>NC_090939.1:734832968-735135998 GCF_040938575.1 Ambystoma mexicanum | reverse complement strand
ATGAACCTTAGATATTTTCTTTACGCTAACAACATTGAAATATGAAAGTATGCATCTTTCATGACCAGTGTCGCCATGTAATCGCCCTGTTTCAACAGTGGGATTACTTCCTGCAGAGTTACCATATGAAACTTTTGAGGTTTGACAAATTTGTTCGCTGGGCGCAAGTCTAGAACAGGGTGCATGGTGAGGTTCTTTTTGGGTACAAGGAAGTACACTGAATAAATACCCTTGTTTACCTGAAGAATAAGGACAGCTTCTATGGCGTCCTTTTCCAGAAGTGCTTCCATCTCTTGTATCAGGATACGCAGATGGTCTGGCGTCAGGCGTCGTGCTTTGGGCAGTCTGATTTGTGGTGGTCGGGCGAATTTCACACAGTACCCGTGGCCGACCGTCTTGAGAACCCACTGGTCTGACGTTATCCCCTCCCATGCAGAAAGGAAAGATGTTAAGCGCCCCCCGACCGGGGTGACATGGGAGGGGACCTGGATCCGTAGGTCATTTCTGACCAGAGGCTGTGGTACCCCTGGAGTTGGGGTCTCTGCCTCTGCCTTTCCCGCGCCGCTGTCCCCTGGGTGGATAGTTGGCAGGGGTGCTGGATGCCTGTCCTGAGTTCCAGGCATTTCCCATATTATATAGGTTTTGAGTGCAACGGGATTAGCCTCGAAAGGACCTGCGGGAGCCGCTTCCCCTCTGGGGGGAGGGCTTTTGGGTGATTTGGGTGGGAAGAGACTTAAGAGTCTCATGCTCCTTTTTGGAAGTCTCGAGGGCATCATCGACTGCTTTACCAAAGAGATTTGTCTCCTCAACAGGCTTATTAATAAGAGCTGCCTGGTTTTCCGGCTTGAAAGCAGAGTTCCTAAGTCAAGCATGCCGTTTGAGCAGGGTGCTTTGAGCAAGTGATCTTCCATCTGTCTCCGCAGCATCCAGCGTGCTCTTCAGTACATTTTGGTTGACTTGCCTGCCCTTGGTCACAATGGCAACTAGCTTGGGTCTCTTGGGGGCCTTCCTGCAGTAGGTTCCACTGTGCATCGGAATAACTAGCAAGCAATGTAGTGTTGTTTGCTATGCGTGTGGAAAAGTCAGCTGCCGTGGTGATCTGTTTTCCCAAGGCGTACAGCCTCTTTGACTACTTATCAGGAGGTGCCTCTACTGTAGCAAGGGGGACCACTACCTGTTTACAGGTGGTGGTAACAACTAGTGAGTCGGGTGGTATGGCCCTTAATGTATGTAGGGTCAGTAGGCGATGAGCAAAATAATCTGTCCACCCTCGGATTTACTACTCTAGTCTTGGTTGGCGTGATCAAGGAAGGAGCCAGTCTCCTCTTGATAGAATTGTGAAGAGGTATGGCCTGGCTGGAGGGGTGATTTGCTTTGAGGATATTTTCCACAAAGTCCTGTTCGGGCAAAGCCTCCTGGGTGGCTATTTGAAAGTATTCAGCCGCCTTCCTCAATATGGCGTTGAACGCCATCCGATAGTCCACTGGGGAAGCCTGGTGGGCCTGAGTGGAGGAAGGGGAATCCAAACATAGGACATCAGAGTCCTGTTCGTGAGCGGGGAGTGCCCATGGTTCTGTCTTTACCCTGGTGACTGTCCTCCCAGTCTCCTGTGGGATCTGCCTGGTCATACACAGTGTAGTTCTGTAGGAAGTTAGTATCCTCCTCCTCATCATAAATGTCCTGGTAAGTTTCCATCTGGATCTCGTCTTCGGGGTGGATGGGAGTGTAATCCTCCTGAGAAGGCACAGAGGGAGGGTCCTCCTGGGGTCTCTTGAGGGTAGGTTGCTCTGAAAGCGAGACAAACTTCTCCAACCTGTCCATACACCCTTCAAATTTTTCTCCGGTCCATCTAGATGAACCAGAAGGGTCTAAGGGTGGAATATCTTCATTTTCCTCCCTATGGCACAGAATAGCTCTAGACAAAGGCACAGAACTATCTTCGTACTCCTCGCGAGCATTGGGGGGCTGAGGCGCGTCTTTTGACGTGTCCGCGGGCCGTTCCTTGCGCTTCATCGTTTCCTTAGACCTCTCCTTCAGCCCCACCACAGAAGCAATCCTAGCAATGCTTTTGGAGATGTTTGGCGAATCACGGCGATGTGCCGGTTGACTAGGAGGCCTAGCAGTAGATTTTTCTACTACCGGGGCCTTCGGGGGCATCGGAGCATCAACTACGCGCGCTTCGACGGTCGAATGTGTTTTGGAAGTAGCGCCCTTTGGTTTTGAAGGCCCAGTAGCAAGACGCTGCTGCGGATGCAGGGAAGGCCGTTGATCTTGAAGATCAGAGGATTCCGTCGAAAGTTTCGGCGGTCCTGTTGGCGCTTTCACCTGTTTCGATGGTACCGTCGAAACTACGGTTGGGGTTGTGTGTTTAGTGAGGCTTCGATCTTGTACGCCCCTGTCACCGGGTGTTATCCCCATAGTGTGACTCGCATCAGGCCTAGCGGGGTCGTGGACGGGCGTGGCGGACCTAGGAGTGTCCGTCGTGAGGTTGATGGCATCCGCCACAGATGCCTGGTCATAACTAGTATCTCTGTCACTTTTCGGCAGGTGCGGAGGTGGGGGAAGAAGATCCAGCCCGCAGTGCTCCTTAAGCATTTTAGGGCGCAGGAGTTTACAGGCCGTGCACCGGGCTTTGTCATGGTCAAGGGGTAGACAATTATTGCACGTAGAGTGCTCGTCCTTCCAAGAATATCTGGCCCTGCAAGAGGGGCAAAACCTAAATGGTGTCCTTTCCATAACGAAAGACAATAAATGCGATGGCCAGACCTAGAGGGCAAAGAGGGGGAAAGAGGAGAGATATAGTTGAAAGGATATGGCCACCCCAACCCCACTCTCCCGACTGTGTAGGCCGGCCACAGGGCCCGGCCACGTGGACGGCTCTGTCACCGGATCTTAGGTGTCAAAAGTCCACCGCAGTCTTCTGCGAAGTGCAGGAACCACCGTTGAAATTACTTAATGGGATAATCGACAAAGTCGATAGACAAAGTGATAAAGTCTCTTATGAAAGAGCTCCGCAATAGGGCAACCAGCAATATGGGAGCAAAAAAAACAATCTGAGGGAACTCGGCACGTGAGGGATTTTGGGTACACTTCACGTCACGATAGGGATAGTGTTACAACCACGCCGATGCCGACGTCCCCTTTCGGTCTACGAAAGACAAGATACAATACTCCGCGGCTACCACTGGATGTCAGACTATATGCACAGCATGTGATTCTAAGCAGATTAACAAGCATCAGAAACACTGCAACACCACCCAGTGTAGAATTGTAACATTAAGAAAGGAAAAGACAACATGGATCGAGGACAAACCCACTATAAAACAACCACTCCTCATCAGGGCCTAGCCTATATCTCCCTCCACCACAGGATCTTTCCCCGGGGGCACTCTGTAGCGACGTTGAGGTATAACTAGATCTGTGCCCCACTGTCATCTAATGTGTCCATAAAATCAGGTGGAAGGAGGACACTCTGCAAGCCACTCCTGAGGGGCTGACCCAAAAAGTTATGAAAGCCCCCACCAAACCCATCTCTGGATTTGTGATTTGTAACCCTCTGCTGACACACTGCAGCTCCTATAACAGTGAAAAGTGCCTTAAGCGGTTCGGTCCATGATTTAGGGGAGCCCTATTCTGCACATAGTCGATGAATTGGGTTCACACCTGTCAGTATCTCTGGAAAGTCTGGGACAAGAGTGCCGTAACCTTCTCCATCGCCAACACTTCCCACACCTTTACCCACCAACAGGCTATTGCTGGGCTCAAAGGATCTTTCCATTGGCATGCTATTACCAATATCGCTGCTTGGAGTAGATGAGTGATCAAGGTGGCTTTTGGTCCCGGCATTGGATACCCTCCCTCTAGATTCACTCCTGCCAGGACCACACACACTGGATCTGCATGGGAGAGGTCCACCTGTGATGTCCTCGATAGGTGATCCAAGCTTTTTCCAGAAGATCTTGATCACCAGGCAATTCCACCACATATGCCTCAGGTCCCTTACCATACCTCATCCTCTCCAGGAAAGGGGTGACTCCCCTCTGACTTTGCGGGGTCAGGTACGTTTATGTTTATTTATTTGTATAGTGCTCCTGACCTAGGGGTATATGGGCGCTTAAAGATCTGGTAACAGGCAGAGGTAAGGAACATTAGTACAGTTGTACAGCATATGTATAGTTGGCAAGAAAGCAGTCATTACAGACTAGCGTCATTAGCAAGCGGACATAGTAAAGGATACAATCATACAATGGGCATACATACATAGTTGGTTATTCATTGAGTAACCAAGTGATAACCTTAGTTCTGAATGGTTGGAAGGTGGGGGTGCATTTGATAACCAGTGGAATGGTGTTCCACAGTTGTGAGGCTAGAACTGGAAAGCTAGATCCACCGGCCCTTTTAAGGGAATATTTGGGCACCGTCAGTTGTAATGTTCTAGTGGTTCAAGTATTCTGTCTAAATATGAATTTATTCGTTAGATAAGGCGGGGCTAGGTGGTTGAGAGCTTTGTAGGTGAGGCAGATGGTTTTTAGGTCTATTTTTTGTTGGATGGAGAGCCATTTGCATGAAATTCTTGTGGCCGAGATATGTTCTCTTCTGGGAATATTTAGGGCGGCACCGAGTGCATAGTTTTGTAGAACTTGCAATTTATTGATTACCGTTTTGTTGGCACCTACATGTCTTAGATGGTACCATCTAAGACAGACTTTAAATGCATTCACCTTACCCGTGACCCACCTAGAGGATTTCCGGGCACTTTCCCAAATGTGAATCCACTCTTCTGGTTTAATCGGGACTTGCAACTTCTTCCTCCACTTATCTACATACAAAAGGGAATCAGTAGGAAAATGCACCTGCAGTAGTTTGTAGGTTTTAGATATTCGCTTTGCTGCTTCCCATCCATTTGTGACAATTTTTTTTCGGCATAGGCGTCCTGCGTTGATGACGTCGATACACTCCCTCGAGGACCTCCTCCGACGGCCGACGTCACCAGATGTTATTTGTAGGACGCACGACGCCCGTAGCCTCAGTTGGAGTTTTTTCCCCACAGAACGTGTGGCACCAATCTTCTGCCAGCCTTACCACGTAAAGCCTTGCGGAAACGGAATCTGGAATCGCAAAAGAAATTCTGTAGCGGGGCAGGTAGGGAGGGTACGATGTGGAATACGTCGGATGAACATCCCATCGAAAGAACGTTACCAGGTAAGAAAGTAACTTGTTCTTCGAGGGTATTGTGTCCTCTGAAGTATTCCACATCTTTGACAGACTCCCAAAGCAGTACCAACATAAGGAGGTGGGAAAAGAATTTAGAGATTTTAGAATGCCCAATCAAATTGCAGAACAGAGGACTGCCTTGCCAAAGGCCAAATCTTGCCCATGGATAGAGGCCAGGGAATAATGTTTCACAAAAGTATGAACAGAGGCCCATGTGGCCGCTTCGCAAATATTGCGAATCGGAACACCCCTCTATAGTGCAGTGGAGGCAGCCATACCCCTAGTAGAATGGGCCCGTAAACCTACAGGAGGGTCCTTCCCTGCCAAACGATAACATTCAGAGATCGTCAAAATGATCCATCTAGACAAGGTCTGCTTAGAAACAGCCTGACCTAAACGCCTTCCAGCGTAACCAATAAAGAGCTGATCGTCCACTCTGACCCGGGATATCCGTGAGAGATAGAAACTCAAAGCTCTCTTAGGATCCAACCTATGGAGCCTCTCCTCTTCCTTACCAGGATGTGGAGGAAGATAGAATGCCGGAGGAATTACCTTCTGGCTCAGATGGAATTCCGACACAACCTTTGGAAGAAAGGAAGGCCGTACCCTAAGGACAACCCTGTCCTTATGGAGCACAGTGAAGGGTGGTTTGGCGGAAAGTGCCTGCAACTCACTCACTCTGCATGCGAAAGTAACCGCAACTAAAAATACAGTTTTAAAGGACAACAGTCTCAATGGACAAGAATGTAAGGGCTCAAACTGAGCTCCCATCAAGAACTTTAAAACCAAATTCAAATACCATCCCGGCACCTGGAAAGGCGACAGTGAAACACATGAGTGAGCCCTTTCAGGAAATGAGAAATCAAAGGGATTTTAAAATATGAACATTCCTCAGACGAGCACTTAAATATGGACAGCGCCGCCAGGTAACCCTTAATGGTACCTACTTGCAGGCCCTTGTGGGCTAAAGAAAGCACAAAAGACAAAACCAAAGGAATGGAACATCGGAAAGGATCCACATTCTGTACCCTGCACCAGTCACAGAACTTCTTCCAGCGGCAACGGTACAGGGATTTCGTTGCGGGCCTTCTGGCCGAAAGCAACACCTCCATCACATCTTCAGGGAGGTCCCAATCCTTATATCTCAGCCTTTCAGATACCAAACATAAAGGCTCAGAGACTTGACCTCTGGATGGAGAACTCGACCCCCCTCCCGTGACAGCAGATCGTCTCGGTTGGGAAGAGGGTGTGGAGGGCAGATGGACATGTCTAGAAGGTCCGGGGACCACGCTCTCCTGGCCTATGCCGGAGCAATGAGGATCATTCGGGAACTGAGCCTCCGTAACCTCCGCAACACTTGCGGAATGACGGGGACTGGAGGAAACGCGTACAGCAGTGGGAAGGACCACTCCACTACGAACGCGTCCCCTAATGCTCCTCTTGGAGGAAATTCCCGTGAGCAGAATCTCCCACTTCCGGTTAACACTGGTGGCGAAGAGATCCACTTGCGGGGTCCCCCAAAGGGCGGAATTCTCCAAAAGAACTTCCTGAGCCAGCTCCCACCCGTGAGAGACCGTGCTCTGCCTGCTCAGAGCGTTTTCGTCTCCGGCCAGATGAACTGCCGAGATCGAAAATTTCCTGCTGGATGGCCCAGAATCAGAGCTGCATCGCCTCTCTGCACAGTGGGAGTGACCCTGCCCCCCCCCTTTTTGTTGAGGTAGTGCATGGCCACTGTATTGTCTCTCGTAATCAGGACATTCTTCCCCCGTACAGATGGCAGAAAAGCCTTCAGGGCTAGCCTGATTGTCATGATGCCTACCCCTGGGCATCAGGATCAAGCCCATCAGCTCCGGGAGCAGGCATCCAGATACTTATTAAAACCCCAACAGCCCCGTCTGGGGGCTGTTTGGGTTCAGTCCTGGCGCCATAGGCGCCAGGCTCATAGACTTTACTTACCTGATGCAGACCATGCTGCAAGTGAGTCCAAGCCAACGTGAGGCCTGGGTGGGACGATTTTATTACAGGGACTATTTTTTACTCTGGCGTGGTTCTGGGGAACTTCTTACCTGGAACTACTTTGGAGGCTATTTAAACCACGCCCGAACAGCAGCACATGCTTCGTGTTATTCTGCATGCAGCAGCGTAACGCTCACCGTGCCTGCAGTCAGCATCCAGTCTTCTGCCACGCCCGCCTCGAATCTGGAGCTCCTAAAACAAAGAGGAAAGAAAAGCACAAGGTTAGAAAACAAACTATTTTCGAATTCCTCACCTAATTCCGGATCCATCTCGCCTCCGGACCTGGAAAGAACACCATTTCAGTACGCATCGCATCTCCGGCTGCAGCGCAGCGCCATACTCACCAGTCCTCGCAGCATCTGCCTCCATCATTCCTTCACCGAACTCCGGCACCTGGGGGACAAAAGAAAACAACAAGGTGAGCCGAGAAAACCAACAAATATAACCCTTATCACCATAGATTTACCTGATTTACCACCGGAGGCATTATTCTATAACTCTCTACATCTTCATGTGCCGCACCTGCAAAGAGAGAGAAAACAACACGTTAAACACGTGCAACATTTACAAGACAGCGTCGGGTAATACAGACTCTTACCTGAGCGCTACCAGCTACCACGAGAGCATCTTCTCACAAACTCAGCTGCAAGACAAGGAAGGAAGGGGGGAACAAGAGTGAACATCAGACATTTTGAACTCTATGAACTTGATACTTACTGGTCCTCCCCAACAAATCTCAGAGTCAATACTCTCCGTAACTCTCCCACGCCTTCAAATCAGTGAAGTAACTGGCATCAACGCGCCTCTGCAATGAATGCAGGATGGAGAGCTCATCTTTCAAGAGTATAAGGTGAGATTGCTGAGAGGGCACTTCGCAGGTAATTAGTGGGGAGGACCGTGGGGGGGGGGTGTCATCACTTGAATCCACGGGTGGCTAAATCCATCTCTCCACTTGCAGAAGAATACTTCTACGGGTCAAGCAGACAAGATTAGGAGGGCCAGTCCAGTCAGTCATCTCTGCAGTACGCATCACGTTGGTGGAGACCGCAGCCATCCGGGTCCGACCCACGCCCCTGTGGGAGCGAGGTGAGCGTAACAGAACGCAAAGCCTCTCTATAAATCCCCACCCGGTCGTTGTGGAAACCTCAGAAACCGACCAACTGGCCCAATTATTGGGGGAACTTAGGGCGGAAGTGCACTCCGCTCGCCAAGAGACTAATGCCCTCAGGAGAGAACTGATTGTCTCGAAGGAGCGCACTGACGATCTGGCTAGGCAGCTGCTGCAAAACCAAGCAGGGCAAACACCTTTACCAGGACTCGGGGGGAATCCAACTCCTGTTTCATCGAGCAATCCGGAGAAAGTAGTTTAACCAGGGGCTATTCCTTTAGCTCCACCTGAACGCTTTGCTGGGGACCCAAAAAGGTTTGCCGTGTTTATGAACCAATGTCGCTTGCACTTTTTATGCAGACCTGGAGCTTTTCCAAATGACCAAGCCAAAGTAGCTTTTGTATTATCATATTTGAGTGGCAGTGCAGCTGATTGGTCGATTCCACTAGTCAATCAGGATGACCCTCTTCTTCGGGACTTTCAGGGTTTTCAAATGAGCATGGAGAGACTGTTCGCTAGGCATTCCCAGGGACAGGCCCTGGATAACTAACTTTTATCCCTACGACAAGGTAACCAGGATCTGTTAACCTATATCGCAAACTTTAATAGGTTGGTGGTGGAAACCGGATGACCAGAGGTAAAACGAATTAAACTATTTCATCGTGGACTTCGGGGAGAACTTAAAGATGTTTTGGCCCAAGTTGTGAACCCACCTCAGGATTGCGCAGAATATATAGACTTAGTGGTCCAGTTAGACCATCGACTTCAGAATAGAAAGGCTGACCGAGCTAAGTTCGAGAATCGGGTATTGGTTAAACACAATGTCACCCACAAAGGAACAGATGCAGCAGAACCTACGCAGATCGGGGGGTTAAGGGACCCTTAACTCAAAGGGAAAGAGAAAGGAGACAGCCTCTGGGCCTGTAACTCATTCCACCACATAGATGACACTGTTGGGTCAAGATGGGCATCGAGAGACTATTGTGTTTGATTTAATCAAAGCCTTGCAGTTCCAAATAATACTGGGGATACCTTGGTTGGAAACACATAATCCTAGTATTGATTGGTGAGAGAAGAGAATAACCTTCCCGGATTGTGCACACACCTGTTACCCAAAAAAAAAAACCTTGAACAAAGGCCTGGCCACAGTTGCTAATCCAGTCGTGCAGTTACCTCAGGAATATCAAGAATTCCAGGATGTTTTTCAAAAAGAACAGGCAAACACCTTACCACCTCACAGATCATACGATTGTAAAATCGACCTCATACCCGGCGCACAACCTCCATGCAGTAGGATCTACGCCCTTACGGAACCCGAAAACCTTCACCTACGACAATACTTGGACCAATACCTTGCTAATGGCTTTATTTGTCCATCCAAGTCACCTGCATCCTCAGCTTTGTTCTTCGTGCCTAAAAAGGAAGGTGACCTCAGAACATGCATAGACTACCGCGCATTAAATCAGATTACGGTGAAGAACCGATACCCATTGCCTCTGATCCCCAAATTACTAGATCAAGTAAAGGATGCTTGTATCTACACTAAATTGGATCTCCGAGGGGCATATCATCTGGTACGTGTAAAGAAAGACGACGAATGGAAGACTGCCTTTCGCACCAAGTACGGATTATTCGAATATCAGGTGATGCCCTTTGGGTTGTGCAATGCACCAGCAGCCTTCCAGTATTTTATGAACGATGTCCTTTGTGAACTCATTGACTTCTGTGTTGTCGTATACGTAGACAATATTCTAGTGTACTCCTCCTCAGAATCAGACCATGTTAAGCACATGCGTGCAGTCCTTGAGAAACTACGCCAGCACAAGTTATATGCAAAATTGGAAAAATGTGTTTTTCATACTACGGAAGTTGAATTCCTTGGATTTATCCTGACTCCAAAAGGAGTCTGAATGGACTCTCGAAAGGTGAACTTCCATACATAGTTGAAACTGATGCATCCAGTTTAGCCATGGGAGCTGTCCTGTCCCAGAAGGATCCTGAATCCGGTCAACTTCACCCAGTAGCATTTTGGTCCAGAAAGTTCTCGGCACCCGAGTTAAACTATGCGGTTACCGATAAAGAGTTATTAGCCATCAAATCCTTGGCGGCATTATCTTCTCTGTGCCAGGCATACCATTACTGTAATCACCGATCACCGGAACTTGCAGTATTTAAAAACAGCCAAAGCCCAATCATCGCGCCAACTTCGATGGGCATTGTTCTTTGCCGAGTTCGATTTCGTGATCACTTATCGACCAGGCTGTAAAAATGGCAAGGCAGATGCCTTATCCCGAATAGGGATGGGAGAAGCATATGCGAACCCGGAACCGGTGCCTATAATTTCAGAACAAAGAATTCTTGGCATAACTACTCTACAGACACTAGAGGATATTCATGTAAAAATCCAACAAGTCTTCGATCCAACAGCCCTGCAGGACTGGGTAAAGAAAGGCCCGGACTACTCAGTCATCGATGACCTACCTTATTATCAAGGGTGACTATTTCTACCACACAAGGAACTACAAGAACTAGTCATCTCCAATTATCTTGACACCCTGATGGAAGGGCACCCAGGTATCGCAAAAACTGAAGCGAAATTTAAGAGACAATTCTGGTGGCCCACCTTGTGAAAAGACAAAGTCTTTTATGATGTCTTGTGGCATTTGCGCCCAAAACAAAAGTCAGAAGAAAAAACCAGCTGGCCTTTTACAACCTTTGGATATTCCACCTACACCATGGCAGACCTTATCTTTAGACTTTATTACAGATCTACCTCCATGTAATGAATTTAATACCATTCTAGTTATTGTGGATCTTTTTTCCAAGATGGCCCACTTTATTCCTTTAAAGGGATTACCTTCTGCTTCAATTCTGGCCAAGGAGTTCCTCGAAAACATTGTTCGAATACACAGATTTCCTTCCGTATTGGTCTCTGACCGAGGTAGTCAATTCATTTCACATTTTTGGAAGAAATGTTGTCAATTGGCGCAAATCGACGTGAGGTTATCAACCAGTCACCATCCCCAGACCGATGGTCAGACGGAGAGGACCAACCAGACCCTTGAACAGTACCTACGTTGCATGCTACACCAGACCGAAAGTAATTGGAAAGATATTTTATGGATTTCCGAGTATGCATACAATAACTCTGTACATTCAGGAACTGGACAAAGCCCCTTTTATACCATATATGGACATCACCCTCGAACCTCAGAACTAGATTTGCCCCAGCACTTAGAAATGCCTGCAGTTAGTCATTTGCACTCTACTACTACACAAGCCTTTAAGGAGGCAACAGAACATTTGAAACAAGCAAAAGAGAAATATAAGAAAAATGCTGATCAACATAGAAGTGAAACTCCACAATACCAGATTGGAGATCAAGTTTGGCTGGCTACAAAGCACATACCTCTAAAGGGAACTCAGACTTTTAACCCTAGATATTTGGGACCTTACACCATTTAGGCCATTATCAACCCGGTGGCTGTCAAATTGGAATTACCCTCTCATATGCGAATTCATCCTGTCTTTCGTGTTTCACTTTTAAAACCAGTTCGACCAGGAACAAGATTAACCAAACCACCCGACCCCATCTTGATAGATGGAGAACCTGAATTCGAGGTAAAAAATATCCTGGACTCCAAGATGGTTAAATCAAAACGTTTTTATTTTAATCGATTGGAAGGGCTACGGACCACAAGAAAGGTCATGGGAGCCTAGCGACCACGTTCATGCACCTCGGTTGGTGAAGAGATTCCATCGGGACTTCCCAGACAAACCAGGGCCAAGGGGAAGAACAACTTTAGGAGGGGCCTTGGGGGGGGTGCTGTCATGATGCCTACCCCCGGGCATCAGGACCAAGCCCATCAGCTCCGGAGCAGGCATCCAGATACTTATTAAAACCCCAACAGCCCCGGCTGGGGGCTGTTTTGGTTCAGTCCTGGCGCCTTAGGCGCCAGGCTCATCATAGAAATCAGTCCTGGCGCCATAGGCGCCAGGCTCATAGACTTTACTTACCTGATGCAGACCACGCTGCTAGTGAGTCCAAGCCAACGTGAGGCCTGGATGGGACTATTTTATTACAGGGACTATTTATTACTCTGGTGTGGTTCTGGGGAACTTCTTACCTGGAACTACTTTGGAGGCTATTTAAACCATGCCCGAACAGCAGCACATGCTTCGTGTTATTCTGCACCCAGCAGCGTAACGCTCACCGTGCCTGCAGTCAGCATCCAGTCTTCTGCCACGCCCGCCTCGAATCTGGAGCTCCTAAAACAAAGAGGAAAGAAAAAGGACAAGGTTAGAAAACCAACTATTTTGGGGGGTGCCATCACTTGAATCCACGGGTGGCTAAATCCAACTCTCCACTTGCAGGAGAATACTTCTACGGGTCAAGCAGACAAGATTAGGAGGGCCAGTCCAGTCAGTCATCTCTGCACTACGCATCACGTTGGTGGAGACTGCAGCCGTCCGGGTCCGACCGACGGCCCTGTGGGAGCCAGGTGAGCATAACACTGACAGCCTGCAGCTCTAACAGATTGATGTGGAGTCTGGACTCAGACGGAGATCAACAACCGCTGGCCGTCAGCTCGTTGGCATGAGCTCCCCAACCAGTGAGAGATGCGTCCGTCACAATCGTCACTTCCGGCCATGGTTGCCAAAACAGAGCCCCTCTGAACAGATTTCCTTCAACAGCCCACCACAGAAGGTCCTGGATGACCGAGGGCGGAATCTGAACGGGGTCTGACATCCTGCCGGAACACTGCGACCACTGCATTTTGAGTGCCCACTGCAGAGATCTCATCTGCAGCCTGGCACCGGTAGAATGCAGGATGCCATGAGGCCGAGCAATCTCAAGAACTCTAACGCCAGGAGACTCTGGGCACGTTGAAATTTGTCCACCATCTGCAAAATGAGGTGAGCCCTCACCTGGGGAGGCGAACACTGCCCCAGTGATGTGTCGAGCACTGCTCCAATGTACTGGAGCCGCTGGGTAGGTGTCAAGTGGGACTTCTTTAAGTTGAGGGAGAAGCCCAGCTTGTGAAGGGAGTGGCAGGTGACTGACAGATGATCCAGAACCAGCTCGGGAGAGCGCGTCCTGAGCAACCAATCGTCCAGGTAGGGGTAGACGTGAATCCCCCCTTTCCTGAGATATGTTGCCACCACCACCATCAGCTTGGTGAAGACCCTCGGAGCAGAGGTCAATCCGAACGGCAGGACCCAAAACTGAAAATGCGAGTCGCCAACCGCGAACCTCAGGTACTTCCTGTGCCTGGGATGAATCGGCACATGAAAGTAAGCATCCTTGAGGTCGAGAGACACCAACCAGTCCTGAAGTTGAAGGCCCTGGAAGACTCGAGAGAGAGTAACCATCTTGAACTTGTCCTTCCTGAGGAGCTTGTTCAAACCACGCAAGTCCATGATGGGTCTCAATCCCCCGTCTTTTTTCGGGATAAAAAAATATGGGGAATACCATCCCTTGTTCCTCTCCGCTACAGGCACCAGTTCTATGGCGCCTTTCTCCAGCGGGGATTAGATTTCCTGCGCAAGGAGCGGATCCGGACTCTTCAAAGAGAGCTTCCCCGGTGGATTGTCGTGAGGCCTCTGCCGGAAAGAAAGACAGTACCTGTGGGCTATGATCTCCAGAACCCACACATCTGAAGGAATGGCCCGCCATTCTACAAGATGCTGCGCCAGCGTTCCCCCAACCGGCGAACCATGGGACATGGCCTCATGACTGAGCGGAAGCGGCAGAGCCTGAGGGCAAAGAGGCAACTGCCCGAGCGGCTTTGGCACCTCAAGTACCTTGTTTTCCACCTCTGGTACTCCTTCGTTGGCCCCTTTGATTGGCAGCTACCCTCGATCTACTAAAGGAAGAGTAATATCGAAAGGAGCCTCCCCTCCACTGCTGTCCCCTAAACCGAAAAGGCAGAGGTTGACGCACTGCAGCGCTCAAGGACTTCGCCGCAGCTTTGGAGGTCTGCAACCTAACAAGGATCTCGTCAGCCTTGCTGCCAAAAAGATAGACACCATCAAAGGGCATGTTGAGAAGCCGGGACTGCACATCAGGAGCAAACCCCGACTTCCGCAACCACGCAAATCTGCGCATCACAGTGCTCGCCGCCATGGACCAGCTGACACAGTCTGCCATGTCCAGACCTGACTGAACGGACTCACACATGGCATCCTTGCCATCCTGAACGAGGGCAAGAAAACCCTCCTGTTCCTCCTCTTCAGGAATATGTTCAGTCGCCAACGACACACAATTCCACAGAGTGTGCGTGAATCTTGCAAGGGCACAAACGGAGTTGGCTGCCTTTAAAGCCATACCCCCAGAAGAAAATACTTTCTTCGCCCAGCCGTCAAAGCGTTTGTCATCCCTATCAGGAGGGATTGTAGGGTACGCCGCCTGCTTTGCTGGGGCCGTAGCCACCTGCACCACCAAACTCTCCGGAGAAGGGTGCGTAGACAAGTAGCAGGGGTCACCACTGGCTGGACGGTATTTTTTCGGCCAAGACTTGTTCACTGCCAGGAGACTCTCGGGAGCAGTCCAAGCCGCCGCCACCCTTCTTTGTAAGGCCATGTGAAATGGCAACACCGGGTCAGTGGGTGGACCATGGTTCAAAATATCTGTGAGGTCATCCTGAAGAAAATCCACAGGTGGAGCCAACCAACCCATATATTCCATCACCCTCGACATGAGGCGCCTGTACGATGAATCAACATGTGTACCAGGCTCAGGCCTGCCAAACCCAACCTCCAGGGAGGTATCCAGACAACTGGCGTCCTGCCAAGACTGACGCAGGTCTTCCAGCTGGCTATGCCCTGACAACAGGTCATCAGGAACCTCAGGAGGCACCTCTTCCTCAGACCCTTCCTCAACCTCAGAAATGTACTCCAAGGGTTGGAACAATTCCACCCTGGGAGGAGGAACAGAGTATGGGCCGAAAATAGGCCGCACAGACTTGCTGAGGGCCTTCCTAGGAGCCTCCACAGCTCTCCGGGGTACCTCTGGCAAAAATTCCTCAAAAGGCATCGAGGGCGCCGATGGGAGTGGAGTGGACGTCGACCGAGGCGCAGACGACTTCGACAGCGGCTTTGAGGCCGGAGCCCCGAGCGTGTCCTTCGACAGCCTCGGCGCTGATGGCGTCAATGGCTTCCTCGGAGCCGGAGCCTCGAGAAATACCCTCGACGGACATGGCACCAACGGCGTTGATGCCTTCTTCGAAGGCCTCACAGGCTCCAACGGTCTCAACGGCATCGAGGACCGGGACCTGGAGCGGGCACAATGTTGATCCTCCTTGTCAGACCGAGACTTTGAAGGTTCTTGGTGATCGAGCCGACCACCTGAGCCCGAAGGCGTGCGAGTGGAGGCACTAGGGCGTTCCTCGATGACTTCTCTTGAAGGCGCGGCCGGAATGGTGCCCTGCGATTCAAAAATTCGCCAACATCTCCTTACGGAAGCCATTCCATTCCTCCGGAGATGAATGCTTGGTGGGACAAGCAACCCGCCGTCTGGCGGAGTCCTTAGACAAGGACGGGGAAGGCGACCGATGACGGCGCTTCCTTGCATGCCTCGAAGAGGCTGAGGAATGGCGGGACCCACTCCTGGAACAAGACCCCCTGGACTTACACCGACATGGAGAGTCGCCCCTCGAATCGCCAGTCGAAAGTCCAGCGGACTTCGATTTACGGGGTTTGGAAACCCTACCCGCCGACAGCAGCTTTTTCCGCTCCTGCAAGGCCTTCGACGTCAAAGACTGGCATTCGTCACAGGCATCAGTGGCGTGGCTCTCACCCAGGCACCAGAGGCAGACATTGTGCAGGTCTGTCATAGACATCTTGGAACCACAGTCCCGACACTTCTTGAAGCCCGACTTCGGGGTAGCAGAAGACGAAGACATTTTCTCGTAGAACTTACAACAATATTCAGAAGAACCGATACACAAGAACCGAGGCGCGCCAAGATTTCGAAGCGAACACGTTTGCAGAAAAAACAGAACTGAGCCTCCGGGCATCGTGCGTCCTACATATAACATCTGGTGAGGTCGGCCGTCGGAGGAGGTCCTCGAGGGAGTGTATCGAATTCTTTGACGCAGGACGCCTACACCAAAAAAGTTTTCCGAAGCAGCACAGCTGTGGTAATCACTTTCAAAGATGTGGAATACGTCGGAGGACACAATCCCCTCGAACTTTAATTTTTAAGCCTCGAATGTTAGCAGAATACATTCAGAGTATAAATCCCCTTGGGTAAAGGCACCCTATGCCTCCAAGGCTATGAATTCACTACTGCAGAGTCACGGGGAGAAATCAGCATTCAGCAATAACAGAGAGAGAGAAAGAGAACTCCAAACCCGGCGAGACCCCACACAGATGCTGTCATGCCTGCGCCATGGGCGCATACATTGGCGATCAATATGGACAAATTGTTATTCATTTATCTACAGAAAACTCTTGGATCAACCGCTATTCACTATTTGGACTTTATTTCCCATTTGCAAGACTTTGGTGCTTTTTTATTTTTTCCAGAAAACTACACTTACCATAATGCACTTGGCTATAACCTTCTATTCCTGGCTATTCCTATTTTTCTTCATCAGAACTACAATCCCCAGAAGCCCTAGGGATTTGCTATGCTTCCACCAGCTCAGGAACAGAGAGGGAGGTAGCCGATTGTCTGCAGGTGTGCTGAGCCAGGTGCAACCAATTAGCCTGCCTCTGTGCTGGGCAGCATAAAAGCTGCTGACTGCGAGAGCTCAGTCTCTTGCATTGAGAGTCCTTCCGGCACCTTATTTGCTTCGAGCTACAAACTGTGTATGCTGTTTCCTGATTTCACCTGCTCTTTGTTCCAGTGCCCTGGTGGGCTCCTGCCTTGCAGTCTGCTACACCCTGCTGCCTACAGCCCTAGCCTTTTGGGCTCCCTGCCTCAGCCCTGCTCCTCTGGGCGCCCTGCCTTGCAGCCTGCTACACCCTGCTGCCTACAGCCCTAGCCCTTTGGGCTCCCTGCCTCAGCCCTGATCTTCCAGGCTCCTGCCTTGCAGCTGATCACACTCTGCTGCCTTCCAGCCTCCGCCCTTGCCCTGCCGGGCTCTCCACATTGCAGCCGATCACGCTCTGCTGCCTTCCAGCCTCCGCCCTTGCCCTGCCGGGCTCTCTACATTGCAGCTGATCACGCTCTGCTGCTTTCCAGCCTCAGCCCTTGTCCTCTGGGCTCCCTGCTCTGCAGCCTGTCTCACTCCGGCTGCCTTCAGCCCTTGTCCTCTGGGCTCCCTGCTCTGCAGCCTGCCTCACTCCGGCTGCCTACAGCCCTTGTCCTCTGGGCTTTCTACATTGCAGCTGATCACGCTCTGCTGCTTTCCAGTCTCAGCCCTTGTCCTCTGGGCTCCCTGCTCTGCAGCCTGCCTCACTCTGGCTGCCTACAGCCCTTGTCCTATGGGATTCCTACTTTGCAGCTTATCACGCTCCGCTGCCTACTAACTACCTTTTTTCCGCTGGGTTCTCGGCCTAGCAGCCCTCTACAGTCCTCTGCAACCTTCTACAGTCAGCGGCCCTGCCCCTCAGGGCCCACTCCTTGCTGCCCGGCCCTTCTGGGTTCCTTGCCGTGCAGCCTGCTTTACTCTGCTGCCCTAAGCCCTTTTCCTCTGGGCTTTCTACCTTACAGCCTTGCTCCTATGGGATTGCTCATTGCTTTCCTGCTCCTCTGAGCTCTCAACCTTGTTCCTTACTGTCCTCTGCTATCCTATCCTGTTACACGACTTTCCCTTCATTTCCTTCTGCTAGTTTGCTATCAACCTCCTTTTCCTGGATTTGTCTGTAAGTATCTTCTCTTGTACTGTTTGTAGACCCTTTTGTACAGAGCTTGTCTGTTGGTTCCCATCAGTCAACCTCTGCCCCTTCCCTTGTCTCGTTTCTACATTACAGACACCCATAGCTGCTGTTCCAAGCCATGAGCAAAAAGCGTGGGCCTCCGTTATAGCAAACTGTGCAGAAGGCTAGAGTATTTCCTAAGGTTCGTGGAATACTCCTATATCTGCATACACCCGAAGAGGGAATTCATTCTGTACCTTTTTCCTTGCTACTCTTGTCTACTCTTCGTTCTCTTTCCTTTCTGCTGTGTGTGTAATAGAGTGCCATCCTTGACAGATGCATCACATTAGCCCAATGAATCAGAGAAAACTTTGTCGCATGAAGGAGAGTCCCTCATGCAAATCTGGCCCCCCTGCTCAGGAACGAGAGGTGTTTCAGCGGCCTAAAGAACCGGAAGGATAGCTCAGGGGCAATGCGCTCGCCTTGAAAGCAAGACGACGTGGAGCAACACAGGTTCGATCCCCAGGTCCGCACTTAGAAACCTCTGGGTATTAAGCATGTTATAAATAACCAATTACAATTACATAGTTGTCGCAGCCTGCTCAATATCCCTCCAGTCTTTCTCTCCTGTCACAGTCCCTGTAATGAAGGGAGACCTGGAGGCAGCAAATAAGCTAAAGGATACATCAGATCAGGAACAGTACAGGTGCATATACGTTTTGGAGGGTATAGGACAGGAGCCCACTGGCTCCCACCACCCAGGCTTACATCAACTGCCTAGGTGCGTTACCACTTTCACATCCAAACATGCTCATCTCTCACTCAACATTCTCATGGGGACATCACTGAGTCAGACATACAGGAAAGGCAAGACACAACAGTCCCCCAATCAAACATCTGTGCAATCTGCGCTGCAAGACAGTACCTCTTCACATCTGGCACACCCAAGACTACCAGCTATTGGCTCCTCAGCATAACCGAATGCTTAATCCGTTGCCTCTTCCGTCGCAATCTACAACTCATTATCTGTCCCTGAAGCCTGTTAGGCGTAGGTGAGGAAAACTGCATGGGAAGAGTTTGGAATACGTAGAGGAACCTTAGTATGAGGTAAATATTTATCCCTGCAATCTTGCCTACCCAGGATAGTTCCTGTTGGTCCCGCCTCTTCAAGTCTTCCACAGTGGATCGTATCAAGTCTGGGATATTAGCCCCATATAATGAATGAACACTAGACAGCAGCTGGACACCCACATAATGAATGGGTTTGTTTGAACAGGAGAGCTGAGATAGGCATTGGAACTCTTGCACTTCATCGCAAGATAAGGAAACATTCAATTTCTGGTATTTACCTTCGTTAATCCTAAAGCCCGAGACCATGTCAAACTCCTCCAGAACCTTCATCGCTGCTGGGTAGGAGGTCATAATATTGCAAAGAATGAGTGCAATTTCATCAGCGTAGAGTGCCACTGTGTGTTGTGTCCCTTCACAGTGTAACCCCTGAATATCTCCATGAGATCTAATAACACATGCCATAGGCTCAATCGCCAGAGTAAAGAACAGCGGCGAACGGGGGCAACGCTGGCGGGCTCCCCTCTGGCTAGCTATCAATGACGAGAGTTGTTTTTTTACATTTATTCTGGTGCAAGGAAGGTGCTTGCAGGAATCTCCAAAACCCGGCCCCATAACCGAAAGCAACCATCTATGGAGTCGAAGGTCTTGTGGGCGTCTAAGGAGACTATGTCAATTAGTTGCCCTGTTCCATGTGCCCAGTCATTCATATTCACTAGCCTCCAAATATTGTCATTATTGTCAAGTTTCTAGATGAAGCCTGACTGATTGGGATCAATCAGATATGGGAGTGTGTGCATAAAACGGTCCACCATAATCTTGGCATAGATCTTCGCACCCATGTTGAGTAGGGCAATAGGACGGTAAGTGGCAAGATTCTTAGAGTCCTTAGCAGGTTTCAGTACCAGAGTTATCAAGGACTCAGCCATGGAAGCAGGTACCTTCCCTGACAAAGAAAGGAATTAAAAAGCTTGGTCATATAGGGAGCCAAGGTTGTCATGAAGGCTTTGTAGAATGTGTTGGTAAAGTCATCGGGCCAGGTGTTTTATTCAGTGATAACGCGTGAATTAGCCTCAACACTTCTTGTGTGATAGGAGAGTCCAGATCACCCCTATCCTGGGCTTCAACCTGTGGCAGCAGAGACCTAGCCAAGAACCTATCCTGAGCTTCACCTAGGTGCAGGACCGCACTATGAAGAGCACAGCAGTAGTTCTCCACTAAGTACAGTTTGTGACCCTCTGATCCCTGCCATTGTCATCATGCAGGCAGGAAATAAAATTGCACGCGTCTAAGCTTTGCAGCCAAAAATTTGATGGTTGTGTTGCCCCTCAGATAATAAGACTATTTGGTCCGAAGCAGCGAGTGGGCCGACCGCTCAACACAGAGTGCTTCCAACAGACTACGAGCCACCCCTCAGCTTAACCTCCCCTTTACAGGCCATAACCTCCACCTCTAATATTTGTACTTGCTGCTGTCGCACTTGAACATATGCTGAAGTCCTACTGATGATGTGGCCCTGCACCAGCACCTTAAAAGCGTCCCATGCTACATCTAACTTCAAATATTTGGACAGCATGTTCTGTATCTCACCTCTAATGACCACATCCTTCAGAAGCATGTCATTAAATCGCCACAACGACAGCACAGGGGACTGTTGGAGAGGACCCAGAATGACCACCACCACTGGAGCGTGATTTCATAGGTATTTAGTCCAGAACCCCATGCGGTCTACATGTGGAAGCAGACTCAGAGGCAAGAACCATATCTAGCCTAGAGGATGAGCATTGAGCATGAGAATAAAATGTATAGTCTTGCTCCGATTGATGGAAAAAGCACCATCATTCAAACAAGGAGCACTCCCTTAATATCCTCGCTATGGCATGCAAATTACGAGGGTCTTTGCTAGTGGGGCAGCATGTCTTACCCAGCTATGCATCTATCACCCAGTTAAAGTCCCCACAAACCACCACTTCCCCGTCACAAAAACTGAATAGCACTGGGAATAGTCCTGTCCAAAAGGTGTCCTGCGACTAGTTTAGAGCATATACCGCCACCAGCGAGAACAGGTGCCCACATAACAGAGCTTTTACTAGCAAGAAACGGCCCGCAGAGTCCCTCAGTATTTCCAGTTTGGAGAATTGAAATGTAACACTCACCAGGATTGCTAGAAGTCCCATATGCAAAATATTTCAAATGGTAGTGTCTGCTCACTAGTCGTACTGTGTCCTCCAGAAGCAAATGTGTTTCAAAAACACAACTGTGGCATCCAGCTCCCGTAGGAATCACTCTACCGACTTCCGCTTCACAGGAGAGTTCAAACCTTGCACATTCAGGGCGATAAACTTCAACTTAATCGAATTTGGATCATCGAACATCCATTACAGTTTAGTCCCACATAGGGGTTGCCAGGACATATTGCACAGCTATCCCTCTCCTGTTGAACAGAAGCAAATCACCTAAACCAAAAACCCAACTTCCCCAAATTATTCCCCTACTCGGATGCAAATATCTCAGTACCATGGCATACGCCCTCTGGACCCCTCACCCCCAATCTCGGGAGAAAGAGAAAAAATGTTAAAAAACACCTCGGCACTCGCTGGGCTCCAACCATGAGCAGAGTGCCATTCCCACATCAGAAGGATGATCAGGTCACTCCATATTATACAGAAAAAAAACAGCAAATGTCACAAGGCTGCAACCCCTCTCCAAAACAAGAAAGGACCTGCTTCCGTTGGCCTGGGAGAGAAACAGCATAGAGCCGCAATGTTGTAAGCCACAGATGTTTGTTGGGGCGTCGCCTCCTCGGTCTGGAGAGGACCCCTCCCTTAGTATCCCCCAAACTCCGGACCAGGGCAGTCCAGCTCCGACTCCACCCCATAGGTTTTTGGCCCCTAGCAACGTAGAAATTGTCCTTGCCTTAAGTTCAAAATGAAGCTTGTAGGGGAATCCCCATCAGTATCAGATATTCTTCTCCCGAAGCCAGCTCGTCACTCGTAAGCTCTTGGATCTGCACAGTGTCAGAGGCAAAATATCCTGAAAAAGGGAAAGCTGGACTCCATGGAAGGTTATTCTTGGAGATTTCAGCGCTGTTTGCATCAGCCTCTCCTTGGTGCGAAAAAAGTGCACCCTAGTCAGCACGTCAGGGAGCAATTGCCGGGATTGTTGAAATGTTGTGTGGGTCCTACGAGTGCGGTCCAGGTGACTCTCGCCCTCACCAGAGTCACCTACGGCGGTTTGGAAGAGAGCCTGGATGTAAGCTTTGAGCTCGCCATCTGCAACCGAACTGGGGATACCTCACATCGGATGATGTTGCGCCGGGATCAATTTTCAGCATCTCCCCATCTACTGCATCGTAGTTTCCAGCTCTGCAACATTTGCTTCCAGTATCTCCTGCTAATGGGCTTGCTTGTACTATAGGTCATCCAGCCCTTCCCGACACCTGTCGGACCTCTGAAGGTGGTGATCCAATTCAGAGATGCTGTGAGACAATGCTGCATTACCCTTCTGAATGTCTACTTTGTGCTCCAGAATTAGCACCTTAAGATTAGCTGCTCATACCATTATATTCGGCCTTCATGTCCCCCCTGCACATGGACGTGGGTCACCGCCTGCTGTAGCTTTTCCTTCTGTTTTGCAGAGTCTGGAGGAGGGCTTTTATGTCTCCATCAGAGGGGATCTTGTGTTAAGTTTCACCTTTGGACATGGCTGAACCCACCAGTAGGATTTCCTGGCTGCACCAAAGATGAGAGAATGTAGTTCAAGGTGGAGCACTGGTCACCAGGGCTGTGCCAAACTAGAGCCTCTGCAGTAAGACCTGGGTTCATATGGGGGGCGTCCCCAACCATTGTGCCTTCTCACACTCCCGATCCCAAGTTGCCAACAACAATGGCCTTCGAGGGTAGAGCACCCAAAATCCAGGTTCATGTAGATATAGACACGTGTGTCATAATTAGGGAGTTGGATTAGCTGCACACCTCTGCCCGCCTCCAGCTGCCAGCCCCTGGGGTTAGTCACCCCACTCACAGGTCTCAGAGAATGGATCCGGCACCTCTGCCTAGTCTGTGGTGCAGCTTCCTTTGCCTGTGCTCCCTAGGTGGGGGCCTCCCCAGGGATGGAAGGGGCCTTTTACATGTATGGTGCCTCTGAAGAATGTAGGCACTTACAGCTCGAGATGGGGTCATAGCGCTCTTGGAAAGGGGGCGGAGGGGGGGGGTGCCTCACTCAGCAGATGTCAAGAACAGGAGATCCCAGAAGAGCTAGGCGTCCACCCCTGTGGCATGTGTACAGGGTGGGTAGCCCATCAGCGTGCATGGTTAGACATGGGCACCAACCACAACAATGTGGTTCCCTGCTCCTCCAGCTAGCATCCAGCATTGCCCTACATCTGTATATCAACCCCCCCCCCGGCCCACACTTTATAGTCGGCTCCATTGCAGGCCTCCACTACAGGTGGCTACCGGAACCCTCACAGCTGCACCACCTCATTCTAGCTGGCCAGCAATTTTCTCACATTTTCAGGCCCCAAATGCAGCACCGACCGACTCCCCAGAGAGCAGCTTGCAGTGAGGCCACGCCTCGGACCCCATGTCAGCACTCCCACTGTACGGCGATCAGCGCTGGCGGGTCCAGACTCCGGAACAAATGAGTCAGGTGCCCACTCCTGGCCTGAGCCCCCGCAAGGAGAATTAGCCGGCAGCTACAGGCATCCGACGTGGTAGAAGGGATGGGACACATCTTGCAGGCCTTCATGTGGCAGAGAGACGCCAGCCTTCTCACATCTGACTCGCAGCCACCCGCTCGGCACTCTCGCTGCGACCAACCACAGACTCCAGGTAGGAAAAAGGGTAAAAACATCACATTGGTGGGGCAGGAGAGGGTGAAGGGCCACCAGATGCCAGAAGCTCACTACAGATGCAATGGCATCGGTCTGCTGCCAGGCCACGCCTCCCAATGCTCTTGTATTTATTCTACACTCTGTCCTGTTACTGTCAGATTTTACAACTGGAGTGCTCACCTTTGGCTTTGATCGCAGGGATGGAGGTGAAGATGGGAGTCTTTCGGGGTCTTCTTTTAGATTTTGGGGTCTTGAAGATACGGACAAGACTCTCTTGAAGCCACCCTGCCCATGTAAACAGAACACTGGCAGGATAACCACGGGAGAAACCCGCCAAATGCTTTCAGGATAAAACCCTCCGACTGAGGGAAAAAAACCTGAGGCCCGTGTAGATGTAGAACAGTCCCCAGATGGTTCCGGAGCACCTGCAGTCTTTGTAAGGAAGTGTGCAGACAGGAAAGCTCCTGGAGGGTGAATGCACGGTAGAGAAAGACAAGGCAATCCCCTAGCTGCAGGTCGAGGCTGGAAGTGTCCACAAACAGAGCAGAGCTGCACAGGGTAAGGACAAGAAGAGGAGACAGCTGGAAGGCAGGTGAGATGAAGGGAACCAAACAAAGCATATACGAAGGAGGGCAAAAAGAAAATGAGGACTGAGGAAGACATGCAATGAAGGCAAAGGCAGCGCCACAGGGCGGCAACACAGAGCTTAGGCAAAGGGCACAGGGAGGAGCCGGCCAGCGCTCAGCGCTATGGTGGAAAACGATGTGAAGATATAACGGGTGGGGGTGTACGCTGAGCTGAGGAATAATCCTAGCATTGAGACGCAAGAAAGCTGTTGCCTCCAGCGGGCAATAAAGCGCAAACACCAGAAGCGTAAGTGACATGGCAAACGGAAAACTAGAGCGGCACACAGCGTAGCGAGAAACCATATTGGAAGATACCAGAGAATGCCAGAGACGTGGCGACAATCGCCAGGTTGACCACAATGTCCAGGGGCTCCAAATCCTATAAGCTACTGGAACGAGTGCACACCAGTCCTATAGTCCTCTTGGCTGACTTTTAGTTACTTCGCTACTACTGGGACGAGGGAGATGCCTCCCTTAGTAGTCTTGATTTGCTGTACTGGTTTTCCAGTTACGGAGATGAGGGAGAGGACTCCCAAAGTTTTCCAGACTCTCTTTGGTGTTTTCCCAATTACTGAGATGAGGGAGATGACTGTCGTAGTATTCTTGACTTTCGTTACTGCCTTCTGTGTGCCCCAGTTCCCTCTTGGGTCTCCCACCACTCCCGTTACCTTTGTCTTGAAGGGTCAACATCACCAGTTCTTCCTGGGGTCACAGGCTTACTTCAGACTGGAAAATATTCCCATTGTTTCTCTGTTTGGCTTTCTGTGCCAGCCTGAAGCCACAGGTCTCTGTCCCAGGTTTGAATTTCCCGGGTTACACCGACTCAGCGTGGGATTCCCCTTTCTGAAAGCCCTTCTACAATTTTTATATAATCTTTCTGGGCCATGCCCAGGGGAGGATCATTGTCCTTCTTCAGTCTCCATGAATTATTCTTCATTACTCCATTGTCCCAACTCTTTCCAGTGATGCATGTTTCTAATGGAGGAGCGATCAGTATTACTCCTTTGCTCTTCTTCTTCCCAGTATGATTGGGTTCCAACCTGTTTCCTTCACTTGTCCTCTTCTCAGTGATTGTGGGTGTTAATTGAGTAAGGGAAGAGGTATTACAATAGCAAACAGTGGTTTGATCAGGTTGAGGTACTGATAACATGCAGGCCTCATATGATAGAGGGCTAGGGAGTTCCTTCACGGAACAGGAGTCGCTATCCCTAAGAGAGGAGTCTCTCCCTGTAGGGTGCCGTTAACTGCCACCCACAGGGGGAATATTGTGTAGCAGGCTCACCTCTCTAGCCTCACAGGGAAGGGCTCCCCCTCTGGTGAGAAGTGGTGAGATCCTGTGAATCCTCACAAGTCACACCAGCAACAAACCAAGACAAAAACATTCTAAATGGCGGCTGGCCTACTTAGACTTTCCTCGTGGAGATAGAACTACAAAGCAACCCTGTCACTGTGCATGCTCAGACATGCCACGTGATGCAGAGAAGTATTTAGCAGCTGCCCAAATAATAATAGCCAGCTTACAGAAAAGGAGTGAAAAGGAGTTTTGGGCTGCTGAGTTGCAGAGGAGGAAGACAGGAGGAGGCAAGGCCTGTGGAGAGGAAGAGTTGGCCACCATATGAGAGAGGAAGATACAGCCTATACGATGAGTGGGTAAGGATTGTGGGAAGGAGGATCTGGCTACCAGACAAGTGAGGAACAGGTAATTTAAGACCTGGAAATTAAAGAAGCAGGGAGACTCACAGAGTTGAAGAGGTAATACAGGTGGAGTTAAGGAGAAGAGAAGAGCAGGCAAAACCGAGAGGAGAGACAGAAACTATAAGGGAGGAGTGTAAAAGAGAGGAGGCATTGAAAGCAAAGAGCTGGAGGGGGTAACTCATAAAGAAGAGAAAGAGGTAAGCAAGGGAGCTACCACCAAAAGAAAGTGAGCAGAGCGCCTTATCCCGAGATAAAGAGACTGAGGCAGTGGCCTACAAACAGGCATGGATAGCGGTTCAGGGTATCACCACTGAGGCAAGGGTGGAGGCGGCAGTCAAGGAGAAGGCTGACAAAAGAAAGGTAGAATTCCAGATGAAAGATAAAGTGAAGAGAGAAGTGGCTCAAGCTCTAGCCAAGGAAAGGGCACAGAGAGAAAAGGCTGAAGCCCACCAAGGAATATCTGGGGAAGGGGGCAAACTAAGGCACTGACCAGATAGAGGGCAGAGAAAGCAATAGTGGAGGCCCTGGACAAAGAAAACTTCTGTATTTACAATATCCAGTACACAAACATATAATTACGTTACATCCTGATGAAGAGGGTTATTCCCCAAATGGTGTTGATGAGACAATTGTTCATTGTCGGATAACACGTTGTTCTATTCTGAGCCTTTACATATCTAGGCAGTTTGGGGCCGCCGGCCACATTTATTTATGAGAAAAAGGGTATGAATTTGTTTATTATTCCCGATGTTTTGGGAATTCGCACTGATTTCTGCACAGATGTAGTCTGAGCAGACATTGAAATAAATAGAGCTGTACAATGAGAGCAAACATTTTTTGACAAATCGGTGATAAGCAGAGATGACTATGTTAAATACATTTTCCATGCAGCACATAGTGCAAAGGCATAGGGAAGAGGGCTGTGGCAATGACTATGTGACAACTGGACCAAATTTCTCGTGGGACTCAGCTGTATTCTATGGGTTGCAGCGTGAGAGAGGGCAAGGGTGATGTAAGAAGCCTGTTAATCCCCAGGGCCACTGTCAGCGGTTGAGTGCTCTACTGTACGTTATGTGCAGGACATCTGCCTCGATGGTTACAAGCATTGACATACAATTCACATGCAGAAAAGTGAGATAAAACACAGATAACACCCTTGTCTGTGCCATCTTTGTAGAGTGGAAAATACAGGGTTTGTTTCGGGCGTGGTGGAGATAATTCCTAGTCATTTATGGGCATTAAGCTCCTCATCCATGCCGTTGCCGGTCTCCTGCAGTGCCCGGTCCCTAGAAAGACGCCACTCGCTAATCCCCCTCGATCACCCACTTACATGAATCCCCTGGGAGTCTGATTCAATGCTTGGGAGAGTTCTGACTGCCTAGTCCATGTTGCTAGGCATGGGAGGAAGGCTGATGAATGGGTTGTGTTGGTTGTGCGAGGGGGGTTGGGATGCTGAGAAATAGTTGGGTGAAAGATGCTGACAAGGGGATGTTTGTCGTGTTAGGCTAGTGGCCCAGATTACAAGTGTAGGGGGTGGGGGCGGAGAGGGAGCCAGGTTTTGAGTGTTTTCCTGAAGGCGAGGTGGTTTACTATGTGGTGGATGGATACAGGGACAGAGTTCCAAATTGTGGGTGCTTGTACTGAGAAGGAGGTGCCCCTCCCCCCATATGAGTTGAGTTGGTCACTGGAATTACAAGTAGTAGTGTTCTGCCCGATCAGAGGTTTCTGATCAGTCTGTAGCAAGTACATTTTTGCTGCAGGTATTCAGATCCTTTGTTGTAGAAAGCTCGATGAGTGATGCACATCGCCGTAAAGGAAGCATGTTCATTCTTTTTTTATGTATTTTGTGACAGACTGGACTTGATTTGTTAATGCCCCAGCTAAATATCACTATCAAATTATTATTTTGGGTGCTAATAAGAAAATATGTTGAATTTGGAGTGAAACAGGTATTTAGCGCAACACAAATACCAAAGCCTTTTTTTATAAAAAAAAAATAAAAAAAATGACACTAGTGGATTACTCGGATGTACGTTATTGCGAATTTCAAAATACCGAACCCCACTTTACCGCATTTTGTAATTCGAGCTTTTCGGAAACAGCGCAAGTGTCCTCAGTTTTCTCTTCCAGGTATGCGAATTCCCAAATACCGAACCATGGGTGCGGGGTATCCCCGCCATAATCCCCGCTCACCCAGTTTGGCATTTTCGGGTCTGATCTTTTTTTACCTATGTCGAATGCGACCAACACTCGCATTTGGCATTTTATACTCAGGGGTCGATTCATGGAAATAATGTGCGCCAAAAATTCCTGCGCCGAGGTGCCAAAACGTGCGAATCGCAGGAAAAGTGCGAAAATCGCAATGCAAGTGCGGAAATCGCAGGGAAACCAGCGCACAGTGATTCATGGAAGTCCATGCGCGAGAAAAACATTGGATGTGCGCTAAAAATGTGCGCCGCGCACGCCGGCGCACAGGTCATCCAACAGCGTGCGCCACGGCCACTGCGAAATCGCACATAGCGCGGCGCACATCACAAAAGTAGGCGGAACACGGGGCGTAACACTCGAAATGGGGAACAACGCGTGAAAATATGGGCGTCACGGGGGAAGTACAGGAGGCAAGTGCGCGGAACGCCCACACGCTCGCCTACAACCCGTATTCATGGAATCGAATAGGGCAAACCAGCGCACGGTCAAAGACGCGCACAGGGCCAAACAAGTACGCCACAAGAAAGCAGGCGGTAGCACCCCTGCGACTTAAAAAAATGTGCGCCAAAATGTGCGCTAACAAAAAGCACCCATATACAGCCATGATGAATGGGCCATACAGTGGCCCTCTAGGACAAATGAGGTGCAAAGGGGCACGACAAACATGGACACCCGCTGTGTGAAAAATAGCGTGTGCGCGGGAAGTTCCACACGCGATTGGCCTGGGTACGTGTACTACGGGGTGCGCGGGAAGTTCCACACGCGATTGGCCTGGGTAGGTGGGGGTGCGCGGGAAGTTCCACGCGCGATTGGCCTGGGTACGTGTACTTCGGGGTGCGCGGGAAGTTCCACACGCGATTGGCCTGGGTACGTGTACTTCGGGGTGCGCGGAAAGTTCCACACGCGATTGGCCTGGGTACGTGTATTCCGAGGTGCGCGGGAAGATTCACACGTGATTTCAGCAGGGTACGTGTATTTCGGTGGTGCCGGGGAATGCTACACGTGATTTGGCCATGTGGGTCCTCCCAGGTGTTCCCTCTACACCCTCCACGGCCCCTGCAGGCAGCCCACACCACAGGGTACTACCCTGCACCCCTGCTCATGTCCCACAGGCAACCCATCCACCATGGCCATGCCCACCAGCCAACCCACATGTCACCTTGCACTACTGATCACCAACACATGTCTCCCATCACCCCCACCCCCCAGCCACCAGGGGCAGCCTCCACCAGGCCCCCACTCATGTCCCCTATCACCCCCACCCCTGAGCAGTGCAGGGGCAGCGTCCACCAGGCCCCCACTCATGTCTACCACCACCCCCACCCCCCAGCAGTGCAGGGGCAGCCTCCACCAGGCCCCCACTCGTCTCCCCTCACCCCCACCCCACAGCAGTGCAGGGGCAGCATCCACCAGGCCCCCACCCATGTCTACCACCACCCCTACCCCCCAGCCACCAGGGGCAGCCTCAACCAGGCTCCAACACATGTCCCCCTGCATCCCCACCCCCCAGCCACCAGGGGCAGCCTCCACCAGGCCCTCACTCATGTCCCCTATCACCCCCACCCCCCAGCAGTGCAGGGGCAGCCTCCACCAGGCCCCCACTCATGTCTACCACCACCCCCACCCCCCAGCAGTGCAGGGGCAACCTCCACCAGGCCCCCACTCATGTCTCCCATCACCCCCACCCCCCAGCAGTGCAGGGGCAGCCTCCACCAGGCCCCCACCCATGTCTACCACCACCCCCACCCCCCAGCCACCAGGAGCAGCCCCCACCAGGCCCCCACTCATGTCCCCTATCACCCCCACCCCCCAGCAGTGCAGGGGCAGCCTCCACCAGGCCCCCACCCATGTCTACCACCACCGCCACCCCCCAGCAGTGCAGGGGCAGCCTCCACCAGGCCCCCACTCATGTCTCCCATCACCCCCACGCCCCAGCCACCAGGGGCAGCCTCCACTAGGCCCCCACCAATGTCTACCACCACCGCCACCCCCCAGCAGTGCAGGGGCAGCCTCCACCAGGCCCCCACTCATGTCTCCCATCACCCCCGCCCCCCAGCCACCAGGGGCAGCCTCCACCAGGCCCCCAACCATGTCTACCACCACCGCCACCCCCCAGCCGTGCCGGGGCAGCCTCCACCAGGCCCCCACTCATGTCCCCTATTACCCCCACCCCCCAGCAGTGCAGGGGCAGCCTTCACCAGGTCCCCACTCATGTCTCCCATCACCCCCACCCCCCAGCAGTGCAGGGGCAGCCTCCCCCAGGCCCCCACTCATGTCCCCTATTACCCCCAGCCCCCAGCAGTGCAGGGGCAGCCTTCACCAGGTCCCCACTCATGTCTCCCATCAGCCCCACCCCCCAGCAGTGCAGGGGCAGCCTCCACCAGGCCCCCACTCATGTCTCCCATCACCCCCACCCCCCAGCAGTGCAGGGGCAGCCTCCACCAGGCCCCCACTCATGTCTCCAATCACCCCCACCCCCAAGCAGTGCAGGGGCAGCCTCCACCAGGCCCCCACTCATGTCTCCCATCACCCCCACTCCCCAGCAGTGCAGGGGCAGCCCCCACCAGGCCCCCACTCATGTCCCCTATTACCCCCACCCCCCAGCAGTGCAGGGGAAGCCTCCACCAGGCCCCCACTCATGCCCAACTCATGTCTCCCTGCACCCCCACCCCCCAGCCACCAGGGGCAGCCTCCACCAGGCCCCCACTCATGTCCAACTCATGTCTCCCTGCACCTCCACCCCCCAGCCACCAGGGGAAGCCTCCACCAGGCCCCCACTCATGTCCCCTATCACCCCCACCCCCCAGCCACCAGGGGCAGCCTCCACCAGGCCCCCACCCATCTCTACCACCACCGCCACCCCCCAGCAGTGCAGGGGCAGCCTCCACCAGGCCCCCACTCATGTCTCCCATCACCCCCACCCCCCAGCCAAATGGGGCAGCCTCCACCAGGCTCCCACCCATGTCTACCACCACCGCCACCCCCCAGCAGTGCAGGGGCAGCCTCCACCAGGCCCCCACTCATGTCTCCCATCACCCCCACCCCCCAGCAGTGCAGGGGCAGCCTCCACCAGGCCCCCACTCATGTCTCCCATCACCCCCACCCCCCAGCAGTGCAGGGGCAGCCTCCACCAGGCCCCCACTCATGTCTCCCATCACCCCGACCCCCCAGCCACCAGGGGCAGCCTCCACCAGGCCCCCACTCATGTCTCCCATCACCCCGACCCCCCAGCCACCAGGGGCAGCCTCCACCAGGCCCCCACTCATGTCTCCCTGCACCCCCACCCCTCAGCCACCAGGGGCAGCCTCCACCAGGCCCCCACCCATGTCTACCACCACCACCACCCCCCAGCAGTGCAGGGGCAGCCTCCACCAGGCCCCCACTCATGACCAACTCATGTCTCCCTGCTCCTCCACCCCCCAGCCACCAGGGGCAGCCTCCACCAGGCCCCCACTCATGCCCCCTATCACTCCCACCCCCCAGCCACCAGGGGCAGCCTCCACCAGGCCCCCACCCATGTCTACCACCACCGCCACCCCCCAGCAGTGCAGGGGCAGCCTCCACCAGGCCCCCACTCATGTCTCCCATTACCCCCACCCCCCAGCCACCAGGGGCAGCCTCCACCAGGCCCCCACCCATGTCTACCACCACCGCCACCCCCCAGCAGTGCAGGGGCAGCCTCCACCAGGCCCCCACTCATGTCTCCCATCACCCCCAACCCCCAGCCACCAGGGGCAGCCTCCACCAGGCCCCCACTCATGTCCCCTATCACCCCCACCCCCCAGCCACCAGGGGCAGCCTCCACCAGGCCACCACTCATGTCCCCTATTACCCCCACCGCCCCAGCAGTGCAGGGGCAGCCTCCACCAGGCCCCCACTCACGTCTCCCAGCCAACATGTCACCACAATGTAGATCCCTGGCCCTTATGGTCAGCCTCCAAATGGCAAACACCCACCCGAGTATTGCATCCACCCACTTAGAAATTGCAAAAACATGACAGAAGCCCAATTGCAAGTTTTGAAATGAACACATGTCCCTCACATACACCCAATGGGTGTCAGTGAATGTCAAAACCCATATCATGATATGCATGAAACCAATGAGATGATACTACACATTGAACTTTGAAGAAAAAATATGTATTAAAAGCAACATAAATTGAATCAAAAATAAACAAACAATAATAGAAATTTAACAAAAAAAAAAAAAAACAGCAGGCCCGTGAAAAAATGCTGAACCACAAATCATAATGCAAAGGAAAGGTGTCCAAAGTCACAAATTAAAATCGAAAACCATTGCTCCATGGCGAAATCATAATAAAAATTGAAAATCCAAAAGTCAACTATGTACAGATAACTATCCAGGGTCCATGATCCCAACCGAAGAAATGAAACCTATCTAATAACACTACCTAAAAAAAATAACTATATACAAAAATGTGGCCCATTGTCCAAAAGGTCCAAAAATAAAGCCAAACCAAAGGAAACCTAACACTAACTATATAACTATTTACAAGGGCAGCGGGCTAGTCCCACGGCTCACTTCAGGATGTTCCGGGCCAGGGCATCATCAAACTCCTGCTCAATGTCCTGGAGGCGCTCCTCCTTCATGGCCCAGAGGGTCCGCAGGGCCGTCCAAATGTTCCCCCCAAACTCCCTGCGGATTGCCTCGAGGCACTCGGCACGCCTCAGGGCCCTCTGCATGGAGTTCTCCGCCCTGACCATCGTGAGCCGTGCCTCTTCCGCCCGCTGCCGCTCCGCATGTATGGCGTGGCCCAACCGCTGCCACACGGAAGACACTTCCCGTCCTGGGTCCTCCTGCCCTCCGGCCGATGCCTGCCCCTTCGATGTGGAAGGCCCCGAGCCATCATGGCTCCCACCACGTTGCTGCTGCTGCTGCTGCGCCTCTGCCCGTGCACTGCCTCCTGCTGCCTGCACATCCTCCGCTGGCTGGGGTGGAGTCGTTGATGTGGCCACCCCTGCTGGACGTCCGACTCCCGACTGTGGCAGGGATGCCTCCTCCACCAGCCTGGCCGCACCGTCAGAGGCAGCTCCACAGGGCACCCAGGTGACTGGTGGGTGGGAAGATGGCACGGAGGACAACTGGCGCATAGGGGGTTCAGTTGAGGAGGGGGTCTGAGCAAGCCCCATCAAACGGAGGAATCCGGCCTGGGTGACCTGTCCCAGTAGGCCGACGCGGTCAACAAGCCATTCGAGATGACGTGCAGTTCCTCATGAAAAGACTGCAGGTCACCTCGCATGGCCCATTGACGCAACGCCACACCAGTCAGGACAGGCTCAACCCGGACACGGATAGCCACGTCCGCAGGGCAGGCAGAGGAAGGCCAGTTGTCGTTAGCTCATCCCCTGCCAGAAAACGGGTCTGGACGTAGGCATCCCTGCTGGTGCAAGATGAATCAGTGACAGGATCAGGGACAGGATTGCACACAGGCACCTCCGCGGCGACCTGTGCTGCCTCCTGTCCCTGGTCCTGCACTGCACCACTAGCACCAGTGGAATCCCCACCTCCAGACCCAGTCTCTGTTGCTTGCACGGCCTCCTCCTCCACCAAACCCCCCACCAACCTGGATGGCTCCGTGCCATCTTCCCCCGTTGGGCCCTGTGGGGTCCCAGCTGCCCCTTCTGCTGCCAAGGAGTCCATCTCCGACCTCCGCCTCTTGGACCTCCCCCCGGCAGCTGCGGCCTGGGACGCGGCACCGGACTCCTCACTTCCCGACGAGATCACAACCTGGGAGGGGAGCCGGGCCTTGCGTCTCCGGCTGGCGGTGCGATCCCCGCCGCTGTGCTCCACAGCACCTTCTCCGCCCTCTTCATCAGTTGACGCTGCAGACAGAGAGAAATTAAACACAGGCATCAGGGCACTGTACAATGGACACATACACACGACAGTTGCACATGAGTGGCATTGGCAAACCTCAGACATGGCATCACAATCGGCAACACACATGTCATTTCAACTCGCACACATGAGCCATACCACAGCCACATCCCAACTGCCAGCACCATCCATACACATACAACAGCATGAGCAGGCAAAGGTTGCCAGACATCACATGCAAAACAGGGAGTGCACTACACATGCACACACACCACCAGACTTGCATGCATGTGTACACCTCAGCCAACTGTCACAGTGTTCCGATGGGCATCCATGTCATATCTGCCAATCAGGCTTCCACATCCCGCTGTCACATGCATCCATGTTGCATCACTGTTGCACCCTTGTCAAATACACACACATGCACATGTACACAGTGCTGATACATGCAGCTGAAAACAACATACATGCGTGACATCACGAACATGCCCACTTACATACACATTCATCCAAACATGTGTGCCCACACAACTGCATTTGGCATGCAAGCCTACACACACAAGCACCATCCATGTCTCAACATGACAGCCCTCGCATGTGTTAGCCTCACAGCCCTGTACACCCCCACCCATACTCGGCCCCATACAAACAGATGTGCAACCGGCACACTACTGGCACATCACCAATACACAGCTTACAATCATGATGCATGTACACTTACCGCTCGACTCCAGACGGGTCTGCCTCTCAAGGACTTGGACGTGGAGCGCTGGGGATATGCGTTCCAGGACCCTCATCTGATCTTCCGACAAGTGGCCCCGGGCCTTGTTCAGGGTCCTGGACCTGAAGTCCTCCCAGCGCTTCTTGACATGTTGGAAGTCGTGGACTGCTACCCCCTCCGCGTGGAGGGCAGTCACGATGTCCGTCCAGATCCGAGTCCGTCCTTCCTTGTCGGCATGCACACTTCCGTAGAGGGCATCATACTGCCCCAGGACTTGCTCCACCAGGACACCAACTTCCCTGGCACTGACGCTGGTGCCCCTCTGCCTCTCTGGCCGGGGGTTGTCAGTGGTGCCAGATATTGCAGTGCCCGACATGACAACCCCAGAGGCAGGAGTGGGTGGGCAACTGGGTCCTGGGGCTGGGCTGTGGAGCGATGGAATCCCAGTCGGGAGTCTTCGGTTCCAGCAGGGGTGGTCACAGCAACAGCATACCTGGCTGATGTGCAGGCAGCAAATGGCAGGGCACGTGGGCAGCAGGCAGTCAGGCAGCAGCAGATGGCAGGTGGGAGCGTGCTCGGGGCTCTGGGGGGGCAGTAATTCGGCCTTCTGGGCAGGAGCGTGGTCTTCCGTGTGCTTACGCGTGGCCAGCTTGATACGGAGTGATTTGGAACGTGAAAATCATGCACGTCTGCGTGTGAATCGAGGAAAGGCCCTTAGCGCGTATGCACGTCAGCACGCATATGCGATTTCATTGGACCAAAGGCCCTTAGCGCATAAGCGCGTCTGTGACGTGACGCGCGCGGGTTTTTCCCTCATTACACGTGATGACAGAGCACACGTGGATTTCCACCAATCGCGTGTGGAACTTCCTGCGCACCCCAGAAATACACGTACCCAGGCCAATCGCGTGTACGCTCACTTCCCTCCGATTACACGCGATGACACTCGGACGTGCAGTTTTACCACGTGTGCTCCCATATGCGATTTCATTGGCCCAAAGGCCACCATGCTCAGCTGTGACGTCACGCGCATGGCCGTAGAGTATGGCGTGTGTAAAAATGAAGAGATACACGTCCGAGTGTCAAAGCGGGTAATTGGTGGAAATGTCCTCATCGCGTATGCGCGTCTGTGACATGTGTATAAAAGGTACGTGTAGAACGGCATTTCCTTGTACGTGCTTTTCGTGGAGAGCGAGTGGGTGAATTCTGTACTTTACGATTTACTTCATGGCGTTTCCAGTTCGTACTCCCTGTTACCTCTGACAGCTTTTTCTCTTTTCCTCTTTTTCCTGGGCCTGTTTCCTCAAACAGCGTTCCCTTCTACTGTTGTCCTGTCTCCTCAGACAGCGTACAATTCTTCTTTTGGCGGGGGTGTTGCCAACGCGCACACGCGCATATCTTTCACAATTTTGTTCCTGGCAGACGGTGAGTCGCACACGTATTTAACATCTGTGCTTGCCTCGTGTGTCGCGTACCCCTTCAGAGGTCATTCTAGGCTGCGTGTGACACGCATACGTTCATTCTTGTGTTTCTGGGTGCCACAGCGTAGTGCAGGTTTATTTTTCCAGGAGGGGTTGCGTGCACCTTACTTCGCTTTTTTGGGGTGCCTGTGCGTTGCGTGACCCGTCATCTTTCCTGAAGAGTGACATACAGCCTTGCTAGAGCACTAGGGTACGATTACCATCTGGTACCCAACCCCTTTGACCCCCAATTGCCCAGGACAATAGTTCACATCGACTCCCATACGCACAATAACATCAGTGCCATGGATGGGAGGTGACCAAGCCGTAAGGGTGGCAAAGGTGGCCGAGCCCCAAGTGGTGGCCGTGGTGGATCCAGTAGGGGACGTGGCCGTGACTTGCAGGGTGCCCCTAGCCCCCCATGTGTGGAGGAGCAGTCAGGGACACCCATGCCCCCCCCCCGCTTGAGGTTACCCTGGCTGACACCATCCATGCTCAGCCCTTGTTGGACCAGCCCACTGTGGAACCAGACCTGGCACAGGGTGACTCCATGGCTGACTTCCAGGTCAGCAGGTCTAGGCCACGTGCGCCGGTGAACATTGGTGTCATCAGGCCACGTGGATCAGGGGCAGCTAGGTCATCTGCTGCCCCGCGTAGGTAGGCTGGGGAGGCTGCAGGGGCAGCTGCGGCTCCATCTACCCCACCTCTCACACACCCATCCAGGACAGTGTCGGTCCAAGTCCATCATGCTGACATTCCTCCTGACACCATCACACTTGAGCTAATGCCTGCACCAACTCCCATTCTGAGTGTGCAATCCCACGCTCCTGCCCCTAGTGTCCAGAGCGGCGTAGGACACTCAGGATCCCCACCACCTTCCAAGCGGAAGAGGAAGAGTGCTCGTCCAGTAGAGGCTGATGCCCCAGACACGGCTACACAGTCCGGCCCGTCAAGGAAGCCCGGCTTCAATGAGGCCGAACTGAATGCACTTGTAGAGTATGTGTCCGCACATGACCGCGAAATGGTGATTGTTGCAGGATCCAAGACCACACCTGCACAACGTCAGGCACACTGGCAGACCACTGCGGACATCATAAGTGCCCTTGGAATCGTGAGGCGCACAGCTAATGAATGCTACAAGCGCTGGAATGACCTGAAGCGCAGGGCAAAGAATAAGCTGGCCTCAAGTCATGCCGCAACTCTAGTGACTGGAGGTGGGTCTCCAGCAGACGACATAGAACTCACTCCACATGAGCAGGTTGCTGGGACCTATGTCACAGAGGAACAGATCCAAGGCGTGGGAGAACTGGCAGATTACGAGGCATTGTCCGGTGAGTGCACATGCATGTGTGTGTCATCCATGTGCATGGTGTGTGTGGGAGGGCTTCTGTTTGGGGTGCCAGGGGAGGGTGTGTGTGCCTGAGTGGTTCGGCTCACCCATGTGCCTCTTCCTATACATTCTTGGCACCAGCATTTGGGTGTAGCAGCATCCCTTCGGCCAACATTAGACATCCAGCCCAGCACCACGCCAGTTGCCCTTGGAGTGTCATCTTGCCACAACACTGTTGCTTATTTACCTCTGTGTATTCAGGAAGATTGTTTGCATACCACCACTTTTACTCAGGATTTCTCAGTCCTATTGTCACATGTCTGACATGGCTATGGTACAGTGGACTGGCTCAGTTTCCTGGACATGATTAGTTTAGACATGTCCCTGTGCTATAGGACCATTTTTGACTGGCAGCTGCAGGTTAAACATTTGAACCATTACAATGAAAATAATCAATTATATGAGCAAACTGGACTGAATGAACAATTGGTGACATCCTCTCCCTCTTAACTTCATGGCTAAGGTACATGCCATCTGTGTGATGGCATGTGTATTTGACCTGCCAATCACTGGCCAATGTGTGACGCCACTGGTAGGCAGCATGCAGCAAATGTGTTCATCTTCCATCTTGGTGTCATCAATGTGTGCCATCTGACTCCCCATCACACGCAGTGACGGTGCATGCATGGGAGTGTTTTAGTCATGTGGGACATGTGTCAATCAAGTACTGTTTCTGTAGCCTCTCAGCCCTAATTGTGTGCCATAGTGCTAATGCCTGTTTCCATTTGTTTTCTTTTATGTCTTTGCAGGGGAAGACGCACTTGATACTGCTGGGGTTGTGGAGATGGTGCAGACCCAGGAGGGGTCTGAGGGCCGACCGACCACCAGTGAGGGACGTGGTGTGGTGGTGGGTGAGAACCCACAACTGCTGCAGGTCGTGCTCTCAAGGGGTGTCTCTGGCTGCACCTCCTCCGAGCTGTATTCAGGTGTCGATTCGGATGATGAGACCTACGTGCCGTCACAGGTGAGTGTTCCTGGGAGAGATTCTGTTCTGTCCGACCCACCTGCACCAGGGTTAGAACCCTCAGTAGGGATGTCAGTGTTGGCAGGTACGCGTTTGGTGGTTACGGATGCAGGGTCACACTCCGCGACATCTGATCCTGTTCCTGGGCCAGCAGATCAGAGGGGGAATGCAGTCCTGCAGCCTCAGGCAGTGCCGGCACAGCAAGGAGCAGTTCGCCTTGCCCCAGACAGGTGTGGTGCCCGCCGACGTGGTGGCCGTACGCCACCTGGCAATACCGCATGGGAGCAATCCATTTACGGTATGGCAACCCAACAGGCAGCATCATCAGAGATGATGGCTCAGGCCATGGATAGGGTGGCCACTTCCACTGTCCCCCCCGAAAGGCTGATGGAGCGACTACAGCAGGCAACCGACTCCATCTGCCAGTCACACAGGGAGGACATGTTGGCGACCGACAGGGACAGGCGGGCGGCACTGGCGACTCTGCAGGAAGCCAACTCCATAGAGTCCCAGGGCCACAGGGAAGCCCTGAGGCTGGAACTCCATCACCTCAGGACGACTCTTGTTGAGCTTGAGGCTTCAACAAACCGAAGGACAGAACAGCAGCTGGAGCGTCTCACCCGTACGCTCTCAGCTGGATGCAGGCAACTAGGGCGGAGGTCCGGGCATCCCGTGAGTTGTTACATGGGGACCTCCGCACACTTATCCTCCAGAACGAGACCTACCACATCCGCATGCTTGCAGCCATGAAGGAACAGACTAGGGCTTTGTGTGGGCTGCCTCCCATAGTGCCACCACCTCCTGCTGCAGCTGCAGAGGGTGAGGATAGCGACAGCAGTGATACTCCCAATATAGGGTAGCCGTGTAGGCCATGAGCCCATGGAGGTGTTTTTTTTTTCCGCAAGATCCACACAGGTGGGTTTTGGTGTGCACCCTGTCCTCGGACCTCCTGGGTGGCCTCCCCCACCCCCCCCCCCCCCCGGGCCCGTTAATGGCCATTTTTTTTTTTTTTTGGGACAGTGTGTTGCCTTGTGTGGCTCCCCTGGGCATACGCTGCATTGTGGCTGGACACATGCAGGCTTGTCATGGATTTGGTTCAGATGCTTGGGTTTTTGTCACACACACCCCTCCTGCTTCCCGTTTCCATGGGCTTGCAAAGGGTGTGCCCAAGTGACATTGACGTACATGGTGACATTGGACTCCCATGAGCTGTGTGGGCAGTCTGTAGTCAATACTGTGTATACATTCATAGTGCATATTGTTGTTGTATTGTACACTGCATGGTGTATTGATATGTGCCTCTGCATCCATATCATATTCCATATTTGCAGGTCCATTCCTCATGTCTTCACAATGCGTTCCACCTTGGAACTGGAGTCCATGTTGTAAGCAGTGCACCTACACTCTTGCGTGGCGCTAACACTGTATACTTGGAAGTGTTCGGAGGGCTGTCATCATCAGGTGGTGAGGCTAGCTAATTTTTCAGTCTGTAATGTCATGTTTAAGGTAGGTTGGAGGTTGTGTAGGTGATTGGTATTCTTGGTAAGTATTTGGTAATGTGGGTTGTAGGTCCTGCATTACTGTGAGCATTTCATGTGTGGACATGTTTCCATTAGGGACACTGTAGCTGGTGACACTTGGGGCATGTTGTGGGGATTCATTTCTTTCCTCTCACATTGCATGACATACCATGTTGTGTTGTGTGGCCATGCCGTGGAGGGGGTGGGTGACATGGCACTGTTTTCATGTAGTATTTTGCGAGTGGGTATTTATTTCGGCAGCATGGAAGTGTCTTTTCATGACACTGTATTGGTGGTGTTTGTGTAGGTAGGGATGCACACATTGTGACACTTCCACTTGAACAATCTCAGGCTGCTATGGTTCTGACAGTTGACAGTCCCTTTGTTCGTCTTAATTGTCAGGTCGAGTCATCATTGCTTATCAGATGGTATGTGCCAGGGCTGTGTGCACTCCAATGGGGTGTGATTTCTATGTGAAGTAATTAGCCACCAGCTGCGTACGGGCTGCCTCACCCCGTGCCCTCTCCCCTCCCATGCGCAGCGGACGTGCATGTGGTTGGAGATGTGGGGGCACCACCATGTCCACAGCCAGGCCACGGCGTGTTGCAGCATTGTGCAGGACACATGCTGCCACTATGATCCTGCACACTACTGGGGGCACATATAACAGCTGCCCGCCAGAACGGTCAAGGGAGCGAAAGCGTGACTTGAGCACTCCGAATGTGCGCTCCACTATGCCCCGGGTTGCAATATGGGCTGTGTTGTATCTTACCTCTGGAGGCGTGATGGGGTTCCGAATTGGCGTCATCATGTGGGTGCTCAGAGGGTAGGCACTGTCCCCTGGTGAGGAGGCGATGGGTATCATTAGTGGGGTAGTGACATAACTCTGCATCTGACATGCATGCATGTGCAGTGGCATTCATACTCACCAAGCAGCCATGTATGGCCATGCCGCCCAGCTTCTAGGTCCCGGCTTAGGGTAGACATTCGGTAAATGAAGCTGTCGTGGGTGGACCCTGGATAGTTGGCATATACTGAGGTGATGATTCCCTTAGCATTACATACTACCTGCACGTTGATGGAATGCCAGTGCTTGCGGTTCCTATAGATGTGCTCAGATGCCCTGGGGGGACGTAGTGCCACATGGGTGCAGTCAATGGCACCTAGCACTTTTGGGAATTGTGCCACACCGTAGAAATCGAGGGTGGCAGCCTGCCTTTCTGCAGGTGTCCTGGGCAGGTATATGTGCCTACGGACTGATGGGCGTGCAGTGATGATGTTCAAGACCTGGTGTAGGCAGCGTGACTGCGTGGCCTGTGACACCCCACCCACTATGGCACTTGTCCGCTGAAATGATCCTGTGGCCAAGAAGTGCATTACATTGAGGACCTTCTCCAGGGGGCTGAGTGCTTGGGAGCACAGGGTGGGTGATGTGAGGTCATCCTCCCACTCACTGACCAGGTCCAGTATTATGTTTGGGGGAAACCAGTACCTCCCATACACCTGGTCATCAGGCATCCCAAAAAGGCTGGTTCTGGGAGTGAAAATTCGGGCCCTCACTATCCTCCTCCTCCTCCTCTGGTAACCCACGGCCACTGCTGCTAGGAATGGCATATTCATCCTGGCGTATGAGGTTGTTTGCGCGCACTTTTATGCTGCGCGGGTCGACGTACGCCTGCTTCAGGCTGGCGTACGTGTCTCAGGATTGGACCATTTATTTTTCGGCACGTCGTAGGCGAACGTGTGAATCTTCCCGCCCACCCCAGGAATACACTTAGCACGCTCTCCCAGGCCCAGTCGCGGGTAAATATTCCCGCCCACCCCTGGAATACATGTACCCCACTCTCACAGGCCCAGTCGCGTGTGGAAGTTCACGCGCACCCCGCAGTACACGTACCCAGGCCAATCGCGTGTGGAAGTTCACGCGCACCCCGAAGTACACGTACATAGGCTAATCGCGTGTGGGACTTCACGCGCACCCCGAAGTACACGTACCCAGGGCAATCGCGTGTGGAACTTCCCGCGCACCCCGAAGTACACGTACCCAGGCCAATCGCGTGTGGGACTTCCCGCGCACCCCGAAGTACACGTACCCAGGCCAATCGCGTGTGGAACTTCCCGCGCACCCCGAAGTACACGTACCCAGGCAAATTGCACAGCTGGGGGGTGGGGGTGCAGGGGGACATGTGTGGGAGCCTGGTGGAGGCTGCCCCTGGTGGCTGGGGGGTGGGGGTAATAGGGGACATGAGTGGGGGCCTGGTGGAGGCTGCCCCTGGTGGCTGGGGGTGATGGGAGACATGAGTGGGGGCCTGGTGGAGGCTGCCCCTGCACTGCTGGGGGGTGGGGGTGATGGGAGACATGAGTGGGGGCCTGGTGGAGGCTGCCCCTGCACTGCTGGGGGGTGGGGGTGATGGGAGACATGAGTGGGGGCCTGGTGGAGGCTGCCCCTGCACTGCTGGGGGGTGGCGGTGGTGGTAGACATGGGTGGGGGCATGGTGGAGGCTGCCCCTGCACTGCTGGGGGGTGGGGGTAATAGGGGACATGAGTGGGGGCCTGGTGGAGGCTGCCCCTGGTGGCTGGGGGGTGGGGGTGATGGGAGACATGAGTGGGGGCCTGGTGGAGGCTGCCCCTGCACTGCTGGGGGGTGGGTGTGATGGGAGACATGAGTGGGGGCCTGGTGGAGGCTGCCCCTGGTTGCTGGGGGGTGGGGGTGATAGGGGCCATGAGTGGGGGCCTGGTGGAGGCTGCCCCTGGTGGCTGGGGGGTGGGGGCAATGGGAGACATGAGTGGGGGCCTGGTGGAGGCTGCCCCTGCACTGCTGGGGGGTGGCGGTGGTGGTAGACATGGGTGGGGCCTGGTGGAGGCTGCCCCTGCACTGCTGGGGGGTGGGTGTGATGGGAGACATGAGTGGGGGCCTGGTGGAGGCTGCTCCTGCACTGCTGGGGGTGGGGTGATGGGAGACATGAGTGGGGGCCTGGTGGAGGCTGCCCCTGCACTGCTGGAGGGTGGGGGTGATAGGGGACATGAGTGGGGGCCTGGTGGAGGCTCCCCCTGGTGGCTGGGGGGTGGGGGTGATGGGAGACATGAGTGGGGGCCTGGTGGAGGCTGCCCCTGCACTGCTGGGGGGTGGCGGTGGTGGTAGACATGGGTGGGGGCCTGGTGGAGGCTGCCCCTGCACTGCTGGAGGGTGGGGGTAATACGGGACATGAGTGGGGGCCTGGTGGAGGCTGCCCCTGGTGGCTGGGGGGTGGGGGTGATGGGAGACATGAGTGGGGGCCTGGTGGAGGCTGCCCCTGCACTGCTGGGGGGTGGCGGTGGTGGTAGACATGGGTGGGGGCCTGGTGGAGGCTGCCCCTGGTGGCTGGGGGGGTGGGGGTGATAGGGGACATGAGTGGCGGTCTGGTGGAGGCTGCCCCTGGTGGCTGGGGGGTGGGGGTGATGGGAGACATGAGTGGGGACCTGGTGGAGGCTGCCCCTGCACTGCTGGGGAGTGGGGGTGATAGGGGACATGAGTGGGGGCCTTGTGGAGGCTGCCCCTGGTGGCTGGGGGGTGGGGGTGATGAGACATGAGTGGGGGCCTGGTGGAGGCTGCCCCTGGTGGCTGGGGGGTGGAGGTGCAGGGAGACATGAGTTGGACATGAGTGGGGGCCTTGTGGAGGCTGCCCCTGCACTGCTGGGGGGTGGGGGTGATGGGAGACATGAGTGGGGGCCTGGTGGAGGCTGCCCCTGGTGGCTGGGGGTGATAGGGGACATGAGTGGGGGCCTGGTGGAGGCTGCCCGTGGTGGCTGGGGGGTGGAGGTGCAGGGAGACATGAGTTGGACATGAGTGGGGGCCTGGTGGAGGCTGCCCCTGCACTGCTGGGGCGTGGCGGTGGTGGTAGACATGGGTGGGGGCCTGGTGGAGGCTGCCCCTGCACTGCTGGGGGGTGGGGGTGATGGGAGACATGAGTGGGGGCCTGGTGGAGTCTGCCCCTGCACTGCTGGGGGGTGGGGGTGATGGGAGACATGGGTGGGGGCCTGGTGGAGGCTGCCCCTGCACTGCTGGGGGGTGGGGGTGATGGGAGACATGAGTGGGGGCCTGGTGGAGGCTGCCCCTGAACTGCTGGGGGGTGGCGGTGGTGGTAGACATGGGTGGGGGCCTGGTGGAGGCTGCCCCTGCACTGCTGGGGGGTGGTGGTGGTGGTAGACATGAGTGGGGGCCTGGTGGAGGCTGCCCCTGGTGGCTGGGGGGTGGAGGTGCAGGGAGACATGAGTTGGACATGAGTGGGGACCTGGTGGAGGCTGCCCCTGCACTGCTGGGGGGTGGCGGTAGACATGGGTGGGGGCCTGGTGGAGGCTGCCCCTGCACTGCTGGGGGGTGGGGGTGATGGGAGACATGAGTGGGGGCCTGGTGGAGGCTGCCCCTGCAACTGGGAGGTGGAGGTGGTGGTAGACATGGGTGGGGGCCTGGTGGAGGCTTCCCCTGCACTGCTGGGGGATGGTGGTGGTGGTAGACATGAGTGGGGGCCTGGTGGAGGCTGCCCCTGGTGGCTGGGGGTGATAGGGGACATGAGTGGGGGCCTGGTGGCGGCTGCCCCTGGTGGCTGGGGGGTGGAGGAGCAGGGAGACATGAGTTGGACATGAGTGGGGGCCTGGTGGAGGCTGCCCCTGCACTGCTGGGCGGTGGGGCTTATGGGAGACATGGGTGGGGGCCTGGTGGAGGCTGCCCCTGGTGGCTGGGGGTGCAGGGGGACATGCGTTGGTGGGCAGTAGTGCAAGGTGACATGTGGGTTGGCTGGGGGGCATGGCCATGGTGGATGGGGTGCCTGCAGGACATGTGCAGGGTAGGCCCCTGTGGTGTGGGCCACCTGCAGGGGCCGTGGAGGGTGCAGAGGGAACACCTGGGAGGACCCACACGTGCAATTCACGTGTGGTGCTCCCCGCGCACCCCTGTAATACACGTACCCTGATGGAATTGCGTGTGATACTTCCCGTGCACCCCTGGAATACACGTACCCTGCTGTTTTTGCATGTGATACTTCCCGCGCACCCCTCGAATACACGTACCCTGATGGGATCGCGTGTGATACTTCCCGCGCACCCCTGAAATACAAGTACCCTGCTGTTTTTGCGTGTGATAATTTCCCCGCACCCCTGAAATACACGTACCCTGCTGTTTTTGCATGTGAAGCTTCCCGCACACCCCTGGAATACACGTACCCTGATGGAATCGCGTGTGATACTTCCCGCGCACCTCTGAGATACACGTACCCTGCTGCTTTTGCGTGTGATACTTCCCGCGCACCCCTGAAATACACGTACCCTGCTGCTTTTGCGTGTGATACTTCCTGCGCACCCCTGAAATACACATACCCTGCTGCTTTTGCATGTGATACTTCCCGCGCACCCCTGAAATACACATACCCTGCTGCTTTTGCATGTGATACTTCCCGCGCACCCCTGATGCACACCTACACAGGACAATCGCGTGTGGAACTTCCCGCGAACCACTGAAATACACGTTCCCCGCTTGGCGTTTGCTGTTTGCCAGCCCTGTGAACTGGTCCAGGGTTGGCGCAGCCCTTTGCGATTATTTGGGGATTTTGAAGGCTTTTCCTTGCGTGAGGGCATTCTTGGGGGCGTAACTGGCGCTGCTGCAGGGTCGCTGCGCCACGGCTGGTTTTGGATGCGAAAATCCATGAATACGCTGTGCACGGAAATCGATTTTAGCGCACGCGGCTGGCGCAGACATTCGCACGGGCACGTTGTGCGCCAGCCGCGTGCGCCACTTTTGTGCGAATTTCTATGAATTACCCTGTCAGTCTTTTGGGGCAAACCAGATCAGAATGCATAAGTGAACATGGTTAGCCATTGCATACAGTTCTGGACATTTGTGGAGATCCTTGTTAATAGGTTTGCTTCTGGTCGCATTTATTGTTGCTATTGACAAACAGTCTTCTTAGGGATTTGTACAATAAAGTTACTTTCGTTAAGTCCGATAGGTCATTCTCAGATATCTCCTCTGATGTGGTCAGACACGCAGAGGGGAATTACCTTCATAACGTTTTTACAAGCTGCAGAATTCTTGTATTGTCTAATTGATATAATTCTGATTTTTACAGCACTACACCAATTTGATCAAAGTCCTTCAATTTAAAGAGATTGAGAGTTTTGTTTCTGACCTTCAAGGCTCAACCAGAAGGTGTGAATGTGCACAATTTCACTAATTAACTTGGGAAAATTGTGCTTTTCAGTGCAAGCTTGCATCACATGCTGTTGGCACTCACCTAAACCAGGATTGACAGATTCTGAAGAGGAAGGCAACTCTTGACTAATGGTCACACTTTCCGAAGGGGAAATGTAGTTGGTCAGTACTGGTCCTTTTTCTCGAAAACCTGCTTCTGGAGTGACCTGCTTCAATGAAAGAAATCAAGATTGTTTATTGCAAAAACCAATCCGCATGATACTTTATTATATACAGATAGTAATAACTGAATTTAGTACCCTTAGGCAATCAGCGGCAGTTCTTGAAGACATCACATGCCCACTGCCAATCATTGGTGAAACTCTTGAAGAGCTATCGGACACTGTGTCTATGCGATTTGCTGGGGTATTTGGGTCTGGCACACGTTCAGCCATTGAGAAGGGTGTATGTAATGAATGAGTAGAGACAATAGTGGGCAGAGGCGGGCTCTGCCTGAGCAGCGTTTGTGGAGGTTCCTGTTGAAGAGATCCCGGGTGAACAGGTTGCAGGGTAGGGCTGGTGAGGACAGGGTTACTTTCTAGCCGAACTCTCACAGCAGGACTGGGCCTCCCTTGCTCAGCAGGGTATACCTGTAGGCTGGACTCCCTGTGAAATGGCTTCTGTAGTTTCAATTTCATTTTCCCAGGAGGTATATTGAAGGAACTTCTATGGGAAAGTCCAACTGGCCTCTGTAAATGTCAAGTGAAAAGAACGAGCTTAGACAACCTTAAACAATCATTTAAGGTATAAATACCACAAACAAACCAAACTCTTTCAACTCTGATACAGTTTTAACAAGTCATATGGATCTCATGTGAGGCGGCCAACTGCATGTGTTACACCAAATGTTTATAATGCTGCCTTCACTGTGTCTGCAAAGGCGAGTTATTTATCATAACTTTCTATTCAGGACAGGAGTCTAAAATAAGGAAATTTACAAGCAAGGGCACAGCCAATAGGACTGGATATGTATGTGTGTGTGTATATATATATATATATATATATATATATATATATATATATATATATACACACATACACACACACTTTTGTAGAGCGTCCATGGGACGAAAAGTGCCTTCCATCTAATTTTCAAAGCTAGGCCCAATGGTTTAGCCAATGCCTGTTATTCTAGATTTGCCATTTAAGATCTTTCCAAGTGCTTATGTGCTTATACTTCCGAATGGTAAACCAATTACCATGCTCCCCGTTTAGTCTGCAGCCTTGTGTTTTAGTTTCTCTGACCAGCACCTATCATGCAGGCTCCATACATCTGCCGGGATTTATCTGCATACCCATAAAGTCACTGATGCTTTGTTCATACAAATTATATTCAATTTGCACACAGGATGAATTCAAGAGAGTTCAGTCAAGAAAGCTGAATGTGTGGGCGCTGATGTGAGAACAAACATGGTCACCCTAAATTTGAAACTTGTCATAAATAGTGTTACATACTAATTTGTTCGAATTTAAATAAACTGGTTTGGTGATGGAGAGATTCACCCACTACTATGCATTATTACATGCTGCAGCTCAAAGTGACAAACATGGAAATAGCGCACAGACTAAAAATATTTTCATGGAGCTGACATTAAGTAAACAATAAGGGACAACCGAAACCTTTTTAAGACTGCACCCTTGAAAGTACTGCTTTAGTGAGGATGCAACGGGCCAATTAAATACAGGCGTCACATCACAGGCATATCACCAGTTGTTTTAACAAAAATGATGCATGGTTTTGTTAAAACAATGCACACCAACCCTCTCCCTATAGCTAGCAGATTCATTGATACAATTACACTGTTTTGCAAAACAAACAGCCTTTACATGCAAATGCTCCCAGATAACCTAACGCAGCAATTCATTCACTATAATGTATCACTAACCAATGCAGCTCACAAAGAACAACAACACACATAGCAAATATGTTGTGTGGCAATATAATTCAGTCTTTTATTCATAACATGTATTGTATATGCCGCAGCTCAAAGTTGTCATGCACCAGGAAACAGCAAAGTGAATAGAAAAAGTATGACTGAGCTGACATACGTACATAGGCGTTAGTAAACAATGATATGGTTAGGCATGTCCTACCCTTCCAAGGGGCGCCTGTAAAAATCCTGGTTTACAAGATGTCGTGACCCAATCATAAGGCACTGTTTGAATCTTGGAACACACTGTTAGTAATACATTGGGAGTCTCATTAGTATATTCTTTAACCAAACTTTATTGCTGCATAAAAGTGGCAAACATTCATGTATCAAGTAACATGGAAACAAAAAAGCAACATCAGACTACACTCTCGCCAATGCACATAAGGGCCCATTATGATTTTGCCGGTGCAGAATTAAAGCAAAGTACAAGTTTACCAGAGGGGTGGTCGAAATTACCTCCAGCTAACAGCTGGAGGTAATTCTGACACCGTAACAGAAAAGATAGATGGCAATACTGGCAAATCCCCACATGGAGTCCTATGGGAGGACCCTTATGAACGATCAGGTTGAAGCAGTACTTTGAGGACTCAGAATTCACTGACTGTTTTAAGGAGGACACCCGAGACACCACAGGGCTCCATGCAAAATCCAACATTCTACCACACAACTGTAACGACATTATCAATCACCTTTGAGAAGGCCCTTTTAAAAAATTGCAGGCAATTAAACTTGAGGAACAGCATTGCTGCCAATATCTGCCGACAAATTAACGACAAGTCCTAAAAAACTTGAGTAAGAATACAGTGATCATCATCAAGCCGGCTGATAAGGGGAGAGCGATTGTCGTAATGAACAGCAAAGCTTGTGACGATATGGTAATGTCTTTGTTGAATAATAACCAGCATGATCAACATCAGAATTTTGATTGGATCAATAGTGGAAACATCTACCAGTGAAGGGCACAACGGCCAAGGAAGCAGAATGTGTATGTCCATCATCCCCACGTATCCCGACATTGTATGCCCTACCTAAAGTACACAAGGTGTTTCCCCACCACCAGGCCACCCGATTGTTGCAGGCATTGGTTCGATTCTTGAACCCTTGTCTCAATTTGTCGACTTCTTCTTGCAGCCTGAGATACCATGCATGACGTCATACATAAAAGACACTACCGCAGTACTGAACTTGGTAAAAGACATCAACTTTGATCCAAAAACACAGATATTGTTAACACTGGACATAGAGTCATTGTACGCATCAATTCCTCACATGAAGACACTACTAGTCATTGACAAAATTCTAGAAAAAAACATTCCATAATTAGAAATTCCACGCCTACTCTTATTACAACCGAGATCGCCCTTACAAAGAATGTCTTCATGTACAAGGAAGAATTCTTTCTGCAACTATCCAGTACTGCAATGGGGGCAATCTTATGCTGCCAACTTTGAAAACAATCACATTCATGAGAACAATCAGTACAACTGCAGGATCACCCTCTGGAGTAGATACATTGGTGATGTTCTAATGATCTTTACAGGGGATCACAAACAACTGTGGGAATTCACAAACTGGCTTAGTACCAGAAAAAGGTACTTCAAATTCCATTTCTCTTCGAGGAAAGAAGTAGCGCATTTCCTGGATCTGGAGAGTCAGGCAAAAAATGGGCACTTACGGACCGCAGTATACAGAAAAAGCACAGACAGGAATTCCCTACTGAAGTTCAACAGATTTCATCCAAAACCATTGAAAGACAATCTACCATTTGGACAGTATCTCTAGTTCAGGCGAAACTGCAGATTGTGATGAACAAGCGAACGCACTGACCACCAGTCTACAAAAAAGAGGGTTTCCTGGGAAACTGCTGAACTAGCCAGGAAACATGCCTGGAATATCCCACAAGATATTACACTACAGCAAGACAGAACACCAATACAAGAACAGCAGTACTTGTATTCATCCAAACTGAAAAGAAGTAAGAAGGAAATCCTGAAGCTAGGGCTAATCCTTAACGTGGGCACCACTCAGTTGCCGACACCACGCTTTTCACAAAAGCATAGGAGGAATATTAGAGATACACTGGTAAGATCATACCAACCAGGTCTCCTACTGGCAGAACTATCGACCCTGTGGAACATTGCACGCCCGGTGGGTTACATACCATGCAGACTATGCTCAGTTTGCCCTCAAACCTCCAGGTCCACAATAGACCTTTTCTTAAAAGCATTGTGGCAGCAACAGAATGTTACTAATTGCAACACTAGCAATGTGGGTTATCTTATCACATGCCGTGTCACCTGTGATATATTAGTATGACCAGAAGATCAATCAAATAAAGAATCCAGGAGCATAAATCCTTCATACGCACCAAACAACCAAATGCTCCCTTAGTAGAACTTTCCTGGAGAAACGACACATACTCTGATCTTAAATGGACCATAATATATACGTCCATAAAGGGGTGGTGACATGCAGGCGCTGTTGGTCAAGAGGGAACAGAAATTGATTTTTCAGTTAAGAACAGATTTAAAATGCCTCAATAAGAATATAATGTGGCAAACACTAGCCATCCTATGATTGACCTTCACCAAATATTATTCACGCACTCTAGACGGCGCAATACCTAGTAGTTACTATCATTGTAAGGTGCCCTCGGGCTCCATCATAGATAATAACACAAAATATGGAGAAGATAGACACACAGTAGTAGTCAAGAAAGGGAGGAGACAAAAACATTGTAAATAATGCCCAGGGCCAGAGATACTGTCGAATTCATGCGAAATTGTGACATCTCCAACTCACGAGTAGTGCCATTTTCTAGTTACTTAAATGAGTTTGCCTACCAAAACAGTGTTTTCGTGGAATAATATAAATACTCTGATTATTCCCCTCTCTTAAACCTTTACCAATAACCCAATCGAGTCACATTGGACAAGCAACTGCCAAATGCATGGTCCACTATAAGATGCAGTCTGCTTATGAGCCTAATATCATGACGGCACGTAGCTAGGCAACAGTGATATAAAGAATCTGCCGGCACCGACTACCCGAGCGCGAGGAGTTGAGGCTCGGTTGCAGATCGGGGAACAAACTTGGCATTATCCCGGTAAGTTACGGGTTCTCAAGCTATTGCGGAAGATAGCCTCCAAGGGCAAAAATAGAGTGGCACACAACGCACCAACGGTTTTCAGGACATGACTCGAACCAACAGGACTTTTTAGCCTCCTAGCTTCAAGACTGTGCCCTCTATAGTGTGCGATCCCTGGCACACAGCGTTCATAATATCACAACTAGACCATCGGATTGCAGCCTAGCACCCGTTACCATTACCAGTAGCAATGACTCTTTAGCTCTGACTGTGTGAACCCCTTATTTGATGCACTGAGCCTAGTAAATGCACTCAAACATTGCTATATAAAACAAGGACATCCAACAGAATGTTTAAACATCGGGTCTATGGAGCATCTCTCTAGCCAACCATATGTATACATATATTTATGCAATTACAAATCTATTAAGAGAACAGAATACCAATGCATTGTCTATCTATGATCACAGGTTTTCTCTTGCATGAAGTATCCACATGAGAATAGACCTCACCACTTCCATACCACTGATTACCATTTGAGAACCACAAAGCTTAAGTAGGGCTATTACAATAAATTTTAAATAATGTCAAAATACGAATTACATAATCATGAAGCTGTGGCTTTGAATCTCTATGAGAGCGAAGCGATTGATTTTATATTTAAATTTTAGGGTTCCATAAGATGTAAAATACCTCACCTGAGAAGCAGAAGGTGAAATCATTTCAATTGATTTGATTGCACATGAATTGACTCAGAAAGTGAAATGGTTGTATAAAGTGTAAAGACAGTATTAAAGTAGATTCATTGGAGCTTAACACTCCCTGAGGAATGTACTGAAGAAGGTGGTATCCCAAAATTAACCACCGAAACCGTTAGACACACAGGCAGTGAAGGCTAGAAAACACCTGCCAGATACTATGCATACCAGTTAGTCTGAATATCTATCACGACTAACTAATTAAGTCTTCAAATGCACTGATTAGTTTTAAAACATTTATTTTAACTTGGTTAAAACTCCTAGGGTATAGGTCAATAAAGTTAAATATTGCGATACATGCTTCTCTAGGTATTTTGTCCCATACTTCTCCTTTGTATGTTTAAAGGAGGACCCAGACAGCTACTCGTTTTTGGAAAACAGCACTGTGAGAAATTACAAAATCACGTATTTGCCCTCTATTCACAATAACAAAAACATCACTAATTTGTTTCTGTATTCTATCCACTAATATACAGGCAGCCCATCAGCGCCTGGAATAGGAAGGGCGAGTTAGAAAATGGATATGCCCCTTTGTTCTCATTTCTTCTTACTGTTCCTGTTGTACATAAAAATCTACACACTGAGCAACATTTTTGAGCACGTCTTAGGCCGTATTTCTCATTGCAATAGTCTGTTTCTACTTTTTATTGTTTTTAACATAGCTAGCTTGCTGAGTGCAATAGTCGCTCCCAGCTAAGAATTGGGTTTGTCTGTCCTAATTTCCGTATTGAAACCTATAGCTCAGGCATAACCTTCAAAGGTTCAATATAAGCAATTGTCCCCTACTTGGATTGGTAATGGGGATTTACCACACTTACCGGCACTCATAATCTGATGGTAATTCTGCAGGAACCGGTGTCGGTAACGGTGTTACCAGTTGCCAGTATCCTGACGGTAATTCTGCCAGGATACCTGTAATGAGGCCCATAGCTGCACTACTTTCTCAAGAATTACCTACACTGTGACCAGTTTCACCATGATGCAATATTTATGCATCACAGAGCAATTCACTTGACATCCAGGAAAACCACTCTAAATACTGAAAGAGCTTGGAGAGCTAGAGATCTTATCCAGTTTTGCAAATCACTGAATACATATCTTTTTAAATAACTGATTTATGCATGACAATGTATGGAATATGTGTTCATGTTTAAATTATGGAGCGTATCATTCTTAGATCATCTGCATGGTTAATTCTGCTCAGTTCCTGCACATTATAAATGATTCAATCAACCCCTCTATCGAGACCTATAAGGTAACAAATAATCCAACACAAAACTTGTATTCTCTCATTCATTGCATGCTGAGCCTTTTCAGATCACATCCGTGATAATATATGATATGTATGATGATTAACAAGTCACCAAATACCTGTCAGGCTAGTCAAAATGTATTTCTAATTGAATCAAATTAAGATAAATCTATCAATCATTGGGTATACCGCTTACCTACTCACATGATGCACAGTGTTACATTTTATGGTGTCCTTCCTTTTGCATGTCAGCACTACTGCCAACTTTCCCATAGGTGTAATTATACATTAGCTAATAGATCACAATGGTATATTAAATCAACACAAGGAGAGGGGTAAAGGGGCACCTTATAAAAGAATTTAAGGCAACTATTTCAGAATGCAACGAAGGGAGAAAAAAAAACATTAATGAGGCACCATTTCTACATACACCCTTGCAACGAGGCCACTGTGTGCTAGAAAAACATGATGTCTGCAATAATACCACCAAATGTGTAATTACACCAGCAAGTGTGCAATTCCATCAGTGGGTTTATGATACTACAAATGGGATTAGAATACTACCCCATGGTCTGTAACATTACTGCTAGGTTTGCAATACTACCCCAATGTCTATAATACGAAGACTGGGTTGTCAATATCATCCGATCTGTAATTCTACAACTGGGGCTTTAATCCTAACAGCTGGTTTTCAATGCTATTCTTGATTCTGTAATGCTACAAACTGGGTATGTAATGAAACAAACGTAACAGGAATCTTACTAATGGGTCGGTAACACTGCTAGGGAATCCTACACATCCATGTGGCAAGGAAATAACAGAACCTCATCTCCCAAGTTTGCTGGATGTTCTATACAATGTACAGAAATATGGTTGCATATTTACTTGTGAAGAAATCAGAAATTGTGTGTTTCATGTAAGGAGAGAAGTTGTATTTCTCCTCTTGTTCAGCTCTCTTACAAAGCGAGGTTCTACACAAATCATTGTGCCTCCATAGCAAGCAACCCCCTTTTCCAGGTGTTTCTTCTGGTCTAGAAGAGGGTCAGACTTAGATGAGCCCTGTAGTTCATTATGACAAAGGAATGGTGTGTATGTTTCCATTGCAGAGCTTGTTGTGTGCATGCATTTAATTACTACTGCATCGTTGGAGAAAACAGATCAAGTGACTATGCTTAATCCTCATCGTAAGGATTGATGCATATGGTCCCAAGAGATAGACCACAAAAGAGGATTACGAAACTCAACAGCACTAAGTTCTTCACCCCACTGTATTGTTGCTTATGATAATTATGAATACCTTGAATGGGACTGTAGGATTCTTTTCCTAGTACCCTCTCTCCTAAACCACCACTTCTTCTTTCATCTGACTCCTTCCCTTTTAGCTACCTGCTCATTGAAGCCGTCCATCCTAATGCACATTCTCTCAACAAACATGCAATTGAATTCTTCTGTGACCGGTTAAGATGACCTTCTTTGCCTCCAAATCCCCTTGCTTAAATGGCTTACTCAGGAACTGGCCACCTTTAAAACTCCCAATATGACATTGGCACATTTCCTAGGGCAATGATACAAAATCGAGTTTCACTGTCCAATTTACCCTTTAAAAGGGGGGCTTTGTGAGGCCAAATGCAAGTTCTATTCTGTTAAAAAGTTTACTAAAAACACTCAGAAGGAACTGTTTTCCATTCTGAAGTTACTTCCACTCTCCGCTGCAGCCTCCACCCCCTTTCCTGACCCATGTGAAAGAAAAACAATTATTTGAGGAACGTTTCTGCATCCATTATGATATTAGCATTTTCCCCTGTGCTCCTCTTAAGCCCCTGTCCTCGTACTCGTATTCCCATCTCTTGTACTTCACTCATTTCCCTGGTTATCCCTAATACCTTCACACATTTGTCTTCAAAAGTCAAATCTGGCTCACCCCTCAATCCTTGTGCTGACAAACTTGGTACACTCGGTTGTTACACCATCTGTAAAGTTCGTCATCCTGTTACCAATGCTCCTTTTGCTACCAGACATGTACCAGGTAACTTTGAAACAGCCAACATCTATCAACTGCTTGAGAAGCCTTCACTTGACCCTTCTGTCCCAGCTAACTTTCAACCCATCTCTATGCTGCTCTTCCCCAAATCACTCCTTCAAAGTGCTGCAACAGTCCCAATTAAATTTCTTGTGTACTAGGATATCTCCCGGCCTTTTCAAACCTGCTTCACCTATGGTGAAGAACTGAAACAGCCTTGCTTTCTGCACTAGATGACCACCAGCTAGCGACTGATGCGGGTGGGGTCACTGGTTTGGTGATGCTCCATCTTTCCACTGTTGTGAATACTTAGGTTCATGACACTCTCCTACAGGATGCGGTCCCTTCGCCTGGGCGGAAAAAGCATTTTCTATACTTTCTTCCTTTCTCTCAGGTCATCTCTGTCTCCCTTTTCATCTTCTTTCAGTCACCTCATGTGTGGTGTTCCCCCACGTTTTCACCCTTTTCCCTCTCCGATCAATAGCAATTCTTGGCATTAGACTTGATGAATTCCTTTCAGGTTCCTCTCAACTTGCTCAAGTATCTTACTCTTGCCGGTACTATCTCCGTTCTCCTTTGATTTAATCTGTCCTTAATTGTGCCATTTACATTTTACCTAGACCTCCCTTAGACTCTGATGAGATTTCTCCAGTCCTTCAGAATGTGCCTGCGTGATTATTTTGGGTTGTGCTGCTCATCTCGCAGCTCTCCCTACAATGCCAAATTTCGCTGACCCCCATTAAACAAGGGGTGCAACTCAAGCCCTTTTGTATGTTTTCTGATGCCCGTCAGGTGCTACCTTACATTTCCTGTCCAAATTAATCATCCCATACTCTAATCTTACGTCTCTCACTTCTTCCAACCTCATGTTGCCCTCAATCCCTAAAACATGATATTTTCTCATGGATGGGTGCGTCCTTTTCTCTCCTGGCTCCCTCACTGTGAAACTCTCTTCCCCTTGATCTTCATCAATGTCCATCCTACCCTGACAAGTGCCACAAAGCTCTAGGCTTGGCTTCTTGTTCAGGTCTATAGCTGTATGCCATGTAACTCTGGGGTGTCCCTACACAGGAAAGAGTTCCTCAATGTCCTGTAAGCGTGGCAGCACTCTTCTTTACACAGGCTTGTGAGAAAATCCCAATGATGTGCAGTCCTCTGGGTCGCTGTGGCCTTCCAACACAATCATATTGGGGTAAGACCCTGCTTGCTCTAGGAATTTTCTTTTGACCTTTACCAAGGCAAGCCTGTGTGGATTACCCCCATCCTGCATTAAGGTTCTTTTGGGTTGGATTTTACTCTGCCCAACCTGGATCTTTTTCAGGCTGCATTAATTGTAACCCTCAAGCGCAGGGCCTCCCTGTTGGGCCTGTACCTGCTCAGATCAGATTCTTTGGGTCAAAGTTTTTCTATTTATCTCTTATACAGCAATCATTCTGATCTTGGGATAGAGCTCCCAGCTGGCAACTTGCCTCCCCTCACTCCACTATCCTCCGGCTCCTGATATATTCTCGGTCAAGGTCCATATAGGATGCATTGCTATACCCTTTCCTGCAAGTTTGAGATCCTCCAGAGTGTGGATTATTTGGGATTACCCAAATTGACCGAATACAATTGACCAAATGACCTAATTGGTCGAATTTTAATGGTCCCAATTGACCTTTTGCACAATTGACTTTTTATTTTTTATATATATATATAGTGGGTTGGTTTTGTATTATAAATAATACAAGGGGTTTGAGTGGGGGTTGCAGGTTTTTTTGGATTGGGTAGGGGGTTGCGGGGGGATTCCCCCCGCATATATGTACTAATTGACCTTTATAATTCGGTCAACTGTGCAAAAGGTCAATTGTCATTCGGACAATTGTAACTCGGTCAATTCGTATACAACCAATTACTTGGCTTAGCTGCCTCGTTCTCAACTCCCTCACAGTATGTTCTATTGGGTTAGCCACATTCTGCTGCTCAGCTCTCACATACCATGGCTGTTTTGGTTTAGCTAGTTCTTGTTGCTCAACTCGCTCAGAAGTGTGGCCTCTTTGGCTTGGCCACCTCTTGCTTTTCTTACTTTTCTGCCACCAGTTCTCTGGAAAGCCACCCTAACTCCTTCACAATCCGGGGATTTTTCTCTTTTTTAATGTAGGCTTGTGTACTAATTGCTCTTATGCGTACCAAATTGATGTCTCAGTTTCACCATAAGTTTGTGTTTGGTTCTCGTCTAAATTCCCCAACCACCTCCCTATGTACATGCTCATTGGTGTCACTTATGTGCAGGTTTTGCAATTTCTCTGATAACTTGATTTGGCCAGGGCCATGGTCTTTCCAACTGAGAACTCAAAAAACCTTACCATCACCTTGCGAACAAGCATCTATGTAATATAGGATGGTCCAGCATTCTGGCTGTCAAAAAGCTGCAAATATGTTTGTTCACACACGGACGGCACATATTTGGTTTGTTTACTGCTCTCCAGTGCTGCATGTTTCCTGTCTGGCTCCCTTCAGTGATGCATGCCAGAACGTGTGCTTGACATGGAACCCCACACTATGTGTTGATTTAATAGGCAACAAATTCCCTTCTTGAGCTAAACCACTAGCAGACTCTTTGTGATGTGGATTTTCTGTCTTTCTTCCCCCCTAATAATGTTCCTGATACTGTATCCTGAAGAGACATGGGTCACATCACATAGTTGCCAGCATCACCTGGCCCTCAGAGATCCCCATTTGAACACTCTGGCCCCTCCATATGTTGACTGTCACAATAAGTTACTTACCTGTAACTATTGCTCTCCAACATTGGTCTGTCATGGATTCACACAATCGTTGAATATTCCCCGTCAGGTTGGGAATCCTCAGTAAAAGAAAAAACAATTTCACTATAAAAATGTATTTCTCTTCTAAACCAATCACTGTCCTCTGGGTTATACCGCCCGCCATCCAATGACAGTCCTCTCACTAAGCCCCACCCCTGGTGTCCATCTTCAGATTTGGTAAGCACATAAAGTTGGAGCATGAACCAAGAAGAGCCAAAGAGGGGAAGGAGGGAGGGTTTGCACGTGAATCCATGCCAGACCCATGCTAGAGAAGAATAGTTACAGGTAAGCATCTTAACACTCACCTCCAGAACAGACTCACCTCAAACAAACAGGTATCACCGGCTGACCGACACGGGACTCCTCCCTTGAATACCTGTCGACGTAGTAGAACCCCTTGAAGGTGTGCCTGGACCTCCAAGTAGCAGCCCTGCAGATGTCGAGCAAGGGCACACCAGAGAGAAACGCTGTTGTTGCTGTGATGGCTCTTTTGGAATGGGCTTTCGGACAGCCTGGCAGCAGCCTGCTAGCCAGTGGATGACAGTGCATGTTGCAGCCGGAGAGCCACCTGGAGATGGAGGTGTTCGACAACGTTTTTCCCCGATTTACAGGTCCAAAGTTGACAAACAATTGAGAAGTCTTCCGAAAATCCTTCGTACGTGCCACATAGAATTTCAACGCACAAGCAACAGCCAGTGAATGCAAGGCGCTCTCTGCCACCAACGACGGATTCGGAAAGAAGATAGGTAACACCAAAGGTTCGCTGAGGTGGAATTCTGATGGTATCTTTGGCATAAAGGTGGGGTATGTACGCAGTACCACCCTTTAAGCGTGGAAAGACAAGTAAGGCTGATTGCAAGATAGGGCCTGAATCTCCCCGACCTGCCTAGCCGAGGTGATAGCAACGAGGAAAGCCGTCTTCCACGAGAGAAACTTGAGTGGAGCCTGATGCATACGTTCGAAGGGCGCTCCTGTGAGCTTAGTTAGCACAACATTGAGCTCCCAAGCTGGGGCAGGAACCTTCACCAGCGGGAAAGTCATGAAGAACCCCTTGACGAGCCTGTGAGACCGCAGCAAAGGTCTGCCTAGAGACCTGGAGTACCTGCATTTGGCAGCAAGATGCACCTTGATGGAGGCGTGAGCCAGTCCCGCTTTGGCCAAGAAAAGCAAGCATGGCAAAAGTTGCGGAGCCGTGACACGCAGAGGGGTCATCTTCTGATTCTGGCACCACACAGAGACGTTTCTATTTATGTCCAAAAGCACAACATTGACGAGGCTCTGGATGTTCCTACATTCTGCGGGTAAAGCATAACCTCCAAACTCTAGGGCTCTAAGAGCCATGCCCTAAGGTTCAGAGACTCCGGGTCGTGATGCAGAATCTCCCTCCCTTCTCTGGCGAGAAGGTATGGGGACACTGGTAGTTTGATGGGCGGGGCCACTGACAGGCGAAGTAAGACTGGATACAAGATCTGCCTCGGCCACACCGGGGCGATGAGCATCATCCTGCAGTGGCACTGTCTGAGTGTGTTGATCACACTTAAGAGGAGTAGAAACAGGGGGTGGGGGGGGGAAGAATATAGGAACTGTTCCTCCCAAGCTCGGTTGAGGGAACCTGCTGGCGAACCTATGTGTTCACTGGTGTCACAAAAGATCAATATCTGGGGTCAACCCCATGTGTCGAACAGAAGATTCACCTGGTCCTGGTGAAGCTCCCGTTCTTGGCAAGAACAAAGTTCCCTGCTGAGTGAGTTTACAATGGCGTTCTTGACTCCCGCCAGGTGAAACGTAACGAGGAACATGCCCTGACGAATAGCCCATTGCCACAAGTCCTGGGCCTCTTTGGAGAGTGCCGGGGACTGGCTCCCACCTCCCATGTTTCTGGATGTAGAACATGCCTGTGGTGTTATCTGTGAAGATCCTCACCACCCTGTCCCCCGCCCTCTTTCAGATTTCAAACATTGCCTTGACATCTACCATCTCCTGGAAGAGCTTGATTTGTATGTACCAAGTCTCACCGAGAGCTAGTTCACGGCCATCTCTGTCATGAGTTTTGACACTCTCCTTACTGATGGCTACCATATCCACTCCAAACCCAGAACTAACCGTCCTGGTGGGGTGTAGCCTTGATTTCCCCTGGGTGTGTTCCATTGCTTCTATCATTCCAATGCAGGACGACGACTCCTTTGTATGCCTGGTCTGCAGGCTCTCTATTTCTCCTGGCCTCTCTCTCTCACTGTGTCCACCATCCACACGCCGCCTGGCCAGGTCGCCCTCTTCCTCTCTGAGTGGACTGATCTCTCCTCCTCCCTCCTTGCCTCTTCCTCTTAACTGCTCCTCCTCTGAAACCTGAACATCCACCTGGATGCTACCAGTCTTCTTTGGGAATCTTTCACAACCTCTGCGACTCTCTTTCTCTCTCTATTCTTCCCTCTGGTTCGACTCACTCGGCAGGGCACATGCTGGATATTCAGATCGCCTCAGACCGCCCCCTCTAACAATTTCTTCCCTCTGCATACACCTCTCAAACTCTAACCAAACACAACCACAAGCCTAAAACGCAGCAATCCGCACAAACTTCACTACACTGCAACAACAAAACAAACCACACATAGACTTGCACAACAGCACACGACGACTACCGACCGTAAAACACCCCAAGCCCAGCCAACAGACCCACCGGGTTGAGGCTGCCAACAGCACATCACTGCTATCTTGCACTTTTCCAGCTCATTCCCACTAACCTACACCCTCCCTCCCTCTTGCAGAGCCGCCAGAGCGCCAGGGGACCACTCCGGTGGTGATAGTGCGCGGTACAAATATCCTTTAACATTAACCTCTCTCTTGGAGTGATCACTTTCTCCTTTCCTCCCACCTCTCTCTCTCTCTCTCTCTCTCTCTCTCTATACCCCTCGGGCCAAGCTGACATCAGCACTGCCACCTACAATCTCGGTCATCCGACCCATGAAGCTTGTCAGTTGAGGCTTTCGCCGCTACTTTCTCTCCTCCTTCTGCACCTTTGGCTGACTCACTCCCTGACACAGCCCTCTCTAACTTTCATCTCTCTATCGCTACCACTCTGGATGTCCTTGCTCCCGTCATGAGGATCTTCTTGAAGCCCAAATCTAAGTGTAACTCTTGGTACGACTCCGACCTCGTCACCCTTAAATGCAAGTGTAGGGTGACGGAGAAGAAGTGGGGGGCATCGGGTGCACCCCCGACAAACTTTTTTAATTTTTTGTTTTAATTTGTATGTGGTTCAAAGAACTTTTACAAAATAACACACCAATACATATACATATCAAAATACAAAACAAATACAAAACAATTCAATAAAAACAGGTAAAAATAAAACAAATTTAAAAATGAGAAAATAAATTTAACACTAAAATAACAAAATCTCCTTTTCAATTACATTCAGAAAATCAACCAAAGCGAAAATGAGTGCTTTCTCATTTCCTTGCATGAGTCGAGTCCCGAGAGATACCATACAATCTGCATAATTCACATTTATAAATCGTAAACAAAAGCTTAGTCCTTACATCTCTAAAATGTGGGCATTCTAAAATCAAATGTTTTAAAGTATCATTCTGTTCTGTACACTTTGAGAAACGACATTTCGAAGAGACCAAATTAGAATTTACAGTTCCCCAGTATTTTGTTTGTTCAAGAGTATGGTACTGATTTAATCTAAATCTCATATAATACATTCTGGTTATATTACATTGAAATATAGCAAGCTAACCACAGCAACCATCTCTTGTGCGAAAATTTGGCATATTCTTTATATGTACTCAGAGTTGTTATTTCATCTAGGGTTTTGCACCAATCGTTCTCGAATAATTTGTGGTTTTACATAGTTTGGACGGATATACACATCATCTAGGTCAACACCCAGACTATTTATAGTTTTAGCCATGATGTCATAGTAACTGGTGATCGAGCTAGAGGAGCATCTCTTCCTGAATTCAAAAAAATCTTGGTAGATTGAGTTATCAGGATAGTTAGAATTTTAGAGTAGTTAGATAGGGCCTGCCAGGTTAGCCTAGTAGAGAGATCAATCCCAACTCATGTCTAATAAAACAGTTGGGAATTGATGGAGACAGACACAAAGCTTTTTTCACCAAGCTACCCTGTAAAAAATCCAGTTGCTTATGTAAATTGCTAACACAGATATCCAGTGCATATATAAGAATTGGTTCTACCTTTAGGGTAAGGAACTCTAGTAAAGGTGTCATTGAGAATTTACAGAATTTAGTAAAAATAAATGTTATCTGACTCAAGAGAGGTCTGGCTTTTTGCTTTAAATAATACACCCATGAGTTAATGGTGGTCACATTACTCAGGCGGTATCCTAGATAAATGGTTTCTTGTACCTCATGTATAGAAACACTCCCAATATTCCAACTATACTTCTTAAGTTTCTAGCTTGATTTAAAGATCATTATACAGGTTTTAGATGGATTAGGTACAAGGTTATGTTCATAGGCAAAATCTGTAAATATATCTAGCTTATATTGAAGACCAGCTGGTGTTAAATCAAAGAAAATAAGATTGACTGCAAAGGCTTGCCAGTGTATTCTTAATGAGCATAGCCTTGCAGGAAACGTAGCAGTAGATTCCCAAAGTTCAACTATGTCCGAAAGATAGAGGTTGAATAGCAACGCTGCAAAATTGCAGCCTTGCATCAGTCCAAGATGAAGTTTCAGAGAACCCCCTTGAGTTAGTCGAATTCTGCAAGAATTGTTAGTATGAAATTTGGTAAAAGGCAGTGCAGACTCTCTGTCCTCTCTAAGAAGAGAGCCGATATCCAAGCCCGCATCTCTGCGGCATCTAACAACTCGGCCAAACTTTTCAAAATCTGCAAGGAGCTGACAAATCCTGCTGCAGTCTCTACCTCTCCTGTTCCCTCCCTTGGCTTCTCATTTCATCACTAAAACACAGCACATCCTGTTCACCCTCTCTTCCTCTACCTCTTCTTCCTCCTCCTCCATCACTCCTCGCCCATCTGAGGCCGTTTCTCCTCCTCCTTTGTCCCCCTTTCCCCTGTTCACCCCTAACAATGTTTCTAGACAAGTCAGATCCATCACTCTGGTCCTGGGCAAACTCTTGGAAAAGCTGGCCATTTTACAGCTTAATCTGAATACTGAATCTGTTGGTTGCCTCCACGACCACCAGTCTGGCTTCAGAGCTGCTGGAAGCACGGAAACTGCTCTCCTGAACACCCGTGAAGACCTGCTCTCTAATCTTGACTCTAATCTCCTTTCTGCCCTCATTCCCCTTGATCTATCCTCTGCTTTTGACATGGTCAACCATGCCATCCTACTCAAACGGCTCCGCGATAACCTGGGCATCACCGTTCAGGCCCTGCCCTGGTTGATCTCCTTTCTCACGGACCAACCCTCTCAGTTCCAACTGGGGTCTTTCCTCTTTTCTATTCCTCACTATACGTGTGGTGTTTCCCCACGGGTCTAACCTCTCTCCCTGGCTGTTCAACCAATACCTGACACCTCTGGCCCACCGCATTGCTACTTTCTGCTCCAACTTTCAGTGTTAAGCGGATGACACCCAGCTCTCTTTCAGACTCCCCTCAGTCACCTCTGCTCCTTCTCTCATAGCAGACTGTCTGGCCGCAATTCAGGAACGGTGTGCTGCCAACGATCTCTGCCTTAATGCCAGTAAGACGAGATCCTCCTCATTGGGACACTTGCTTCATCCTTTCCTCTCTCTCTCTCTCTCTCTGGCTGCCCACTCTGGGAACTCTTCCTGTTCTTTCCTGTGAGGCTAAGAACCTTGGTGTCAGCGTTGACTCGACCCTCTCCTTCTCTGTTCACATTTCTGACATCTCTAAGAAGTCCAACTAACAGCTGCACCTCCTCAAAGGTATTCTTCCATTTCTCACTTTCCCACAGAAGCTCACTGTCTCCAGAGCTCTAGTCCTCTCTAGGCTGGACTGCTGCAACAGCCACTTTCTAAATCTGCCTGCCTCTACTCTTCAACCTTTACAACTTATCCAGAACAGGACTGCAAGACGTGTCCTTGGCCTCAAGGCCAGGGATCATATCACTCCAGCACTGAAATCTCTTCACTGGCTCCCTGTGACTGCAAGGGTCAAGTTCAAGACCCTCTGCATCGTTCACAAGGCTTTCTGGGGCCGGGGACTGCTCTACCTCCAACTTTCTCTTCCATAACATCTTCCTTCTCGAGCTCTCCGCTCATCCACCTCCAACTCTCTGAGGGTAAGACGCTTCTCCAAGCAGAAAGTTCGGGGCAGATCTCTCTCCTCGGCTAGGGCCTCCCTCTGGAACAGCCTCCCTGTCTCTCTCAGTCTGGAGCAGAACCACCTCCGGTTCCGGAAGCAACTCAAGACTTTCCTTTTCGCTTTCTCTCTTATTCTCCCCCTGCTGATGTACCTGACTGCTCCGCACACTAGTCTCCTCGATACCCTAGATTTCCTCTGAACTCGGGCCCAGGCTTCTGCATGTCCAGTTACCCTTGCACTGCCTCCTGGCTCCCCCAGCACTTAAGGGTCTATTCCTGCAACACTGCAGTCCGTTCCATCTGGGTTTATGAGCTACCTGCTGGCTGTACTTATTGATTTACCTGTACTTCTCCCCCACTTCCCCCCAGGCACTTCTCCCCTTCCATCTTCTGCGCACTTGCGCAATCTGTATGACCCATAGCCTAGTAAGATCAGTGTTTTGACTTCCCTTTGTTTCCCCCTCCTTGTCTTCTCGCGCCTAGAAACGCTTGTGCAAAGGCGCTTTATAAATGCCATATCGTATCCTTCAACAAAGGCAGAAAACACCTGATGGCCCAGAATACGCCCCGAAGTTCCATGACGTTGATATATAGGTCTCTTTCCTCTGGCATGCAACTGTCCATTGTGTGCTCCCCACTCCTCTACAGAGGCGTCCATTGTGACAGTCTCCTGGTAAGGAGGAATCTGAAACAGAGCTCACTGGACAAGGTGCTGCTGCACCCCAAATCACTGTATCGCCCATCAGAACTCTTCATTGAGGACGATCTTGTCTGTAAAGTTCTGCAACACTTGCATCCAACTCGCATCTAGGAACTCCTGGCGAGGTCTCATGTGCAATCTGCAGAGACAAACAAGGCTGATGCAGGAGGACAACATGCCCAGAAGTGACTTGCTGGATAGCACCGTCGCCGCCTGGGCCGACGACAAGCACTGCACCTTGCCCTGTATGGCTTTCACTCTCTCCTCTATGGGGGGTGGGGGGGAAGGACATCAAGCACATCACTGTGTTGAGTCGTGCGCTGCCCAAAATTAGAGCAGCCTGAGATGGCTCCAAGAAAGACTTTGCATAGTTTATGGAGAACCCCAGTTTTGTCCGTGTGCTCGCTTGCCAGAGCGTGTGAGCGGCAACGCACCAGCCAGTCATCCAGGTAGGGGTATACGTGGATGCCTTGTAGACAAATATTTGCCACCACCCGGGCCAGGCACTTTGTAAAAACCCTCAGAGCTGACTTTAGGCCAAAGGGCAGAGCCTTGCACTGGTAGTGCTGACCTTGGACTACGAACCGTGGGAACATGCAGAGTTTCTTGTGAATTGGGATGTGGAAGTAGGCGTCCTCCAGATCCAACAACATCGGAAAATGTTCTTGCACCAGTTGGCCTCCCTAGACTTTTCCCTTGTCTGACTATCTGCGGACACACAGAGTTTGGATGGGGTTAGCGTCTTTCTCTTCGAAGACGCTCCTTTCGTTGGCAGGCTCACCATGGAGGATGATAGCGTTGGCGAACGCCTTTTATACGACTAGGGACCCGGATCAGCGGCGTACCCAGTGGAGCTAGCATCGCAGAGCTTGGCCTTCTCTTGGACCCTTGCACGCTTGGCGTCCTCAAAGGATCTCGACCTGGTCAACAGAGGAATAATGCTCTTCGAACCATCTGGTCCTGGATGAGGCTTGACCCTGCCCCGAGGCCACATCAAAGGCCTTGATGGACTTGAGCCACGCCGACCGCCTGCTGTATCGGTCTTTCTTGGTCTTCTTCAAGAAACCACGGCACACCTTGCATCCCTCCTCATTGTGGTCCCGATGCAGGCAGTACAAGCATTTATGGTGTCAATCTTCTACTAAGACGTTTCTTAAACCACACTTCGCGGAAATGTTTGAAGAGGCTGTGGCCTTCCTTCTCCTCAGCCATGCTGAAAGTAGGCCTGAAGGCGGGCCTTCTCGAAACTTTGATGATCCAACAGTGGATGAAGATCTTCGCTGGTAGCAGGACCCCGCTGCCGGTCTCTATCCTTCGTCGAAGACGATGAAGCAAAAATCGGTCAAATTCTAACTAATTCGCAAAAAATGAACAGGTATTATGAGGACAGTGATAGGTCTAGAGGAGATAGACAGTTTTAAAGTGAAAGTGAAACTGGTTTTTCTTTTACCGAGGATTCCCAGCCTGGCGACAGGGAATATTCACGAGTATGTGAATCCATGCCAGACCCCATGCTGGAGAATAAAGTATTTCTGTTGAATTAAATATTCAATATACACTTGTCAAGTGGTTGACATTGAACAACAGGCTAGACGAAGCCTGGATTAAGGTGTAAAGTAGCCATATCCTAGCTCTTCAGCAATTATCACTCAGACAACAAAACAGTGGTTCTTGGACAGAACTCCAACTTCAAACCCCTTTCTTCAGGTAGTCTTAGGTTATCCCTTTTCCAAACAAAAGCTCCTTCTTGGGACAAACCACAAACAAAGGGGTTCAGAGAGTCTCTAGTCAATAGTCTTACCAGTTCAAGACGTTCCTTTCAGCATTCACAGGATGTTAGGTTTCTCCCCAACATCCAGTCTTTGGTTCTTTTTCAACACAGTTCACAAGGTTTAAGGTGCCTCCACTGACGCGCACAATCTCTTGTTTCTGTAGATTGCTTTGTCTCCTTGAAGACCAGTAGAAATTGCTGGAGCATTTTTTCTAGGAGGGAGTCAAGTGGGGTTTGACAACCCTCTTTGCTAGGTTCCCGATTTCTACCCTCTTTAACTTATCTCTGGTCCTCTTCTGGTCCTAGCCCTCCAGCACCGCTTCTCAACCCACAAACTCTGGATCTTCTGCACCTGCAGACTCCCAGGGTTCTGCACCTGCGAATGCTGGAGGTTCTGCACCCGTGAACTCCGGAGGCTTTGCACCCGTGAACTCCGGAGGCTCTGCACCTGTGAACTCTAGCTGGATTCAATATTCTCCACCTGAGTAAAGTCTGTTAACTCATTTGTTACAAAATATGAGTTTGTTTCTTCAGCTGACTTTTGTCTCCATGCCTAGGAGGAATGGAGGGAGACTGAGGCAATCTTTGTTTACACATGGCATACTACTCATTATGTTCTCCTGCTGTCAATTCTTGGTGCTCTCTGTCACCTCATAGTATATTCACTTCTTGCCACCTTATCATACCCACCTTTAGGCACCTTCTGAAACTCTCCTCCAGACACCTTTTAGTATGCTCCTTCAGTCACCTCCTGCTGATGTTTACTCTACCCCTCTTATCTCCAGTCTCATCAGCTCTTTCTTCGCCCTTTCTCTCTCCAAACTCATCATCCTGCTTCTCTCCTGAAACACCAATTCACTTCAAACATTGTCCATGACCTTCACCAAATGCCTATATTATTACCATCTCAGATTGGGCTTTGTAAAGTGCAGGAAAATTAATGCTGATTTAGGATTGGGCCGCTCAGCTTGGTGTTAGTGTTTCAGGTACGCGAAAGCCTTGGCTGGGATTTCCTTCTGCATGTAGACTTAGGATCTAAAAGCTTTGTCTACCATCTTGGAATTCCAGTTTACAACTTGCTGCATATAATCAGGCACTGTTACAAAGTAAAAGGGAACACACTACTGGCACCAGAATAAAGTTAAAAGGGTTTTACTAAGCAAAAGCATACCATACCATACAACTATTGCATGGAAATTGTTTCAGGGTGGCTGTAACTATGTTCTTGGGAAAGGTTATGTATTTCTAGAGCTCATTTCTCATCCTTGCTTCCGGGGAACACAAGGCCTCTCAGAATCTCTTGGGATTATGAGGCTTTCCCCTTTGCCAAGTATCCCAAAAGACCTCCCCTTATTGGGGATCTCCTCTCTGTTACATACTTCCCTCTTTTGGGGTCAACAGACTCTCCTCCTCTGTTAGACAAGCCCTCTCCTAGGAATCAAACCCACTTTCTCTTCACTGTAGCGTACCACTCTTTGGGTCTCACAGGGATGTCCTCCCCCTCACCCGAGCACATCCCTCCTCTGGAGTCCAAGGGGCTCTCCCCTTCGGTTACACATCTCTTCGTGGCATCAAAATCACTCTCTCTCTCTCTCTCTCTCTCTCTCTCTCTCTCTCTCTCTCTCTCTCTCTCTCTCTCTCTCTCTCTCTCTCTCTCTCACTACTTTCACCCTGCTGCCTTCTCTTAAGTCATTGGTCTCTTTCTTTTGGTCTTGAGGGACTCTCCTGCCCCTCACTGGAACACATACTTCTTCTGGGCTTTAAGGGGATCATGTCTCTTTCACTGGACACATCCCTCTTCTGGGCTTCAATACCCCTCCCCCCCATTGGAGCACACTGGGGTTCAAAGGGTTCTTCTTCCTCCTACAGGAGCATACCCCTCTTCTGGGCTCACAGGGCTCCTCCCCCTCCCCCCGTCTCTGAAGTCCACCACTCCTCTGAGGTTCAAGTGGCTCTGCCTTCTATTACACATCCTCACTTCTGGGAATCAACATTCTCTCTTTTACTACTTTTCACCCTCCCTCTTTCTCTTGCTTCAGGGGTTTCTTTCTTCAGGTCTCAAGGGCCTCTGCTCGCAGTCACTTGAGCACAACCCCCTTCTGGGATTCCAGGGGCTCACCTCTCCCTCAGTGGAGCACACCCCACTTCTGGAATCAAGGGACTCTCCTTCTCAGGTGCTCTCCCACTTAAAACATTTCTCTTCAGTGCCCAGCTCAAAAACACAGTCTGTGTATCTTAGGCTCAGTTGTAAAGCACCCACTGTCTTCCCGTTGGCTGAGGAAAACTATCCAAGTAATTGGTTAGTCGGCTCCCAAGTGCAAGTCAGGGAAGGGGAGTCTTTAAAGGCTTGACACCATTTTGGATTTCCATCAGTCTGTATTCTGTGCAGGAGCTGGTGTTTGCCTGCTGCTCTGCCCTGCACAGAAGTTAGTTGTGTGGTTTTCTGGTGTTGAAAGACCATCAAAGGGACTAGAAAACATGTGCAAAATGTTTGTCCTTAGGGGAAGGAAGCATTTCTCTCTTTAAATGCTGCTGCACGGGAGAGGGAAAACCGTTCCCATTCACAAAACTCAGCTTCTGGGAGGGGTGGGTTAGGTTTTTCTCCTTTGAGGATCGCTCCTGTTGACAAAGGGGTCTCTCTGGATGTGCTTGTGTTTCCCCATAGCCTACCTTTTCATGAATCCCTAAAAGATATTCCTGTATCAGCTCTGGGTTTTAAATGTCTTAACCTGATGCATCTTGGGAGATGAAGTCCCGAATACCCGGTTTCGCTGGGACCTAGTCATTTCAAAATAATCTCTCTTTCAGGGTATTCGGGAAACAGTTCAGGGCTGCCCTGTTAGTCCTACTCTTAGGCAGACCGGGGGTTGAATGTGATGTTGGCACTGAATTTGTCACAGCACTGAAAAACCAAGCACTCACATTCTCCTCATTACCAGAACTGGGGAGTAAATACTATGCAGTATTTTTTCACAAGCATTCGCAAAGGGCCAGTAAGGAGTGGATATTTTCATGTAGCTGTCTCCTGCCTAGTTGTGGGGTCTAAGTGGGGTGATCACAGCATCCTTCCGATACTTACCCTCACCCTGGGCCCATCATGCCCTGCTTTCGGGAGGCACCTGACGCCCACTGGTCACCCCACTAGATATCACCACAATAAGGCAGATGGCTGTCAGAAAACTCAACAGTCTAGCCCATGACTGCTATCTCCTATTCCCAGACTACCACCAAGTACCTTGTTGCAATGTCAGAGAACACCAACACTTGCTTTAAATATAGCTTTGAGAGATCCAATGGCCCATTAGCGAAAGTGTGTTATGATATATATGATATGACATTTATAACACGCCTTGAACCACTGCAACCCTCTCGCCTCCTCCCCTACACTACTCCTGCTTATCGATTGTACCTGATTCAGCCATCCTGTTAGTGCACTCTAGTGCTACTTAGCTAGGTTCACACTTTAGAAAACCCTTCACATATACATCTATATATCTCCATACATACATACATACATAACATCCTGTGAGAAATCTCCAAGTTAGGAACAAAATGAGTCCCGCTTTGTTCTTGATACCATGCCGAAATAAAACCATGGGCTTAAGAAGCTTTAGACTGATTTTGTGGTACCTTTGTGGCAGATTTGCAAAGCGGAAAACAGCGATGCTTGTTCCTGTTGCTCAAATACATATATCTATTAAGGGTCTGTTAACAAAGATGGTGAGTCTGCTTCTTCCAATTAAATGACAGGTTTTCAGAGTGCTCTGACAAAGAACACACATTGGTTGAAATTAGATATAGGCATTCTGGATTCAATGGTCCTCATTACAAGTCTGCCGGTACGGAAATAAGGGTGCCGGTAGCAACGTACCGGCACCATTTCCAGACCGGCAGACTACAACTCTGCTTTCCGGCCCCTATGCGCCTGGCAGGTGTGACATGTGGGTGCAACGGCCCCGGAAAGCAAAGTTGTCATGGAAGCGCTGGCAATGGTAGCAACTGTGCCTTCCGAGTCCCCATTCCCGTGGAGTCCAATGGGGACTAACATTTTCCACCACCTGATATCCGGAGCCGCCGGGACTTGTAATGTCCCTGTGGCACCGGGATCTCACTGCGGCAGAAACGGTGTTACAGGGTTACCGCCAACCTCGCAATGAGCCCAATGTCTCCTCCTGAGTAAAATCTGTTAAATTATTTGTTACCAATTTTGAGTCCTTTTCTTGAAGGGACAATTGTCTCGATGCCCATGGGAAATGTAGCAGAGAAAGGTATTACTCTTCATAACCTCGGGATCGCCAGCATTGGAGGACAAACCCTGTGTTGCAACTGTGGGAGATGGAAAAAACATCATTGCATGATATGTTGAGAGTGTGGAATAATTCCACCTTGACTGTAAAGTAATGGAAAGTGGTCTTGTAGAGCACTTTCTGCCATTTTTGTTGACATTGCAGCGAGTGCCTCTATAAGAAAAGAGCTGTACAGGGGGATTTTTACTGTGATAGTGTGAGACACACATGCAACATCTGTGGTGTTGATGGGCACAGGTCAGAAGTGATGTAGTCCTGAGTGTGGATCTCATATCAATGGGTTTGGGGGAGACACTTGGGAGTATGTTATCTAAATGGGAGAGTGCAAGGTCTAATAGGCTGCAGCTCTTTGGGTATGGCTAGCTGCTGATGTGGAGGAGTGTGGGAGAGCTTAGTTATGACCCTAATAGTTTTGATAAACTGTGTTGTTTAAGGAGGTAGATGATCTTAGAGGGAAGACGTTTAGTCGGAAGGGGGAAGCCTTACAAGGCAAACCAATCTGGTGCTCTCCCTACACTCTAACAACTGGCCTACTGTAGACAGGTCCCATTTCACTACCCAACATTTGCACTGTCAATTTTACACTCTCACTTTCTCAAATAGATACATTGTTCTACATGAGCAAAAAGGATCGTGAGTTGGCAGATGAGGGAAAGAGAAGTCTGGACACTCAACTACATTCTTTTGGGAGGGAAGAACCTTTGGTTTAGAGAAATGTCTGTCTCGGTAGCCTTTATAGTAGCCACCATAGACTGGTGAGGAGAGCAGAATAAAAACTCAGGTTGTTGTATGTGAGAGTTGTAAACATACTCTTGTCAATGAAGTGTGGGAGAGCAGAGAATATACTCTAGTTAATTGTTGCAAGAGTGAAGTACTACATCCTCTTATTTGTTGTGAGCGAAAATGGAGTGGGGGACCTTATGTTTCTTCATACCTGCGAGTGATGCACTGTCTCCTTTTGTCTGGAACAGGGTTGCTCAATTGTATTTGTATCCTGCATATTCTTGTTTTTCCAAAGTGAAAGGACTGAAGTGTGTGTGTGTTCTGCAAATGAATTGTAAGAGTGACTTTGAGGAATAGGACACCATCTTTAGTATGATGATCAATGATTTACAGCAATTTGAAGTGCCAAAGATGTCCTGGGGGCTAGCCTGACTCAGGGCAGAAAACATCACTGGGAGTCTGGGCAGTGAGGAGGGAAACCTCCCAGCATCTCTAGCATTGTACCCAACCCAATGCAAGCCATTTCACAACACAGACACCACCATAGAGCATGAAGAAGATCAGAGACAGATTTCGTGTCCTGTGACTTGAAATGCCTGATCGTCCAGGTTCTGTTCTCTCATGTCTCCGGCAACTGCTCCCACCGTATTGTTTGCTGTCTCCAGTGGAAGGGGTGAAAACCCAAAGGGAGATCTGGTACTACATGACCCCCTATGACAACCCAACAGAAGAGCCTCACTATCCTTAGCTGGGCGCCTGCTGACTTTCTCTCTTAAACCCACCACCTCGCCCATACCTCTACCTACCTAGGTCACCTCACTGTCCCATAAAACGGCAATGAGGGATCAGTGGTCATATGGTAGGAAATGTAGAAAAATCCCAAAAGCGACAGTTAAACAAGCAAGAGGGTGGATAGGCAGCCACCTTTCACCAGCTGCTCAGAGAAACAGGGATACCTCAATCACTTCAAGGGATGGGAACAGATTTGACCCTTACAATGCAAACCTATGTAAACTGTGGTCTCAACCATGGATATCTCTGAAGAGAGCAGATCACCCTCTCTGAATATTGCACCCTGTCTTCAGGCCTTGATGCACCATCTCCACGTGCAACTCAGCGGGCTCTCTCGGCATCTGTGTGATGCAGATCCCGAAGATGGTTCAGGGGTCACCTGCAGCAGCTTCACCAATACACCATGCTCCAAGCTGTATCCCAAAGCCAGAAAAGGAATAAAGGAGTGCAAGCCAAGCTGCCGCAGACACTGCTTCCACCACGCTCCTCCCCTTTCTTATGTTCTCCCATTCAGAACAAATACACAGCCACCACTCATGAGAAAACACAAGACGCATCAAGTCCATAAACTGTACAATTAAAATATCATAACAAAAAAGAACGATGATCAAGACTAATAGTGCTAGGCAGTGATTAACACTCAATAAATGATATCTCTTTTCCCATTTGTTTTCACCATGAATATACATTTTCTGTTAATGTTCTTAAAAACATTTCCTAATATACATAGCTACATCTGCTTCATTGGACACCTAATAGTGTTCTGCTGAATCATGCATGTTTATTCGCTGCTATACAACTACCATTGGATTTTCCTCAGACCCTCAATCACACTTTCAGGGTTACAAACTGACATCATAAATCTACTAGTCACAAACACTAATCTACTAAATGTGTATATCTCTCGAACTGTTGACACATGTTTCAGCCGGTTCTCATTAGCTATCAGTTCAAGCTAATTACTTCTCCGGCCTTCTTCAGGACAGGAATGGAAAACAAACTGGTGTACCACTCAAACTGTAATTTTGTATTCAAAGGTGTCTGTAATTAGTCGCCCATGCGGTATTACCCAAATTGACCTATTACAATTGACCTTTTGCACAATTGACCTAATTATAGTGGTCCTAATTGACCTTCTGCACAATTTACTTTTATATTATTTTAGTTATTTTATATATGTATTGGGTTGGTTTTGGAATATAAATAATATAAGGGGATTAGGTGCGGCTTTGGGGGGGGTTTGGATTGGGTGGGGGGCTGTCATGATGCCTACCTCCGGGCATCAGGACCAAGCCCATCAGCTCTGGGAGCAGGCATCCAGATTCTTATTAAAACCCCAACAGCCCTGGCTGGGGGCTGTTTGGGTTCAGTCCTGGCGCCTTAGGCGCCAGGCTCATCATAAAAATCAGTCCTGGCGCCATAGGCGCCAGGCTCATAGACTTTACTTACCTGATGCAGACCATGCTGCAAGTGAGTCCAAGCCAACGTGAGGCCTGGATGGGACTATTTTATTACAGGGACTATTTTTTACTCAGGCGTGGGTCTGGGGAACTTCTTACCTGGGACTACTTAAGAGGCTATTTAAACCACGCCCGAACAGCAGCACATGCTTTGCGTTATTCTGCATCCAGCAGCGTAACGCTCACCGTGCCTGCAGTCAGCATCCAGTCTTCTGCCACGCCCGCCTCGAATCTGGAGCTACTAAAATAAAACGGAAAGAAAAGGACAAGGTTAAAAAACAAACTATTTTCGAATTCCTCACCCGATTCCGGATCCATCTCACCTCCAGACCTGGAAAGAACATCATTTCAGTACGCGTCGAATCTCCAGCTGAAGCGCCGCGCCATACTCACCAGTCCTCGCAGCATCTTCCGATTCGGCGCTGCTTCCATCATTTCTTCGCCGAACTCCGGCACCGGGGGGACAAAAGAAAACAACAAGGTGAGTCGAGAAAACCAACAAATATAACTCTTATCACCATAGACTTACCTGATTTACCACCAGAGGCATAATTCTAGAACTCTCGACATCTTCGTGTGCCGCACCTGCAAAGAGAGAGAAAACAACACGTTAAACACGTGCAACATTTACAGGACAGCGTCGGGTAATACAGACTCTTACCCCAGCGCCACCAGCTACCACGAGAGCATCTTCTCACAAACTCAGCTGCAAGACAAGGAAGGAAGGGGGGGAACAAGAGTGAACATCGGACATATTGAACTCTATGAACTTGATACTTACTGGTCCTTGCCAGGAACCTCAGAGTCAATACTCTCCGGAACTCTCCCACGCCTTCGAACCAGTGAAGTAACTGTCATCAACGCGCCCCTGCAATCCATGCAGGATGGAGAGCTCAACTTTCAAGAGTATAAAGGTGAGATTGCTGAGAGGGCACTTCGGAGGTGATTAGTGGGCAGGACTGTGGGGGTGCCATCACTTGAATCCACAGGTGGCTAAATCCATCCCTCCACTTGCAGGAGAATACTTCTAAGGGTCAAGCAGACAAGATTAGGAGGGCCAGTCCAGTCAGTCATCTCTGCACTACGCATCATGTTGGTGGAGACCGCAGCCGTCCGGGTCCGACCGACGCCCCTGTGGGAGCCAGGTGAGCGTAACAGGGGCTGCAGTGGGTTTCCCCCCGCATATATGTCCTAATTGACCTTCTAAATTAGGTCAATTCTGCCAAGGTCAACTGTGAAAAGGTCAATTAGTATACAATTGCACATGCTGCTTATGCTTCTTCTCTGCCAGAACTCTGTGTGGCCTGGTCTTGCTCAATGTACCTGTTACGCTCACCTGGCTCCCACAGGGGCGTCGGTCGGATCCGGACAGCTGCGGTCTCCACCAACGTGATGCGTAGTGCAGAGATGACTGACTGGACTGGCCCTCCTAATCTTGTCTGCTTCACCCATAGAAGTATTCTCCTGCAAGTGGAGGGATGGATTTAGCCACCCGTGGATTCAAGTGACGGCACCCCCCACAGTCCTCCCAACTAATCACCTCCGAAGTGCCCTCTCAGCAATCTCACCTTATATTCTTGAATGATGAGCTCTCAATCCTGCATGGATGGCAAGGATGCGTTGATGCCAGTTACTTCACTGGTTTTAAGGCGTGGGAGAGTTCCAGAGAGTATTGACTCTGAGGTTCCTGGCAAGGTCCAGTAAGTATCAAGTTCATAGAGTTCAATATGTCCGATGTTTCACTCTTGTCCCCCCTTCCTTTCTTGTCTTGCAGCTGATATTGTGAGAAGATGCTCTTGTGGCAGCCTGTGGCGCTCAGGTAAGAGTCTGTATTACCCGACGCTGTCCGGTCAATGTTGCACATGTTTAACGTGTTGTTTTCTCTCTCTTTGCAGGTGCGGCACATGAAGATGTGGAGAGTTATAGAATAATGTCTCTGGTGGTAAATCAGGTAAGTCTTTGTGATAAGAGTTATGTTAGTTGGTTTTCTCGGCTCACCTTGTTGTTTTCGTTTGTCCCCCAGGTGCCGGAATTCGGCGAAGAAATGATGGAGGCAGCACCGAATCAAACGATGCTGCGAGAACTGGTGAGTATGGCGCGGCGCTGCAGCTGGAGATGCGACGCGTACAGAAATGGTGTTCTTTCCAGGTCCGGAGGCGAGATGGATCCGGAGTCAGGTGAGGAATTTGAAAAATAGTTCATTTTCTAACCTTGTCATTTTCCTTCCTCTTTGTTTTAGGAGCTCCAGATTCGAGGCGGGCGTGGCAGAAGACTGAATGCAGACTGCAGGCATGGTGAGCGTTATGCTGCTGGATGCAGAATAACGCGAAGCGTGTGCTGTTGTTCGGGCGTGGTTTAAATAGCCTCCAAAGTAGTTCCAGGTAAGAAGTTCCCTAGAAGCACGCCCGAGTAAAAAATAGTCCCTGTAATAAAATAGTCCCGTCCAGGCCTCACGTTGGCTTGGACTCACTAGCAGCATGGTCTAGGCGCCAGGACTGATTTCTATGATGAGCCTGGCGCCTAAGGCGTCAGGACTGAACCCAAACAGCCCCCAGCCGGGGCTGTTGGGGCTTTAATAAGTATCTGGATGCCTGCTCCCGGAGCTGATGGGCTGGGTCCTGTTGCCCGGGGGTAGGCATCATGACAGCACTCCCCTCCCAAGCCCCCTCCTAAAGTTGTTCTTCCCCTTGGCCCTGGTTTGTCTGGGAAGTCCCGATGGAATCTCTTCACCAACCGAGGTGCATGAACGTGGTCACTAGGCTCCCATGACCTTTCTTGTGGTCCGTAGCCCTTCCAATCGATTAAATAAAAAACATTTTGATTTAACCATCTTGGAGTCCAGGACATTTTTTACCTCGAATTCAGGTTCTCCATCTATCAAGATGGGGTCGGGTGGTTTGGTTAATCTTGTTCCTGGTTGAACTGGTTTTAAAAGTGAAACATGAAAGACAGGATGAATTTGCATATTAGAGGGTAATTCCAATTTGACGGCCACCGGGTTGATAATGGCCTTAATGGGGTAACGTCCCAAATATCTAGGGTTAAAAGTCCGAGTTCCCTTCAAAGGTATGTGTTTTGTAGCCAGCCAAACGTGAACCCCAATCTGGTATTGTGGAGTTTCACTTCTATGTTGATCAGCATTTTTCTTATATTTCTCTTTTGCTTGTTTCAAATGTTCTGTTGCCTCCTTAAAGGCTTGTGTAATAGTAGAGTGCAAATGACTAACTGCAGGCATTTCTAAGTGCTGAGGCGAATCTAGTTCTGAGGTTCGAGGGTGATGTCCATATATGGTATAAAAGGGGCTTTGTCCGGTTCCTGAATGTACAGAGTTATTGTATGCATACTCAGAAATCCATAAAATATCTTTCCAATTACTTCCGGTCTGGTGCAGCATGCAACGTAGGTACTGTTCCAGGGTCTGGTTGGTCCTCTCCGTCTGACCAGCGGTCTGGGGATGGTGACTGGTTGATAACCTCACGTCGATTTGCACCAATTGACAACATGTCCTCCAAAAATGTGAAATGAATGGATTACCTCGGTCAGAGACCAATACGGAAGGAAATCTGTGTATTCGAACAATGTTTTCGAGGAACTCCTTGGCCAGAATTGAAGCAGAAGGTAATCCCATTAAAGGAATAAAGTGGGCCATCTTGGAAAAAAGATCCACAATAACTAGAATGGTGTTAAATCCATTACATGGAGGTAGATCTGTAATAAAGTCTAAAGATAAGGTGTGCCATGGTGTAGGTGGAATAGCTAAAGGTTGTAAAAGGCCAGCTGGTTTTTTCTTCTGACTTTTGTTTTGTGCGCAAATGCCACAAGACATCACAAATGACTTTACGTCTTTTCGCCAGGTCGGCCACCAGAATTGTCTGTTAATTTTAGCTTCAGTTTTTGCGATACCTGGGTGCCCTTCCATCAGGGTGTCATGATAATTGGAGATGACTAGTTCTTGTAGTTCCTTGTGTGGTAGAAATAGTCGCCCTTGATAATAAGGTAGGTCATTGATGACTGAGTAGTCCGGGCCTTTCTTTACCCAGTCCTGCAGGGCTGTTGGAACGAAGAGTTGTTGGATTTTTACATGCACATCCTCTAGTGTCTGTAGAGTAGTTATGCCAAGAATTCTTTGTTCTGAAATTATAAGCACCGGTTCCGGGTTCGCATATGCTTCTCCCATCCCTATTCGGGATAAGGCATCTGCCTTGCCATTTTTACAGCCTGGTCGATAAGTGATCACGAAATCGAACTCGGCAAAAAACAATGCCCATCGAAGTTGCGCGACGATTGGGCTCTGGCTGTTTTTAAATACTGCAAGTTCCGGTGATCGGTGATTACAGTAATGGTATGCCTGGCACCGAGAAGATAATGCAGCCAAGCCTTGAAGGCGGATTTGATGGCTAATAACTCTTTATCAGTAACTGCATAGTTTAACTCCGGTGCTGAGAAATTTCTGGACCAAAATGCTACTGGGTGAAGTTGACCGGTTTCAGGATCCTTCTGGGACAGGACAGCTGCCATGGATAAACTGGATGCATCAGTTTCAACTATGTATGGAAGTTCAGGGCGTGGATGCTTTAAGACAGGTGCAGACGTGAATTTCGCTTTCAGCTCTTGGAATGCCTTTTCAGCCTCTTCGGTCCACAAGAAGCGTTTGTTTTTCCATAAAAGTGCTGTGATAGGGTGTACAACATGTGCGAAATCTGGAATGAATCTGCGGTAGAAATTAGCAAATCCGAGCATGCTTTGTACCCCTTTAACTGAACTGGGTGATGGCCACTTGAGAATTGCGTCTACCTTTCGAGAGTCCATTCGGACTCCTTTTGGAGTCAGGATAAATCCAAGAAATTCAACTTCCGTAGCATGAAAAATGCATTTTTCCAATTTTGCATATAACTTGTGCTGGCGTAGTTTCTCAAGGACTGCAGGCACGTGCTTAACATGGTCTGATTCTGAGGAGGAGTACACTAGAATATCGTCTATGTATACGACAACACAGATGTCAATGAGTTCACGAAGCACATCGTTCATAAAATACTGGAAGGCTGCTGGTGCATTGCACAACCCGAAGGGCATCACCTGATATTCGAATAATCCGTACTTGGTGCGAAACGCAGTCTTCCATTCGTTGCCTTTCTTTACACCTACCAGATGATATGCCCTTCGGAGATCTAATTTGGTGTAGATGCAAGCATCCTTTACTTGGTCTAGTAAGTCGGGGATCCGAGGCAATGGGTATCGGTTCTTCACCGTAATCTGATTTAGTTCGCGGTAGTCTATGCACGTTCTGAGGTCACCTTCCTTTTTAGGCACGAAGAATAAAGTGGAGGATGCAGGGGACTTGGATGGACGAATTAAGCCATTAGCAATGTATTGGTCCAAGTATTGTCGTAGGTGAAGGTTTTCGGGTTCCGTAAGGGCGTAGATCCTACTGCATGGAGGTTGTGCACCGGGTATGAGGACGATTTGACAATCGTATGATCTGTGAGGTGTTAAGGTGCTTGCCTGTTCTTTTTGAAAAACATCCTGGAATTCTTGATATTCCTGAGGTAACTGCACGACTGGATTAGCGACTGTGGCCAGGCCTTTGTTCAAGGTCTTTTCCGGGTAACAGGTGTGTGCACAATCCGGGAAGGTTATTCTCTTCTCTCGCCAATCAATATTAGGATTATGTGTTTCCAACCAAGGTATCCCCAGTATTATTTAGAACTGCGGGGCTTTGATTAAATCAAACGCAATAGTCTCTCGATGCCCATCTTGACCCAACAGTGTCATCTCTGTGGTGGAATGCGTTACAGGCCCAGAGGCAATTTTAGTTCCATCAACTGTGGTGATGACATCCGAAGAGGTTTTTTTGCAGAAAGGTAGATTCATCCTAGAAGCCAATTTGTGGTCCATATAGTTTCCTACGGCCCCACTATCAATGTATGCCCTTACTGCGTGCCTTGGATCAATAAGAACCATTGGTATGATTAGGTGCAAGGTCTGAGTGTCCTTCTTCAAGCACGGCAAGCGGACCTCTACGCTTGTCGGGCGTGGCCGTTTCCCGAATCAGGTTCTGTTTGATTTCTATCAGCAACACCGACTACTTTCTTGGATGTTTTTATAGGGCAATCCCGTAGAAAATGTCCTGAGGCCCCACAGTATAGACACAATTGCATCAGCCGTCTCCTTTCTCTTTCCTTTTGAGTTAAGGCTCCCTTAACCCCCCCGATCTGCATAGGTTCTGCTGCATCTGTTCCTTTGGGGGTGACGTTGGGTTTAACCAATACCCGATTCTCGAACTTAGCTCGGTCAGCCTTTCTATTCTGAAGTCGGTGGTCTAACTGGACCACTAAGTCTATATATTCTGCGCAATCCTGGGGTGGGTTCACAACTTGGGCAAAAACGTCTTTAAGTTCTCCCCGAAGTCCACGATGAAATAGTGTAATTCGTTTTACCTCTGGCCATCTGGTTTCCACCACCAACCTATGAAAGGTTGCAATATAGGTTAACAGATCCTGGTTACATTGTCGTAGGGATAAAAGTTCGTTATCCAGGGCCTGTCCCTGGGAATGTCTGGCAAATAGTCTTTCCATGCTCATTTGAAAACCCTGAAAGTCCCAAAGAAGAGGGTCATCCTGATTGACTAGTGGAATCGACCAGTCAGCTGCACTGCCACTCAAATATGATAATACAAAAGCTACTTTGGCTTGGTCATTTGGAAAAGCTCCAGGTCTGCATAAAAAGTGCAAGCGACATTGGTTCATAAATACGGCAAACCTTTTTGGGTCCCCAGCAAAGCGTCCAGGTGGGGCTAAAGGAATAGCCCCTGGTAAAACCACTTGCACCGGATTGCTTGTTGAAACAGGAGTTGGATTCCCCCCCGAGTCCTGGTAAAGGTGTTTGCCCTGCTTGGTTTTGCAGCAGTTGCCTAGCCAGATCGTCAGTGCTCTCCTTCGAGACAATCAGTTCTCTCTTGAGGGCATTAGTCTCTTGGCGAGCGGAGTGCACTTCCGCCCTAAGTTCCCCCAATAATTGGGCCAGTTGGTCGGTTCCTGAGGTTTCCATAACGCCCGGGTGGGGATTTATAGAGAGGCTTTGCTTTCTGTTACACTCACCTGGCTCCCACAGGGACGTCGGTCGGATCCGGATGGCTGTGGTCTCCACCAACGTGATGCATAGTGCAGAGTTGACTGACTGGACTGGCCCTCCTAATCTTGTCTGCTTGACCCATAGAAGTATTCTCCTGCAAGTGGAGAGATGGATTTAGCCACCTGTGGATTCAAGTGATGGCACCCCCCACAGTCCTCCCAACTAATCGCCTCTGAAGTGCCCTCTCAGCAATCTCACCTTATATTCTTGAAAGAGGAGCTCTCCATCCTGCATGGATTGCAGGGGCGCGTTGATGCCAGTTATTTCACTGGTTTGAAGGCGTGGGAGAGTTCCGGAGAGTATTGACTGAGGTTCCTGGCAAGGTCCAGTAAACTGCTCATCGCCATCCTCCAAGACCGACCGGCAATCACTGTCTAGAGGTAAGAGGATCCATGCTGCCCCTCCCATCCTGTTCCAAACAGCTGATACTAGACGCGATCGGCTACGCGCTCGCACCTTCTACGCCCCACGCAGAACTATTCCACAACCCATAAGCATACGGAATACTCGCTTACCCTCGAGACCCAATGCCACCTCCAGATCGTCTACCACAGGTACGCTCCCGCGCAACAGATCCCTTTGTACCGCTCTCCAGATGAACTCCCTCCAAGGCCCCCACCCTTCATCCAGCACAGCCATCAGATCTGTATCGAGGGCACCAGACACAAAAACTAGAGCTAAACCTCTTGCACCCTCTAAGGTCAAATCTGAGGTCTACAAAACCACGACCTTAATGCCTGTGACTCCTGAAAATGGGACCCCAACTATTGCCAATTCTTCTACCTCACCAGTTGAACGTATTGATGTACCTGCCACTGTTACCATGCCTATGACCCCTGAAAATGGGACCCCCACTATTGCCAATTCTTCTACCTCACCAGTTGAATGTATTGATGTACCTGCCACTGTTACCATGCCTATGACCCCTGAAAATGGGACCCCCACTATTGCCAATTCTTCTACCTCACCAGTTGAATGTATTGATGTACCTGCCACTGTTACCATGCCTATGACCCCTGAAAATGGGACCCCCACTATTGCCAATTCTTCAACCTCACCATTTGAATGTATTGATGTACCTGCCACTGTTACCATGCCTATGACCCCTGAAAATAGGACCCCCACTATTGCCAATTCTTCTACCTCACCAGTTGAATGTATTGTTGTACCTGCCATTGTCACCATGCCTATGACCCCTGAAAATGGGACCCCCATTATTGCCAATTCTTCCTCCTCGCCAGTTGAATGTATTGATGAACCTGCCACTGTTACCATGCCTGTGAGCCCAGACACTACCGCCCCCCCACCAGTTTCCACCCCTCCCTCACCCCCCATCTCAAATGTGCCCTGATTAACGCCCGATCCGTCAATGCCCATGCCCTGGACATCCATGACCTCATCACCACAAACAACCTAGACATCCTCTTAGTCACCGAAACATGGCTGCATGAAGCCTCAGGCCCGGCGCTCTCCCTTGCACTCCCACCTGGCTACACCGTCATTAGGCAAGACCGCCTCATCAAAGGTGGTGGAGTAGCAATCATAGCCAAAGACTCAATCAACATCAGAAAAAATGATACAACTACGAAAGACATCAGTGACTACCTCCAACTTAAACTCTCCACCTCCCACCACTGCACCATTACACTCCACCTGGTCTACCGGCCACCCGGCCCCATAGGGGACTTCCAGTCCACTATCACTCACCTTTTGGCAGACAACCTAAAGAAATCTACCAAAGCGATCCTCCTCGGTGATGTCAACCTTGGTCTTAATGACCCCAAGGACCCTGCCTCCAAAGCACTCAACTCAGCCCTTGAAACCCTGGGCTTCTCCAACACTGTCACAGACCCTACCCACTCATTGGGCAGGACACTTGACTGGATTGCTCAGCATAACTGCCCTCTAACAATCACTGGCAACTCCCCCACCCCATGGTCTGACCACCACATCATTACCTTCAACATCCCCACCTCCGTTGTCCCACCCCACCCCCCCATCCTCTACCACCCGCCCTCACCAGAAGCGCTCACCTCCTCACTAAAGAAAGACTTCTACCATTCCTTCAGGGTCCTGCCTTCAGACCTCCCTTCTCCAATGACCCAGAAACCCTGGCGCAAAATTACAACAAGGCTATATCAGCAGCAATCAATTCCATTGCTCCTCTCAAACCTCGGAAGTCCAAACCCACAAGCCACACCAACACCTGGTTCACCCCAGACCTACTCAAACTCCGGACGGACAAACGCTCTGCCCTTGCGCGCTGGCAAACCTCCCAAGATGACAAAGACAAACTTGACTTCAAAACCCGCTCGAAGGAATACAAAAAAGCCATCATTCAAGCAAAAGCCAAATCATTCGAAGCCAGAATCACCGAAGCCAATTCCAACACCAAAGAAATGTTCACCATATTCAGGGAACTTGAAACCCCTACCCCTACACCCCAGAACTTCACTAAAGACAAAGCCTGGTGCGACGGCATCCAAACTGCCATGCGCAACAAACTAGACCTCCTTCAAGCCAAAATCTTGAACTCCAGACTCTCTCTCCCCACCCCCTCTCACTACCGCCCCCCCCTCCTCTCTCTAGAGGCCTCCCCACCTTCTCCTTCAAAACCATCCAGGAGAAAGACACCATTACCCTAATGAAAGGCATCAAACCTTCCAACTGCAAAGGAGACCCCTGCCACGCCACCATTATCAAGGACTGTGCTGAGTCCCTCGCCCCATTTCTCACAGCCTTTGTAATTGCATCCTTCACTACAGGTATAGTACCCTCCTCCCTCAAGGAAGCATGGGTCAGGCCTTTCATAAAGAAACCCACACTTGACCCCACCTCACCCAATAACTACAGACCCATCACCACCGTCCCCTTCCTTCTTAAAATTCTGGACAAAGCAGCCTACCTGCAAGTCCAACACTTCATCGAAGAGAACCAACTCCTAGGCCTGAGACAATCTGGGTTCCGCCCAAAACACAGAACCGAGACCGCCTTATTGGATTTAAAAAACCAGATGGATGATGCCAGAGACCTGGGCAAACCTGTTCTGCTCCTCCTCCTCCTCGATCTCTCTGCTGCGTTTGACCTCGTGGATCACGACGTCTTATGCCACCACATAACCTCTACTGCTAATTTTTCAGCCCATGCTAGTGCCTGGATCACTTCTTTGCTACAGGGATGGACCATGCAGGTCTTCTCTGATCTAGCTATGGCATCCCCAACCATTATGCTGTGTGGGGTCCCACAAGGCTCCTGCCTCTCTCCGACCCTCTACAATATATTCACTCGCCCCCTCTTCCTCATCCTTGACGCCATGGGGATCTCATACACTAATTACGTGGACGACACGCAGATCTTCGTGACCCTGACAGGCGACTATGAGACTGACTCCAAGACCCTCAACACCATCTATAACGCAATCCAAACCTGGATGGCGGCCAACAGCCTCTGTCTCAACTCTGACAAAACTGAACTCCTACTTGTAGGCTCCCCGACACCCTAAAAAAACTTGACGCGCAGTTCTCCCACTTCACCATTGACTCTATCATAATTCCAGTATCTGAGTCAGTGAAAACCCTAGGCGTCTACCTGGAGTCCAATCTGTCCATGACCAGACAGGTGAACGCCATTGCCTCCTCAGCTGCCTGCCAGGCCAAACTCCTCAATGCAGTTAGACCCTACCTCTCCAGCGACACCTGCACAAACATAGCTAGGGCTATCACTGGATCACGGCTGGACTACTGCAATGTTCTCTTCCTAGGGACCTCCACAAAAAAACCTTGAGAAACTGCAAGATACTCAAAACAACGCCTTACGTGCAGCACAAGGCATCTCCAAAAGAGAGCATATATCTACTGCGAGAAGAGCCTCCCACTGGCTACCTATAAAATAGAGGATCATCTTCAAAACCTTGACCCTCACCCACAAATGCATCCACTCTGCAGCACCAGCCTACCTGGCACAAAGGATCCACCCGGCCATGTCCTCAAGACCAACCAGGACCCCCTATACCAACCTACTCACTCTACCCATGGTGAAAAAAGCAAGAGCAGGGGGTACCAGCTTCCCCTACCTTGCGGCTCTACACTGGAATGCCCTCCCCACTGCCCCTGCGAGCTGATCCTTCTCTGACCACCTTCCGCAAAACCTTGAAAACCACCGTTTGCTTGATTCTCTACCGTTTCTCATGTACACCCGCCATATGTATATCTGACCTGTGTACGCCTCCATGCATAATATGTGTTACACCTATGTGCCCAATGCTGTAACTTATGCATAATGTAACTAGGTTTTTCTGCAAGTAACAGCGCCACAATGCCCTTGGGCTGCCTGCGCGGCATACAAATGTAAAAAATAAAAAATAAAATAAATCAAGTTCATAGAGTTCAATATGTCCGATGTTCCACTCTTGTCACCCCTTCCTTCCTTGTCTTGCAGCTGAGATCGTGAAAAGATGCTCTCGTGGCAGCTGGTGGCGCTCAGGTAAGAGTCTGTATTACCCAACGCTGTCCGGTCAATGTTGCACGTGTTTACCGTGTTGTTTTCTCTCTTTGCAGGTGCGGCACATGAAGATGTGGAGAGTTATAGAATGATGCTTCCGGTGGTAAATCAGGTAAATCTATGGTGATAAGAGTTATGTTTGTTGGTTTTCTCGGCTCACCTTGTTGTTTTCTCAGGTGCCAGAGTTCGGCGAAGAAATGATGGAGGCAGCGCCGAATCAAATCAAGAGTATGGCGCGGCGCTGCAGCTGGAGATGCAACGCGTACAGAAATGGTGTTCTTTCCAGGTCCGGTGGGGAGATGGATCCGGAATCAGGTGAGGAATTTGAAAAAGAGTTTGTTTTCTAACCTTGTCCTTTTTCTTCCTCTTTGTTTTAGGAGCTCCAGATTTGAGGCGGGCGTGGCAGAAGACTGGATGCAGACTGCAGGCACGGTGAGCGTTACGCTGCTAAATGCAGAATAACGCGAAGCGTGAGCTGTTGTTCGGGCGTGGTTTAAATAGCCTCCAAAGTTGTTCCAGGTAAGAAGTTCCCTAGAACCACGCCCAAGTAAAAAAATAGTCCCTGTAATAAAATAGTCCCATCCAGGCCTCACGTTGGCTTGGACTCACTAGCAGCAGGGTCTGCATCAGGTAAGTAAAGTCTATGAGCCTGGCGCCTATGGCGCCAGGACTGATTTCTATGATGAGCCTGGCACCTAAGGCGTCAGGACTGAACCCAAACAGCCCCCAGCCGGGGCTGTTGGGGTTTTAATAAGTATATGGATGCCTGCTCCCAGAGCTGATAGGCTTGGTCCTGATGCCCGGGGGTAGGCATCATGACAGTACCCTCTCCTGTGGCTTCTCCTCTGGTGTATGCCTCTTCTCGTCAGCATGCACCTTTTTGCTTGTCGGCAGCTTACAGTCGTAGTCCTTAACCGGGTACTCGAAATCACCTTTTCTTTAGGTTCTAATTTGTTTCTCAATATCGGGTATTGCTTTCCCTGACCGTCGTCTCCAGCTACTCATGTTGTGCCGCACGTAGTATTGTATTCTGTCGGCACCATCATTCTTTTATTTGTGCCATTTTCTATGCATCTGGCATTGCCAAGAACTAGGCTGCCTCATGAGGCAGCCTAGATCTAGGGGACTCCAGATGCATGGAAAACGGCACAAATAAATGAATGCTGGTGCCGGCAGAACTGAGAGGCAGCCCAGTTCTTTTTTTGATGTAATGTTTCGATTTAGCATGTATCTAGTGTAATTAACAAGGAAGAGATGAGTGTTACTTTGTTTTTAAATGTATCCATTTTAGATTTGCATGCACGCAGCGAGATAATGTCAAATCTGCTGATGCAATATAAACACAATGTGTGATGTGCCTCATAGTGCATATAAAGTTGGGCAGCAAGGAGCTTCATATGCACCCGCGAGATGGAGAAATCACAGTGAGAGGACGCAGTAGTCTTGAACATACATACACAGACATGCATACGTGGGAGTCCTTAGGGGCACATTTGGGACAGTTGGGGTATATTTTGAACATTCAAATCTGTATGCTGCAAGTCCTCTCATAGCTAGGGAATGTGCAGGCCCTGCAACCTGGGGTGGCAAGATGAACTCTGTGTGACTAGGAAAACTGGTTGATCAAGGTTAAAGGGTAAGGAAGGGCAGCGAGCAGCTGTGATAATATCAGCTGGTCAGCTACGGCTAGCTCAGGTTTTTACAACTTGGTACTATTGTGGAGAGGAGATGCAATCTTTTTAAGTAAATGGGAGCCTGTTATTCATTGTCCAGGGAAGTCTGGCCATTTGATAGAGTCAGTTAAGGGCCGAGTAATAGACCCAGTGATCAGGTTTTCAGGATGTTAATGTTAAAGGATATTTGTACCGCGCACTATCACCACCGGAGAGGTCCCCGGGCGCTCTTAGGATGTGCACAGAGGGCATGTGTGCTGAATTGGTAGTTGTATATATTAGTGTGAAATAAGGATACCAGCAAGTCTGGGCGTACAAGAAACGTATCGCCAGTTCAAAGGGAACTTGTTATTTCTCTCCCCCTTCTATTGTTGAAGTATCCTTGCAAAGACCATGTGCATCACGTTCAGAGTTAGAGGTCCCCAGCCAGTTGGGACTTGTATTGAATTATGTTTGTTGTGTGAATGTGTAACTATGGGACGATGTCATGACCTACCACGGAAAGATCCCCAAAAGGGGAGTCCTGTAAATAGAAGCTGATGCAAAGATATGTTGAAAGGGGGTGGTAGTTAAATAAATGTGTCCAATCAGAGCGTGGGAATTATTAGTTTGATCAATCATATGTGGGGGAATGATTTGTAATAAAATATGTGGGAGTGTTTTAACTGTTGCAAAACATATAAAATGTGTAAACTTGTGTGCTTCAGAGATACTTTGGTTAGTTTGACTCTGTGGCGTCATCCTACAGGCAGCATATTAGAGACCTGTCTGCTTCCTGGAGGTGTGGTGCCACGCTCCAGCTGTGCAGGGCGTATCAAAGGAGCACCACTTCAGAGCGCTTCAGAGATCCGTTTCACGTGAGTGCACTTTGGCAGGTAAAGCAAGAGGGTAATAGGAGAAAAAGAGGGTTTATCTTTAATTGAAGTGGTTTTTGTAAGGGCAAAATAGGCGTGTATGTGTGGAGTTAGATGAGGTAAGGTCGGTTGAAAGGGTGATTATTTTGGAGGAGTGAATTAACTGTTTTATGTCGTAAGTCTTTTTTCTAGATATTTTTACCTAGTTTGTCATTTTAGAGGTGTGATGTGGTATCCCCACCAGCACGTCCATTGTGAGGTTGACCCTGATGCCCTTCGGTTTGCTTGTCTGGACCCCTCACCTACGGGTGAGGTGGCACCTTTATAGTAAGTCAACTTGTAGATACCTTTCTGAAGTATACACTTGACACCCATCCTTCTGTATTGACTGTGCGGACGGAGCCACCCCCTTGCTTTAATCGGTTAGTCGAAGTAGTGAAGGGTATCTTCCTGCATTCAGGGAAAGACAGTATTGTAGTCGAGAATGCTGTACTAGTGATGTAAAAAGAGAAAGCAGTGTTGTAGTAAAAAACATTGCGCTCTTTGGACTCTAATGAAGGAGATATCTTGAAGAAGCAATGATGATTTGGCCTGGCATTGTGGTTTTTATAATATGCTGGTTTTTGTGTAAAAGAGAAGTATAATTAAAGTGAACAGCTAATGAGTTGATTGTGGTGAAAGTGAAGAAGGTGAGTGGATTGTGGTGAAGATTAAGAAATTGGAAAAGGGGAAAAAGGGAGTTCCATGGGTTGAAATTTTGTGCAGTGGGATTGGGTTCCGTGTTTTAGTCATTCATTTTGAAGTAAAATTGTTTTAGTTAGACTGGTTCTGGAGTATGGAGACTCCACTGAATCACTTGTGTCAGGAACTTCGTGGCTATAAGGTAAAGATTTTAAAATACCATTGAGAATAGCTGCGGGAAACTAAGGGTACAATGCAAAATTCTTGGCTTTATGAGGGGACCTAAAATAAAGCAATGTTAGAAAACCTCAGTCACTAAGCACAAGGGTTCAAAGTTAGAGAATCATTCAAAATATCTTAAGAGTTATGGAGGATGTATGAGAAGGGGACGGAAGGCCCAAAATGTTAATGTGCAGAGGAAGAGCTGAAAATGGATGATGTAGGAATTACTTGCACACCGCCCCCATACGGGTGCTATCCTTTTTTGCCCACAGAAGGGTATGCCGACACTGAGTTCGAACCTCCATTTTCTCCAGCTGCCACTCCAGTGATTGCAACATGGACACAGGTAACACCTCCATCAGCTACAATTCCTAAAAGATGGAACAGTGAGGAAAGTGGAAGGGTAACTCCTTCAATGATTAGGGCCACAGAAAGGTTGAAAACGAGGGCGAAAAGGTAATAACTTCCCTGACTCCTAGGTTAGCAGAGAGATTGAGGGTGGAGGAGCGAGAGAGAGTGAGACCGGCAACTGAAAGACCTGATGAAGGGATGAGAATGGGCGGAAAAGGGGGAACTGTGCCTTTAACCGCTAGGATAGAAGATGGGCTTTGAATGCCAGTGGAAAGAAGCATTGAGGCTAGCAGTGGAAGAGGTAGTGGTGCTACGATTAAAGAGAAGTGAAGGGCAGGAAGAAGTGAATAGGCCAGGTAAATGATGTATAGGAAGAAAGGTGTAGGCATGGACAAGTTCTTGTTAGATTGGATAGGTCAGTTATCAAGGAGATCAACGTAGACCTTGAGCACGGAAGTGTCGCTATGGGTACAGGATTTGTGCAAGGAGAACGGGAATCAGCACCCTACGGTAGTGCTGAGTATGTTTTCATGCCCATAGAAAGTCCAGTGGATGTGATAACAGGGGCAGGAGATGAGGATGAATGGGAATCAGATGTCGAGCAGGGAGAACAGGCTGTAGGAGACCCACCTCCCGCTCTCGTAGCAGTGACAGATCACACCATGGGGTTGTAGGACATGTTGTGGTACTCGTATGGCTGTAGTGAGCAGAAGGGGAAAGACGGGGAGAACCCCAGTAAAGGCGAGTGACTCATGTCCAGTGGTCACACATGAACCGGATTAACGAAGAGACTCCTTTTGTTCACTGCAGGGTCGGGGAAGTGGATTTATGTATTGGAAAAGCACACTGTCGGTGTCAAGTTGGCCATAGGGGACATGAAAAGCATATTCACGGCTCTAAGGGGCGGAACGGTCAGATGAGCTTTGGAGGCGAGCAGGGTATTCGAGAGTTCAGTTGGATATGAACACTCATGATGGAGCAGCACTTAGTAATTATCGGCACGGGTATGGGGCACCCTGTGGGTTTATGTACCCCAATACGCCGGATACAAATTCTTTTTTGGCCAAGACAATGAAGTTAGATGACGATCCTGCCACACACATCCAGTTAATTCAAGAGATGTGAAGGGCAGGGACGGGAGAAGCGTAGGATAAAAAATGTGGCCATTTTTGATGATATGCTAAAAAAGGGACTTCCTAAAGAAGTCCAGCATGACCTAGATAAAGAAGTAGGGATGGAGGTCAAGAGTTGGCTGGAAATTCAGGCACATATTGTGCATTTCTGTAAAAGGAGACAAGAGAAGGAAAAGGAGAACATGGAGCAGGCACAAAAGGCAAAGGCCAAGCTGGTTCAGAACAAGCTAGTGAAGATCTCTTTGGAAAAAGCAGTGACTACCAGCTGCGAGGAGGGACATCGGGGCAATCGGGACAACAGGGACATATTGAGTCAGGTATGGTACAAGGTTGGTTGGACGGTTATGCTCCCGGTCAAAGGCCAATGAGAGGCTTCCGAGGAGTAGGGGAGCTTTTTCACGAGGAGGTGGGTCATTTGGCGGGTTTGGTGGAATGGGGCATTGGTTTAATGGGCCAATAGGAAGTAACTATGGAAGGTTGTGCGGGATCCAGTGTTGGTCGTGTGGAAGGATGGCGCACATGGAACAAGATTGTCGAAGCAGGACACAGTATTTCAACGTAGGTGCCAAGCAAATGCAACCCCCAACCATGCCATGTGCCCCAGGTTCTGTGCAATTGCAGCAGGTACGGGTTCAACAGAATAGGGGCTGCACAGACCTATGTGCTTCAACCGACAGTGCCGGCACAGGCACTGGTACAGGCATGGGAGAAAAATCCTTTACCCCAAGGAACGATCACTCACTACACTGGAGCAAGTGTTTTTGGAGGGAATCCTTTTTCTGCTCCCCAGTGATAATATGCACCCAGATTAGGACAGCCACAGCGATCTCTAATGTTTAGAGTCCTGTCTGTTACTGCCCATCTTGAAGGGGAACCCTGGATAGGTATAAAGGTAGGTGACCAGACGTTTTCATTTATGGTCGATGGAGGGGCTACAAAATCTTGCATCAGGAAAGGGGAGTCCCCCTTGTCAAGCAAAATAGTAGACACACAGGGATTCCCTAGGGCTATGCTGCCGGTCCCTCACATCGAGGATCTACGTATAGTGGTAGGTACACAAAATGTATCTGCTTGGATGACACTCGGCTCATTTTCAGGCTACCCTCAGCCACCTCTTCTCCCTCTCTCATCTCTGACTGTCCGCCATCCAGGAGTGGTGTGCCGCCAATGATCTCTGCCTTAATGCCAGTAAGACCGAGACTCTCCTCATCAACACACCCATACCCTCCTTTCCTGTCACTCTCTGGACAGCCTCTCTTGGCCCTCTTCCTGCTCCTACCTGTGAGGCTAAAAACATCAGGGACATCGTCGACTCCACACTCTCCTTCTCTCCTCACATCTCTGACGTCTCCAAGAAGTCACACTACCAGCTGCACCTCCTCAGGTATTCCTCCTTTCCTCTCCTTCCCCCAGAAGCTCACTGCCTCCAGACCTCTGGTTCTCTCTAGGTTGGACTATTGCAACAACCTCTTTCTAAATCTGCCTGCTTCTACTCTCTTCCCTTTGCAACTCATCCAGAACAGGACTGCGAGACTTGTCCTTGGTCTCAAGCCCAGGAATCGTTTCTCTCCAGGACTGAAATCTCTGCACTCGCTCCAAGTGACTGCAAGGATTAAGTAGAAAACCCTCTGCATTGTCCACAAGGTAATCTCGAGCTCTTCGCTCATCCGCCTCCAATGGTGTGCTCAGGGTCAGTCGCTTCTCCAAGCAAAGAGTTGGTGGTAGGTCGCTGTGTTCAGCTGGGGCATCCCTCTGGAACAGCCTCCCTGAAACTTGAGGGGAATCATCTCCGGTTCCGGAAGCACCTCAAAACTTTTCTTTGCTTCTGCCTTTTCTCCCCTGCTGACTTCCTGGCTGAAATTGAAACTGCACTGGTTACCTGGCCACCCTCTGATCTTGGGCCCATGTCCCCTCCCTCGCCAGTCGCACACTTGCACTGCCTTCCTAGCAACCCCTGCACTTGGGGACTGTTTTCTGTATCCCTGCAGTCCCACTACCAGCACTTGACACATGATGCCTGCACTTACCCTTGCCACCTGCTGGCCTTACTTTACTTGTTATTTATTCTATTATCCCATGTACTGCATTACCCCTTTCCCCCTTCCCTCTTTTATCCCTCCCTTGCCTCGTCGTGCCTTGAAACACTTGTGTATAGGCACGTTATAAATGTCATATCATATCATTTGTTGTATTGTGCAGATACCCCGACAAATCTCTTGGGCAGAGATCTCCTTAGTAAACTACACCTAACGATTGCTTTGAAAGAGGAAGGTACAGTATGCTCGACTCCAGGATTGTATCCTGTAAGAGAAGCACTGCTTTGGCATGCATATTGTAGTGATATCACGATAAGGGGGGTACATGAACATTCAGCCTTGTTCCTTTATGGAGCAATGGTTGTGCTGAGTTGGGTACCAGGAATCAGATCAGTCAAGGCGGATACCAAATTAATTTTTGTTTCAGCTTGCTTGGTCGTAGGAGGTAACACCAGGCACCATTGTCATGGTTCTCCTAGAAGCAGTAGTTATCAAGGAGGACAGGGTGGTTCTCCTAGGCGCTGATGAGGAAGGCAGAGAATGGCGCACAGACTTCTGCAGCAATCTGACCTTATCGCTAAGGGATGTATCCGACTAACAATTGTTCGAATACACAGGGGGATGGTTTTTGAGATTAGGGTGCCTTGCCAGATAGTGATACACCAAAGGGAAGTACCACAGACCATTTTTATCATTAGGAATACATTGCCATATTGGAAGGAGGATTTGGTGAAGGTGCCGGACTATTTATCGACCAGTAATGCTCACAATGTGGGGCTGTTGAAGAGTATTGGAGCAGTACGTATAAAATTGAAACCAAGTGCGATAGTACCATGGGTTAAGCAGTACCTCATGTCTAGAGAGGCTGACAAGCTGATTTATGAAACCATTATGGTGTGGTTGAAGCAAGACATATTACAACCTTCTGTGTCCACATGTAACACAGCCATCTACTCTGAAGAAAGCAAATGAGTCCAGTTGGAAGATGGTCCAGGATTTGCATCCTCTAAATAACATTTGATGAGGCGAAGTTCCTGGTAGTACCGAATCCTGCTAGCATTCTCTGTAATATCCTTACTGGAACGACACACTTCATGGTGATCGATTTAAAGAAAGCATTTTTTTCGGTCCCCTTACAAAATGATTCTCAGTACCTCACAGTGTTTTCGTATATGATCAGAGATTCAAGCACACAAGATTGCCCCAGGGGTACTGTGAATCTCTGAGCGTTTTAAACAGGGTGGTTCGTATGGATTTGGGGAATTTATATGTATCCAGTACTGTAATCCTGGATGTGGATGTCTTACTAGTCTGTAGCACATCAGAAGAGCAGTGTCAAGGAGATTCAATACCACTCCTCACCTTGCTTACTGAGAAGGGGTACAAAGTGGACAAAGAAAAAGTGCAATACTGCCAGACAGAGGTAGTATATTTGTGCAAATGATATCGCCCAATAGAAGGTTAATGCCAGAGAGAGCCAATGCAGCTCAGCATACGCCTCAGACAGTCACAGTGAAATAAATGCAGCAGTTCTTGGGACTCAGATCTTTGATTATTCTAGTAACACAAAGCCCTTACTGCAGGTTCTTAAGGGAGCACATAAGGTAAAGGGTCCACTAGAATGTTCTGAAGAGATGGTGACCTGCTTCCGGGAACTCAAGGCTGCAATCAGTAATGCTCCAGTCTTGGCGACCCCAAATTATAAGAAGCCATTTTATCTATTCACACATTCAGACTGACAGGTGATGACAGAGGACCTGGCCCAGAAAACATCACTAGGCCATAAACCTCTAGTGTACTACAGCAGACTCTAAGACCCAGTGATGCAAGGACAGTTTCCTTGTGAACAGGCTTTAGTGGCAGTAGTTTTTGCAATTCAAAAGTCTTCAACCATTACCATACGGCATCACATAGTCAATCCTGAAACATTTGTGGCCAAGCAAGAGAAACCTGATGACATTGTCCACGATTGTGTGACTTATGAGGGAGAAGAGGCTGAGGACGAATGAGGGTTTAGGATCTGACGGGACCCCTGTCCAGCATGCTGCACTGTGAATCAGATTAATCGAAGTGCTAACACTGTCCACAGAGGTAGGAATCATCAAATGCACTGCGCATACTAACCATACTGATCCAATATCACTTGGAAATTATGTTACAGACAGAGCGGCAAAAGAAGTCGCATATTTGCCATTTACAGATTTCCAGAAAATAGAATCTGTGTCCCAGCAGGTACAGTTGCCAGCACTGTGCACTGCAGTCCATTTGCTTAAAACTATGGAAATGCAGGAGATGGCACTGAAGGATGAAAAGGAGCTCTAGGCAAAGAGGGGATGTGCCCTCTCGCACATGGATTTGCTGTGGAGAAAGGAGCTTATGGGAAAGGTAGTAATGCCTGTAAAGCTGCTCCTTTTGGCTCTAGAGCAACTACACTACCCATTGCATAAGTCTCAGTAAATACATTGCAGCAGATCTACAGGAGGAATGGTTCATACCAAATCTCCAATAACAGACAAGTAGATTTGTAGGGGAATGTATAGTTTGTAGACAATATAATCCTGGAAACACCATGGAGATGGTAAGAAGAGCTTTGCCCAGGCCCTCTGTGCCTTTCGGGAGCTCCATATTGACTTCATAGATATAGTTCAGAGATGTAATAATTTTATATACCTCATTGTTGTTTGCTCATTTTCTCGTTGGTCCCTACATATACCTTGATGCGAAGTCTGCAGCAACATTTTTGGTGAGAGAGGTATTTCCACAGTGGGGAATTTGTGAGGTCCTGAAGTCGGACAATGGCACCCACCTTTTTAATGCCTTATCAGAAAACACTATGCTCTTGGGGATCAAGCACAGGTGGTGTTGAGTACCATTCTCAGGCCAACAGGATTGTGGAAAGGTTGAACAGGGTTCTTAAAGTTTGTCTATATAAATGTGTCGTCATTTAAATAAGAATTGGTATTATTGTTTGCCTATTTTTCTATTTTATTTAAGAAATCAGCCAGAGCAGGATCACCAACTCAGTCCACATGAGATTTTGACTGGGCGTGGGTAACATACACCACTTCCACTTGCATGCACAGCATCAGATGCACACAAGCCAGCAGAGATTCTTGGTGAGGAGTTTTATGGTGTATCTTGGGCTTTACCCAAGAGTGTCAGACTTATATCTTCACAGGTGGTGTATTCTCATCAACAGTCTACAGGAGAAAACAGCAAAGACTCTGACGATCTACACCAGCCACGGTTGCTCCCCGGGGACGGGCTTCATTCGTAATTTTGTTAGAAACTGGAACGAGCAGTGTTTCCACGGGCCACACACAGTGTGATTTTCGCGCCTCCATCTGCTGTGAAAATGGAGGGCAGCAAGAACTGGGTTCCCATCTGTCACATGTAAAGGGATACCAAAACCCCTCCGCTGGCACAGGAGCAGGTTCAAAGTTAAGTATACCCCAATGAAACACAGTTTGTTTCAGTAGAAAGAGGGAGTGGGGGCGAACAAAAACCAGAGACTGTTTATCTAAAACATTATAAAGGAAAATGTGCACTTAAGATTATTATTAGGATGATCGATTATATGATTTTCTAATTTTTCCTGTTATTGTGTTCAGGTGTAGCAGACAGTATGTATGTGAATATTTTCAACTTGTCTAGTATTGTAGAATTTGATGAGTATTATTCAGGTCTCAAAGAAGTGTTGATTCTGACTTCACAGGCAATGATGATGATGTCAATTCAAATCTGATAGTAGATGCACGTTGATTTGCAGCAGATAACGTATTATGGTACAACCATATGATGGGAGTGGGGAGAGAGATGTAGGATTTTGCTACATCTGTTCTCTTATCCGCCATGCTGGTGTCCATAGTTTAGTTTAGTTTATTATGTATATAGCGCCACCTGGTCTTGGGGAATCCAGGCACTTGTCAATGTTACAACGTAGCCAATATATTACAAGCATGGTCAGTAGGTACATAATCATTCCAGATGAGATTAATTAACAGAAGCACTGTGTTCGGTGAATGTAACCTTGTGCAGAGTCCGAGGGCAGTTCCAAGTATCTATCCGACCTGTTGATGAGGAATGTTAGATCACATATCGTATCGTAAAGAGCAGAAGAATGAGCTTTGTACACAAGGAGCCCAGTTGAATTTTAAAAAGTCCATCATAGATGGGAGCAAGGGGTGAGGAGTTGCAGAGCTGGAGGGATAAAGGGATTATCAGAAGAAGGGGCGGCATAAATTTATCAAGAATGTGGAAATGTTTGGAAAAAATATCTGAAATATCGGACATGACTGGAGCCAGAGAAACCTGTTAAGATTTTGCCACTCACACATTTTTCTCTGTGTTTTAAGGGCGATGACACGGTGTACATTGGCACCAATGGGGATTGCAGCCGCAGGCTTCACATTGCTGATCTGGCTAGAGGTACAACTGCACAACTTGATGGGTTTGGTCTTGTGGACAGTTCTCGTACGGACAGTTACCTCCAGCCTGGCGTGGTGTGTGCAGTCTCAGTACACTACATGTGCATGTTCTTGTTATCCTCAAGGAACATTCAATACTTGCCCTCCAGATGCCCAAAGCGATATCTGTGGTCCCTTTGTCCCCTGTGCCTCTTGTGTTCCCTATGTCATTGCATATGGACAGAACAATGGGCCTCATTACGACCCTGGCGGAAAGTGACTGACCGGACCGCAACAGCGTAAATAGCGTTTCCGCCATTGCACGAAGGAGCAAAGTGCGGCTAATTACGACCCATCGGGCACGAGCATTACGCCATGGCGGAATCCGAAAGGCTGCGATGGCGGAAATGACCCCAAAACGGCCCTTACCGCCGCCGTACGCTGCACCAGGTGCAATACCGCCACCCATCTTAGCGGTCACCGTAATGAGCGGTCACCGTAACGAGCGGGCACCGCAAATTACGGGCACCGTAAATATACGGAAACGGAAGTAAAAGCATGTGGCCGGAACGGGAAACAGCACGCCGCACAACTATAAAATCCGAATCCCAACACAACCATTAAAAATCCGACCCTGACACACATCCCAACCCGTTAGCAACCCCAGTTAAAAAAATAAAAATGGTAAAGGTAGCCAAGAAAGCGTGTGATCGCAAGCGGCAGGTACACTTCTCCCGAGAGGAACTGACCGTGCTCACCGAGACCCTCCAGGAAAATGCCGCCGTCGTCTTCTCCAGTCAAATGACCAGGACGGCCCTTGCCAACAAGAAGGCCATATGGGCCCTGGTGGCACAGCGCGTAAGTGCGGTGGGGACAACACCCCGCACGCCACAGCAATGTCGCAAGCGGTGGGACGACCTGCGGATCCGCGTACGCAGCATACTTTCTGCGAACAGGAACATCGCCACAGCTACCGGGGGGGGTTCAGAGTCGCCCATCAAGTTGACCCCCTGGGAGGATATCTGCGCCTCCACCATAGGAATGGAGAGCATAGAGGGAGTCGGAGGGATGGAGAAAGGAGTGCCGACATCCGGAGAATCAGGTAGGTTGGCCAAGAGAAACAATGCGAAATCCACAAACCACGAACATGTGCAGTACCATGTGACCCCATAGTGCAATACATACTTTGCCCTGACAGCGCCCTCTAAAAGTCAGAATGAATAAACAAATCAATCAAGATGCCATAAACAACCCCTACATGTGCAGCATGCACCCCCTAACTGCAGGCAGCCAAATGAATGCATCCTCAATCCACACGAAAATGAGACCACCTCCAAGGCCCAGTCCCAAATCAGCCTCATGTACCACCCCAATGCATTTGATACGTTGCCATTCCAAATCCGACAGACCCATAACTAACGCTCGCCCCTCTTTACTCCACCACAGGGTCCGATACCAACGACGAGCTGCAGGACACCCCTACCAGCACGCCTGCAAAGAGGGCCAGGACCAACGTCCCAAGAGCCTCCACCTCAGGTGCAAGGATCAAGACACGGCAGCAGCAGGAATCAAGTGGCAGCACACTGGAGGGGACTGCAACAGGCACCCCAGCAGCCAGCAAGTCCACAACCCCAGCACCACAGGTCCCCCCAAAGAACGTATCTGATGGCACTGCCTCTGGTGGTAGCAGCACCATAGGTGACACAGCTGTCATGCCAGCATGCTCCGACACGGAAAACAGTGCTGGCGACGTAGGTACCATCCATGACCTTTCCCAATCCCCCTGCATGTTCCATCCCCTACACCATGACGAAACCACGCAGGGGCACCCTGAAGACGACGACTGGCCAACCCCCACAAGTCCTGTGCCAAGGCAACATGTGTTGAGCAGCCCCCCTGTCACACCACCGCAAATGTCCATGGCCCAGCAGAGGCAACAGTCCCTCGACCTGCTGATCGAGCAACAGCAGGAAGTGTCCACGCTACTCAAGGACCATGCAAATGAATGCGGGGGTTCCAGGGCAGCCATGGAAACATCCACCGAGACACTCAGGGCACAAATAGAGAAAAGTAGTGAGAGCCTCAGGGGAGAAATGGAGAAAAGCACCGAGAGCCTGAGAGCACAAATGGAGAAAAGCACCGAGAGCCTGAGAGCACAAATGGAGAAAAGCACCGAGAGCCTGAGAGCACAAATGGAGAAAAGCACCGAGAGCCTGAGGGGGGAACTGCATGCGACGTCCAAAGACGTTTGTGCTGAACTTGCTGCTGTGCGCCGTGTGCTCTCGGAGCTCTCACAAACCCTCAGAGACATGCATGGACGCGAGCAGGCAGAGACATCATCCGTGGCAAGTTCCGTCCAGGGCAGCCCCCAACGCAGATCTGGCAGGAACCTGCGCTCCACGGGCAGGGGTGCCCCTGATACCCGTAGAGGGGGCTTGCAATAGCGTCCAACCACGGACAGCATGCATATTTGGACACTGGTGTTGGGGGGGGAGGTAGTAGGGTGGAGGGGGTGTGTTGGGCTTCACTGGGTGGCGGGTCCATAGGGTGTATAAATCAAATCACATTAACAATACAGCACCTCATTATCATCCAATGACATGTGTGGACATTGATATTTGCGTACGAGGCCTTCATAGGCGTACAGTCCACAATGTGCCTGTACTACACACACACAGTGCCACAGGTCCCCTTTCCGTGTAATAGGCACCATGCGTGGTTGCTAGAAGCATGCATCTATGATGCTCTGTCGGATTGCACGTGCATCCTGTGCCTCATGGACTCCTTGAGGTGCCTCCACATCCCCACCCTCATCATCATCATCATCTTCAGGTGCATGCAGTACAGCGTCAGGGGGCATGGGCACATTCCTACGTATGCACATGTTGTGCAGCATGACACATGCCATGACCATCTTAGAAACCTTCTCATGGCTGTACATGAGTGCCCCGCCAGACCTGCTGAGGCTGCGGAAACGAGCCTTCAGTAGGCCGAATGCCTGTTCAATGACCACACGGGTACGTGAGTGGGCATGGTTGTAGTCCTCCTCATGCTCGTTCTGTGGGTTCTGGATTGGTGTAAGGAGCCATCTCTTCAGTGGATACCCGGCATCACCTGTATGAGACGAATAAAGGGTGTCAGTGGAATGATAGTGCTAAGTAGCCCCCCCCCCCTCCTGCAAGGTCATTGACGCATCAAATGGGCCACGATGTCATGCATGGAATGAGACTCACCGAGTAGCCAGGATCTGTGCCCTGCGTGTCGCTCCATGTAGCGTGGTATTCTTGTGTTCCTCAGGACCATAGAATCATGGGTAGATCCTGGAAATCTGGCACAACAATGCGTAAATATCTTGTTGGAGTCACACACCATTTGCACATTGATTGAATGAAATTGTTTCCGGTTGCGGTACTGGACCTCCATGGCATGTGGGACAACCAATTCAACATGGGTGCAGTCGATGGCACCAATGCAACCCGGGATGCTGCCAAGTGCATGGAATCCCACTTTTGCGTTGGTAATCTCCTGGTACGTGCGTGGTAGTGTGATGTGGTCGTCGGCGTGCTTCAGGAGGGCATCGTGCACTTGGAAGAGTGTCCGTGAGAACAGTGGCTGTGAAATGCCATGCAACTGTCCCACTGTGTGCTGGTAGGTGCCTGTGGCCAGGAAGTGGAGTGCAGACACCACCTTCAGTAGGGGTGGGATGGCGGTTGGGCTATCTATCATGCTCACGAGGTCAGCATGTGTCATGTCCACAATGGCGATTATGGTGTCCCGGTCCAAACGGTAGAGGGTGTGGATCTGCTCAGCAGTGAGGTTGAACGGATCGGCTCGGAGGCGTGGGATTGCGGGCCGCCTGCGTGGTGGTAGTGGCAGTGCTTGTGGGCCTTGCTGACCCTGCCTTGCCCTCCTCCTCCTCCTTCTCCTCCGTCTCCCCTGTGCGCCCGGTTGTTGTACCTGTTGTTGTTCGTCGTCTTCTTGTAGTTGTAGCACTTGCAGTGCTATCTGGTCCCCCAGGCCCAACATCGCTAGTCCTGCCGGTAGCATTTTGGAGTGGGAGTGGTTGTGGGAGGGGTTTGGGTCTGCTATATATGTGCTGTCGGCCTGTATGGCCTCCACCTGTGCTGATTGAATGAATCTGTGGCAGATGCAATCCCTTCTGGCCGAGCACGTCCCGCACGTAAGGCTGCATTTGGCCGCATGGCATCTTGGGATTGGAATCATGTATCAAATCCCGATGGCAGTGTGATGTACTTTGACTGATTTTCATGCTATGCTCCCATTGTTACACATGCTATGATTGCAGCCGCTTACATACCTGTGAAGAGTCAGTGGTATGTAGGGCTCGATCGATGGCCGACCCTCATGCAGCACAGTAACGTACTTCACCGACGGGCGTGGCGTCCCATTTGTGATTGCAGCCAGTTAGCATTATGACACACAGCCGCACTACATTGATGTAATTGTGAATGCAAGCGTTCACAGAAGCCTTTTCGACGTAATGTTGCAAGTGAGGAATTCGAAGGCCAGCATTTTTGGTTTTGAAGTAGCGGCGAGGATACGCCCACAGGTCTGGCTGGAAATGTAACGTTCTATTGTAGAATGTCCTTGGGACATGGCCCATAACGAGCAAGCAATGAATGATATGAATTGAATGGGATGCGCAATAGCGTAGTGGACGATAAGGCAGGACGTTCCCAAATCCATCTTGCTTCACAACACTACAGATCCGGCCAGGAGCACAGTGGTTTTTGCAGACTGCATTACGCACAGACGCGAAGGAAGTTTCACATATTATGTGAGTGAATATTCATGCGTTTTCATTGCGGGATGAGGGAATGATGAATGGATGCATGGACAGATGATTCCGTTTAGGGTCTGCCATGTACATGGGTTTTTTGAATCACTCCCCTTCCCCTGCGCTATGTGATGCAAGGCTGCCATAGTGGGACTTACGTCTATCTGCCCTTGTCGGATCCTCCCTGTCTCGACGCGCCTTCATACACTTGTGTCTAGGCACGTTACTAATCCCATGTCATGGGTTCTATCTTGACGGACGCATGCACAGTAACCGACGTTGCCAATGGTGTATTTACCTCGATTGATTTCGTTATGAATCGATACTGATTTAGGGGTCTGTATATTCCTTTGGAGTGGGCTAGCATGCATATGGGTGTGGATTTGGTGTGTTGAATGAAGATTGTAATGCATCATGAGTCCCGTAATGCAATCGGTTAATTTGTGTTTCTTTTGGGTGACAGGTATCTCCTGCCCTATTGCAGATGCCATCTCTACGCCACTCCTCCAGATGGTTTTTACTCTCGACTCCTGCAGCTTCGGGTGAATCAGTGGAGCACCATTTCGATCTTATGGGACGATCGCCAATGGGCCACATGCCCTTACGCTGTACTGGTGGCTAGGTGCAACATTTCGGCCTTTCAGCTCGACTAGTGCCTGCCTCATGGGACGGACCTGCGGTTCTTGCCGCTTCCATGTTGCCTTTTGGAACGTTGATGTAGGCCCTGTGTGCCATGATGGTACAGGGCGTCACACAAGTGGAAGCTGGTCAATTATTGCAGATGCAGCCCTCGGTGATGATGGTTGTTTTGGTGTTATTTTGCAAATTGCTGTGGGGCCTTTGTCATTTGGATGTGCATTTAAATTGTATTCCGATATTTGTCGTGTTGCGTTGTTCTTTGCAGGTGATGTGGCGATTTTCGATTTGTGGCGGTATGTATTGCGAGATGATCTGCATTGTGTTCCGCCTTCTGAGTTGAGTTGTGTGGTACAGTACTGGCCGCGTTTGCCTACGTAGCACAGTATGGTCACGGATAGGGGCTGCCATTGTGACTGTTTACATGATGTGCTGTTCAGGGGCGGGGGATTGGCTTTTGGCCGACTGGTGCCTGTCAGCCAGGTCGATTGGTGGAATGATGGGATGTTCAGAATGTGGCTGGTCACAGGTGACTGTGTTTGCGTGCGTTTGTTGGAGGGGGACTGGGGTCATGTCCATTGGAATAGCTTCTGTATTGATGCCATCTGTGCCCTGCAGCTCCCATCGGCCCCTCTTGGGATGAGCCTGGCTGCTCAGTCACTCTGCCAACTTGTGTGGTACATGCTTCTGCTGATGGTTGGTTTGTTTACTGGCAAGAGTACAGGGCTGGTGCAATCCCCCTCAGGATGCTGTTTTGGATGTTGCCTTGCGCTGGTGGCAAGCGATGGGGGACTACTGTTGTTTTGTGTCATGTGTTCTTGATTTTCATTTTGATGTATTGTACCTTCACATGCCTGTGCTGCATCAGTACGGCTATGGTGACATGCCGTACATGGATGCCCACTCACGGGGCGCTTTGAGCCCCTGCATGCATTTCTACGTTGGCATGCATGGGTGAATTGTAGATTTCACTGGTTGCATAGTGTGAGTACATTGCGCCTGCCAGGAGTTGTGCAATGTGGCCAGGGAGTGGAGTACAGGCACTCAGTGGGCCATTTACGGTTGGTTCACGATGCCGTATTTCTCGCCATGGCGGAATGGTACTTTACGACGTGCTTGATGGCGTTCAGTACATGTCCGCTAGGGTCAGAATTCGCGTACCGTTGCGCCATGGCGGTGATTCCGGTTTTGCAAGGCGCGCGTGCGCGTACTTGGTGCAGTTAGCGTTGCCGTTCACTGCGGTGTCGCTAATGGCATCGTACTTTACGGTGACGGGTCATAATCGCAACGAGCGGTGTTCGATGGCGGTATTGCATTTCCGCCATCATTTTTCCATTTCCGCCAGGGTCGTAATGAGGCCCAATGACTTTTTTTGATCAAGAAGAAGAGGAACCATTGCAACGGACCAAGTAGTCAAATTACATCTCAGCGACATCTTCAGAAGCTCTGATGAACATTCCTGAGCAGTATCGACTGTTCAGCCGGACTGGGATGTTCTTTTCTTCTCTCTTGGCCCTGGTGTCCAAGCTATCGCAAATGCAAAGTGGCTCCAGGTCACCCGGTACGAAGTCTTGTTGTTACCACTACCGTTTCATATGACATGGGTACTCAGACTTAAGTGGTCTTGTGTCTTCCATCAAATTGGGGTGATTGTGTGGCGCAGCGGGTAGATTGCGGAATTCGTAGGTGGACGAGTTGGGTTTGTTCAGTGGAGGAGTATGCCTACAGCATGACCGATTTTATTTTCCTGAGAAGATGGGTTAAAAGAACAAGAAATTGGTTTTTATTACTTAATGTATTAACAAAAGGGAGGAATGTTGGGGCGGGTCAATAAAGGTCCCAAAAGGAAAGAGGGGTTCACGTTGCACGTGCCATATTGGTGACTGGGGGACAGCGATGTTGAAGCATTGTTGCGATTTAGTATTCAGTGAAGATGGATAAGTGTTACTTTTAGTGTTACTTTGTCTTTAAGTTGATACATTTTAGATTTGCACGGGCGCAGCAAGATAATGTTAAATTTGCTGATGCAATATAAAAACAATGTAGATGTGTGGTGTGCCTCCTATCGCCTAAAGTTGGGCAGCAAGGAGCTTCATATGTGCACGCGAGATAGGAGATTTGCAATGGAGAAATCACAACGAGAGATCATGGTAGTCTTGAACATACATACACAGAAATGCATACATCGGGGAGCTTAGGGACATGTACTTGAGACAGATGGGGTATATGGTGAATATACAAATCTGAATTGCACAAGTCCTCACATAGCTTGGGATTGTGCAGGCCCAGCAACCGGGGGTGGCAAGATGAACTCTGTGTGACTAGGAAAACTGGTTGAGCAAGGTTGAAGGGTGAGGAAGGGCAGCGAGCAGCTGCAATAATATCAGATGGTCAGCCAAGGCCGGCTAAGGTTTTTACGACTTGATACTATTATGGAGAGGAGATGTAATCTTTTTAAAGTACATGAAAGCTGTTATTCATTGTCCAGGAAAGTCCGGCCAATTGGTAGAGTCTGTTCAGGGCAGAGTAATAAACCAGGTGTGAAGGGGCGCTAAAGGGCAGAATGGATAGTTTATGGGTTTCGGTTAGGTTCTCAGGATATGCCCAAAGGCCATTCATGCTGAATTAGTAGTCGTAAAGATTAGTGTGAAATAAGGACGCCAGAAAGTCTGGGCGGAAAAGATACTTATCACCAGCTCAAAGGGAACTTGTTATTTCTCTCCCCCTTCATATTGTTGAAGTGTCCTTACAAAGACAATCTGCATCACGCTTGGTGTTAGAGCCCCCCGGCCAGATGGGACTTGTAATGAATTATGTTTGTTGTGTGAATGTGTAACGATGGGATGACGTCATGACCTATCACGGAAAGATCCCAAAAAGGGGTGTCCTGTAAATATGAGCTTATGCAAAGAGATTTTGAAAAGGGAAGGTAGTTAAATAAATGTGTCCAATGAGACCATGGAAATTGAACAAGATTACTTCTTTTTGTATACATTTTGCCAATCGTGTGTGGGGGAGGGGGGTGATTTTTAATAAAATATGAAGGAGTGTTTTAACTGTTGCAAAATATATAAAATGTGTAAACTTGTGTGGTTTGGAGAGACTTGGGTTAGTTTGACTCTGTGGCGTCATCTAGTTTCTCACAGCCGTGTGTACTATAAACTTACCTTACGGACAAACGAGAGGTGGGCCTACTTTGGGTTAATGTGATCTGAGGTCCATCCGCACATTGACTCATGTCTGTTTTGTGGACAAGTTCAAAAAACGGACTCCAGTCATGAGAGCACTTGTGTGCAAAATTATGTTCAGATGCCCCTTGGAGGCATGGCCAAGTCTGACGCCATTGAAAGCTGTTTCAACTGTGCTTTTGTTTGTGACATTGTGCGTGATTTGTGCTGGAGGGGGAATCTCTGTGCCAATTTGTCTATTATTGTCTCAAGAAAAGCAACGTTTTGCATGATTTTCTGAAAGTTAAGAGGCCTTCCATAGTGCAGGGTCCCCTGTGCATTGTGTTCCAGAAGTTGGTTTCCAGGAATAAGCAGACTTTTCCTTGACATCTCCAGTTTATTTTATTTATTTTTTGCTTGTTAGGCACTTATACAGCAAATGAATTCTGTTTCAAAGCGCTCACAGGGCAAAAGGGAGGGAACATGGGATTGCAGTACAATTAAAATATACACAAAAAAACACAGTGGGGGAAGGGACGGTCAAACCTACTATGCCTTGAGTATTGCGAACGTGCAAGTGCAGCAATGAAGAGGACAGTGGAGTAGGTGCGGGAGTGTCAGTGCAAGGATGACCCACAGATGAGTAGCTTAGGACTGCAAGTAGTGTTGCATGGCTGGATTTTATTGTTCTGACTGGTATGTAGAAGATGAATGTCTACTTGTAGGATTCCGAGCCCATGATGTGGAAAGCATAGTGAATAAGAGAGGCTTCTGAATTGGATTCTGCTTTAACAGGGATCCAGTGGGGTGTCTGGCAAGCCGGTTATACATCCACATCTTTCCAGCCACATGATCAAAATAGAATTTTAGAATACTCCGGCTAAGGCTGCCATTCTCCCATAGGAGAGTGTAAAGTGTAAAGTATGGTATGATGCGTTGAATAGGGCAACCAATTTGCGCCTTTCGAAAACTTAACAGATTTTAGTGCCATCAGTGACTTGTAAAAAAAAAACAGCTTCTTGATACCCAAGGACTCTGCTTCTTCTTAGACATTTAGTAAAGATGTTTTATTATACCGTCCAGATAATCTGGGCTAAAATCCCAGCCACTTTGAGAGACGTAACCACTGGCATTTCCTTCATCCTCGAAAGAACTTTCCTTGTCCGTGAAGGGCCCCATCCTCAGAATCGCCCCATTAAGTCTAGAAGAACGGCAAAGGCCTATAATGCTTAAAAAATCCAGCAATGTCAAATACAAGAGAGGGAAAACAAATGATGAAACAGGAAAGTAACATAACAGGTGACAACAAGCACACCAGGTATAAAATTGTGAAAATCTCATCAGGAAGAAAACCCACACAAATTAGTTCCAAGGAATCCCGTGCACTGGAAAAAAAAGACTTCTTGATAACTTGCAGAAGGACATGTGGGCACATGCTGGGATAACAGGGCATGCGTTGGACCACATTTTTTGCCAAGATTTTTGCTTGCAGAATCCTCATCAATTTTAATCTAAGGTTGTTCCGGGAGGATAGCTCAGCGGCAACGTGCTTGCCTTGGAAACAAGAGAACACGAAGCAACACAGGTTCGATCACTGGGACCACACTTAGAAACTTCTGTGTATTAAGCGCGTTATAAATACGCAACTAAGACATATTCTCAGCGCCTCGATGTCCCAGGGCTGTGTGAGAGAGCTTTAAAAAAAATGCAAATAAATAAAAACGCATTTTTATTCCCCCCTCAAAATATGCCACATATCACCGTCAAGAATACAGGTTCACAGGAAGAATGTCATGGGAGATCAATCATCCCACTTTCCAAGGCAGGAAAAAAACACAAAAGGCAAATTATTGTAGATTTGACTAGAAAGCAAATTTAACAAAGAGCCACAGCATACAAAGTAGCGCGTTTAAAGCAAGACCATAACCTTGCTTGTAGTGTGGCAGTGAACTTCAAGACAGAAAGGTTAAATGTAGGCTTCAGTACAAGAACCCTGAGAAGAGTTTGCCTGGCCTGCAAAAATATTGCAACAAAGCAGAATTAGGTATTCTATTCCCAGTGCAGTTTTCAGAGGACTTACCAGTGCAAGTAACAAACATACCCGAGATAGCACACTAAAGCCAGACATTGTGGTGTAAATGATGCTCTAACATTGTTCAAGGGAGGTAAAGAATTACATTCTAATCAGTCGGTCACACCACAGGATTCCATAACAATGTTCTACAAAACATGCAGAAAGGTCTTGATATAGTAACTCTGTTTCTTCTACTGGTATCAATGTTACATTCTGAAAGGAGCTACTTCCAAGATAACATACTTTATACGGCTATAAATCACCAAAGAGCAAAACAAAACAAATACAATTAATAAAGATCCGTCTATTTTATCCGAAATAAAAGCAGTTGTAATGCATAATACAATTAAAAGACATTCATAATCTATAATCCAATTCATATCACAATTACATAAAACTTTTAAAATCTCATAACAGGAACCACTGGTGATTGTACATTAAAAATGTTCAACAATTAGAAAGTGACTGAATGCAAACATGGCTTCAAGAGGCAAAAGCTGCTTCAGCTGTACCATACTGTCCTCCTAAGAAGAACATGCATAATAGAACTTTGAGTAAACAATCATCCTAAATTATCACTGGTAAGAAAGTGGCTAGGAGCAAACATATGCAGGAAACGTCAAGATTACATCAACTGTGACATACTGCCTTCCTAATTATGAAGGATATATGGAGAACATTTGCTAAGGCAAAGGGTGTTTCTTTATCATTGCATGCTTTGGGAAAGCACATGGCTTCCTTAATATGTCTAATCCCATGCTGCTGGAGCTGAAGTCTGTTCCATGTATTCCTTTGATTGACATACAGAGGACATAACAATAAAAAATGGGTGACTGTTTTCGTTACGGTACCACAAAACGGGCAAGACCTAGACAACCTTGAGCCCATTTCGAGGTAAAAGCTACTTCAGGAAAATACTTGGGGTCGCATTATGAGAATGGCGGTAGTGGAAAAATATCACCCAATTGCAAATTGAGATCACAAGATATTGACCACAAGCACCCCGAACCCGAAGAAAGTACTGCATGGGATACATGCCAATGTTTACACCATGCGGCAAATATCCAAATTCATAAATAGATAGTAGCTTAAAATAGTATGTATTAAAATGTTTTCCCATTACCACCATGCACATTAGGCCCTCAGAAGTTAAAATACATTTTTCTAATTACGGTCTTTTTATATTTGTGCCACTAAACGTACCAAGAACAGATGACATGTACGCATTAAATCAAATTTAACAATTTTCGTGGCACATATGACAATGTATAAGAAGCTATTTGCAGACTGACTAATACAATATTTTAACAGGCAATTATGGTTTCAGTCTTTAGTTTTCGTACTTACAGGTTTGAATAGAAGTGGCTTCATTCGTACATGCTGCATTTCCAAGACTTTTCGCTGGAGGGCATCAAACTTTTTATCAAGTTTTTGTATGGCATCGTACATTGCCTGACGTATTAAATAAACATGTTGTTAGAAAATAAATTCATCTCTAGGTTATTACTTTGAATTCAATAACATCAAATGGACAAAAAAGAAAATCTTTCACTTAGCAATGCAGAAAACATGTAGATCTTCACCTTTCACTCTTGGGGGCCATATTCTCACGAGATGCTACCAGCATTTAACATTTGCTCCTGCTACTCTGTACCATCTTCACAAAGCCGGAAATTGGTGCTAAATTTTGCTCATGGGCATCCCAGAGATGTTCTGGGCAGATCCAGATGCGGGCTATTGTTCAGTGGTTTGAATCAGGTACAAGGTAGCAGGAGCCAATACGAGATGCTCCTTTAGCCCAGTGCAAATCTTTGTGGATTAGGCCCAAAGTTTGCCACATTGAAGGGTGATGGATGGAGACCCTTCTGGCCAGTCCGAGAAAGAGATGGTATCAACAGTTAGACACAGACACAAGAGATCCAGTTGGAAAAACTTTATTTTAAACTTCAGGATGGGAGTAACGCCTAACTTGCCCTAACTCTAACAGGGGACTTCTCTCAACTGATGTATCTAAGGCCAGTCTGTGTCTAAAAGGCCAAAAGTAAAATGCTGTCTGTCACAACCTATGTTTGCCCTTATTTCTAATACGAACAATGTGCTAGAATGTTCAAACTGAATCAGTGTTCCAAAATCATATGACAGTATCTTTCAGGAACTTCTCACACAGCTCGCTCCCCCAAGATCCAGATACTCAGGGAGTAAAGTTCCACAAGGTTTCAGGATTCACTTCAAGTAAATGTCACAGTACCTTAACGGCTCACAATTCTCGTTATGCTCAGCTTCACAATCCTCACATTTGGTTTTCTCAGATGCACAAACAACAAATGTCCAGCTAGTTTCTTGGGCTTCTCTTGCCAGAACTCAGAAAGCAGCACTTTGTCTTTTCCCTTAATACAACAGTACCCTTTAGACTCTGGGTTCCCTTATCCAAGTCTCAGCTCTTAGGTGTAGCTGTTGTAGTTATACAAAAACACTTCTGGGGTTCCCTTCCCCACCACTGTGTTCCACTTAAAGGCTCCCCATGGTCTGAACGCAGTTGTCGGACCACACAGTCCACCTATTTCAGGCCACGCAACCCAGGGTCTGGGGCCACTAGCTTTGCCCCATCCTTGTCAGTTCACTTAATTTACTAGGCTTGGCTGGGCTTTATTTGCTCTGGCACTTTAAAAGTGTTCCTTTATCATGTACAGCGTTCTGCCGGCTCTCACTGTGTTTCTCGATTGCCAGCACAACTTTGCTCGCACTTCATACCTCACACAGCTCCCCTCGGGATAACAATTTCCTTCTTTCTGTCCACCGAGACTTTCGACAATGTAAGACATGCATTACTTACCGTAATAGCATTTCTGATGATTGTATCTGCTTAGATTCACATGCCGTGCATATGGTCCGACATCCAGTGGTAACCGCAGAGTATTGCATCTTGTCTTTCGGGGACCGAAAGGGGACGTCGGCATAGGTATGTCTGTAACACTATCCCTATAGTGAGGTGTGTAGTACCCAAAATCCCTCCCGCACCAAGGTCCCTCTGATTGTATTTTTTCTGCCATGAGGGAGCCCAAGACTATAGTGAGTATGTTCCTTCCACCCCGAGCTGGGCGGTAGGGAGGGCACATGTGAATCTAAGCAGATACAATCATCAGAAATGCTATTACGGTAAGTAATGCATGTCTTCTGATGCTTGGTAATCTGCTTAGAATCACATGCTGTGCATAGACTAGTGAGCAGTACCCGGAGTTGGAGGTCGGTTGTGAGAAGGAACAGTAGAGAAAAGATGTCTTAGCACTGCTTGTCCCACCTGAGAATCAGACCTAGAATGAGTGTCTAGGCAATAGTGTTTTGTAAAGGTGTGTACAGAACTCCAGGTTGTCGCTTTGCAAATTAACTCAAGAGGAACATTTGCAATGAATGCTATGGATGCCCCAGTGCCTCGGGTAGAATGTGCTCTAGGCTTGAAGGGCAGTTCTCTCTTTGCAAGAGTGTAACATAGTGTGATGCATTTGACAATCCACCTTGAGATAGCTGATTTAGAGAAAGGATCCCCTTGTCTACCAGCTGCCACTGAAATGAAGAATTGTTTAGTCTTTCTCAGTGGTTTAGTTTTCTCCAGGTAAAACATGACTGCCCTGCGCATGTCTAGTGTGTGAAGGCTTCTTTCGGCCATGTTAGTAGGGTTCTGGAAGAAAGTGGGTAGTTCGATTGACTGGTTCACATGGAACTTTGAAATAAATGTAGGCGCAAACCTGAGATGTGTGCGCAGAACTACCTGATCTTTGTGGACTGTAAAAAAGGGTTCTAAAACAGAAAGAGCCTGTAGTTCGCTAACCCTTCTGATAGAAGTGATAGCCACTAGGAAGGCTCTTTTATAAGTCAGGTCTTTCATACTTGCTTTATGTATAGGCCCACGCAGGAGCTGGGTGAGAGATGGGAGGATAAATCCTCTTAACTCCTTCCATAAAGGCTTTAATCACCGGTATCTTCCACCACAATACCTTTTGCTGTGATGTGGTGTAGGCTGATAAAGCAGCCAGATGAACCTTTAGGGAATTAAAGACTAACCCAGAGTCCAACAGGTGGGTTAGATACAACACAATGTATGAGGGTGAGCAATCGATAGGATTGACACCCTTGGAATTGCACCAGATGACGAAACGTTTCCACTTGCTAGCATAACAATAACGTGTATTACGTTTCCTCGCTTCCCTGAGTATGTCCATGCACCTCTGAGGGAGTTGCAGGTGTCCAAACTCTATGATCTCAGGAGCCAGGCTGCTAAATTCAGTGTTTGGGGGCACGGGTGTAGGGCTTCCCCCCCTTTCCTGAGACAACATGTTCTACGGGCAGGGCAGCTTGACTGGTGGGGAGAGGGACATTTCCATCAGGTGAGCGAACCAGGGTTGGCGGGTCCACATGGGGGCCACTAGTATCATGGTAACTGGTTCCTGGTGCATCTTGTGCACTATCTTGTTGAGAAGGGGAGTCGGGGGAAATGCGTATACAAATTTCCCCAACCAAGTTATCCAGACACCGTTCCCCTTGGACCGGTTCTGGGGGTACCTGGAGGCATAGTCTTGGCATTGGGCGTTCTCCTGAGTAGCAAACAGGTCGATGTCTGGGAACCCCCATTCTGCAAAGACGCTGGATACAATGTCTTTGTGCAGTCGCCATTTGTATACTTCTGGCACAGGAAAATATCTGCTGAGTACATCTGCTAGAAGATTGAGTTCCCCTTGTGTTTGAGAGCCCATATCCAAATGTTTTGGGACAGCTTGGATAGCCCTGGAGTGTGAGCGCCCCATTGTTTGTTCAGGTAATACATTGCTGTAGTGCTGTCAGTTAAGATCAGCACCGTCTTCCCTTGCAGTTGTACCTGAAAGGCTTTCAATGTTTTGAACACTGCTAATAGCTCCAGTAAGTTTATATGATTGGACGCTACTTGAGGGGACCACACTCCGTGTGCTGTCTGCTGAAGCAGGTGAGCCACCCACCCCGTGAGAGATGCGTCTGTCATGAGAGTGGCTTCCACTGCCGGGGTGGTTAAGGTTTTCCCCTTCAGGAGGTTTTCCCTCGCCCACCACTGCAGAGAGAGAACGAGGGATGGCGAGACAACTACCAGAACTTCCCATTGTCCGCTGGCCTGACACCACTGGCTGTTGAGCCACTCTTGCATGGGACGCATGCACAGCCGCGCGTGGGGAACCAAGTATATACATGACGCCATCATTCCTAGCAACTGCATGGCTTTGCGTACCGTCACCTCTCGGCTACATATTGAGGAATCTGAGAGAGCATGTTCTGAATCCTCTCGCTGGAGGGGGAAGACAAGACCGTCTTCCATCCGAATTAGTGCCCCGAGAAAATTGTTTCACTTGGCTGGGGACTAGGCTGGACTTCTTTTCGTTGATTGAAAAGCCCAGGCTGAAGAGGAGATGTATTGTTTTTCGGGTGTTCGAAAAACAAGCGTCGAACGAGTCCCCCGTAATGAGCCAGTCGTCGAGGTAAGGGTAAACTGGGACTGATAGTCTGCCCAGGTGTGCTGTTGCCACTGCCAGGACTTTGGTAAACACCCTTGGCGGCGAGGCGATGCCAAAGGGGAGTACTTTGAACTGGTAGTGTTTGTCCTGGATCATGAACCTTAGGTATTTTCTGTGCGCTGGCAACATTGAAATCTGAAAGTATGCATCTTTCATATCCAATGTTGCCATGAAGTCCCCCCCTTTCAGCAATGGGATCACTTCTTTTAGTGTTACCATGCAAAACTTCTGGGGTTTTATGAACTTGTTCGCTGGGCGCAGATCTAAAACAGGACGCATGCTGAGATCCTTTTTGGGTACAAGGAAGTACACTGAATAAATACCCTTGTTTACCTGAGGAATAGGGACGGCTTCTATGGCGTCCTTTCCCAGCAGTGCTTCCACCTCTTGAATCAGGATCTTTAGATGGTCCGGTGAAAGGCGCCGTGAGCGCGGCGGTCTGAACTGTGGAGGTCGGGAGAATTTCACGCAATAACCGTGGGCGACCGTCTTGAAGACCCACTGGTCGGAAGTTATCCCCTCCCATGCCTTGAAAAAAGATGTTAATCGCCCCCCGACCGGGGAGGTATGGGAGGGGACCTGGACTTGGTGGTCATTTCTGACCCGAGGCCGTGGCTCCTCTGGGATTGCCGCATTTATGATCCCTTGAGGGATAGTAAGCAGGGCTTCCAGATGTTTGGTTATTGTTGAAGCTGCCTGTGCCGTAGTTGTTTTGACCGGCACAAGCTTGTCCTCGAAAGGACCGCCAAGAGTTATTACCCCTCTGGGACGAGGGTTTTTGTATAATTTGTTGCAGAGACTTTAAGGTGTCATGCTGCTTCTTGGCTGTCTACAACGCTTCATCATCTGCCTTCCCAAAGAGGTTAGACTCTTCGATGGACATATTAATGAGGGAGGCCTGAGTTTCAGGTCTAAATCCTGATGTACGCAGCCATGTGTGTCTCTTCAGAAGAGTCCCTTGTGCAAGGGATCTGCCAGATGTTTCTGCAGTATCTAGGATGTTTTTTACCACATTCTGGTTAACCAGTTTTCCCTCCGCAACAATGGCGAGAAGCTTGGTCCTGGCCGGCTCCGGGACCTCCTGAAGGCCTTCTTGGAACAGGTTCCACTGGGCATCGGCATAGCTTGCTAATAGTGTAGTATTATTAGCAACCCGAATGGTATATGCCGCTGCCGACGTGACCCGTTTGCCTAGGGCATACAATATTTTAGACTCCTTGTCCGGAGGTGATTCTCCAGTGGCAAGGGGTAGCCCTGCCCTCTTACGAGTTATGGTCACCACAGCAAGTCCGGGATGGCATGCCCCTTGAAATATAGGGGGTCGGAAGGACAAGGCCGAAATAATTTTTCAACTCTCGGGTTCACGGCCCTTGTCTGGGCATGTGTGACTAAAGATGGAGCTATCCGCCTCTTAACAGAGTTAAGGGGGGGAATGGATTGACTTGCGAGAGGTTTTTCCTTAATACTGTCTTCCACAAAATCCTGCTCCGGCAAAGCCTCTTGAGTGGTAATTTTGAAGAATTCTGCTGATTTTTTCAACATGGTGTTGAAAGCTACCTGGTCATCCACAGGGGAGGCCTGACGAGCCGGAGTGGAAGGAGGAGAATTCGACGCACAAAATATCAGAGTCCTGATCTTGATGTGACCAAGGATCCTGTCCTTCTTGCTGGGTTTCCTCCCAGTTCTCCGTAGTCTCTTGTTGATCTTCTCCATAATTATCCGGAAAAGAGGATTCTTCTTCTTTAGTAAAAATGTCCCTGTATGTGTCCATGTGGGCCACGTCTTCCTGTTGGAAAGCCTGAGGCTGCACATCTTGTATTTGAAGGTTAGGGTCTACCTGATCCTTTTTCGGCAGAGGCTGGTCAGCAGAACTGATAATCTGCTCAAGCCGGTCCATGCATCCCTCAAATTTTTCAGTAGTCCATTTTGAAGGCCTAAAAGGGCCTAGGTGGGGAGAAACCAGGTTCTCTGCCCTTTGGCGTCGAGAGGAGCTTATCAGGGTTTCTGAGAGAGGCTCTTGACTATCCACGTAAGAGTCATCGGAATTGCGGCCCAGGTCAGTCGGAAATCTTTCCGCGGCCTGGCCCATAACTTTCTGCGGGACCGGGATAAGGCCCACCGCCGCTGCGATCCTACCGATGCTCTTCCTGATAGTAACCGAATCGTCGTGGGACAAAGCCTCTGATGATGTAGCGGTAGCCGAAACGCCATCTGCGGCACCAGAAGACCCAGCGGTCGGAGTGCCGGGTAGAGGCCTAGTCGTAACTTTTGGGCCTAAAGAGGCCTTGTAAATGGTCTACGTTTCGGAATCCAAAACATCAGCACGTGTAGATTGGGGAGTAGCGCCCTTTTCAATTTTTGTTTGCCCAGTCGTCATGCGCTGTTGCGGATGCGGGGAAGGCTTTGGATCTACACAAACCAAGGGAACCGTCGAATCTTTCCACGGACCCGCTGGCGCCTTCGCCTTTTTCGACAAAGGCGTCGAAGATGGCGTAGGGGTTGTGTGTTTAGTGCGATGTTTATGTACGCCCTTGTCGCCGGGTGTAGTCCCTGTAGCAAGACCAGAGTCGAGCCCGAAAGGGTCGGGGACGGGCGTGGTGGACCTAGAAGTGTCCACCTCAAGGTCTATAACATCCGCATTGGACGTTTGGTCACCCGAAGTACCCCTGTCACTTTCGGCTGGTGTTGCGGTAGGGGAGGGAGGCTCCACGCGTGACATGCCGTACGCGGCACTCCACTTTACACAGCGATCCTTAAGTGTCTTAGGTTTAAGGAGCTTGCACACCGAACACGGCTTTTCGTTGTGCTCTAGGGGGAGACAGGTGTTACACATCCTGTGCTCGTCCTTCCAAGGATATCTGACCTTACACTTAGGGCAGAATCTAAAAGGAATCCTTTCCATAGCCAAAGGGATGGATGACCAGACCGAAAGGGAAAGAAGTAGAAAGGAGGAAAGACATAACAATATGGCCACCCTGAACCCACTCTCCCTATTGTATAGGTCGGCCAGAAGGCCCGACCATGTGGAAATCCGGCCGCTGGATCTTAGGCGCCGAGACCACAGCCGTAGACGATTCCTCCGTAGTCTTTGTAGAAGATGTTCTTATTAGGCGAAGTGACTTAACGGGGGATAAACCGAATCTTCGGTAAAGATCAACAATGTCTTTAGTAAGAGCTCTGCTGTAGGGCGACCAGTTATCTGGGTGGAAAAAAACAATCTGAGGGACCTCGGCGTGTGAGGGATTTTGGGTACTACACACGTCACTATAGGGATAGTGTTACAGACACGCCTATGCCGACGTCCCCTTTCGGTCCCCGAAAGACAAGATGCAATACTCTGCGGTTACCACTGGATGTCGGACCTTATGCACAGCATGTGATTCTAAGCAGATTAACAAGCATCGGAATCTTCCTTAGGCGACCACTCAATAACTTGGCATCAAACAAGGTTCTATTTGTTTGTCTTGCCGCATACAGTACTTTCACTCTGAAGGCCTTGACAATGGGGTATCCCATCCCGCGCCTTCATTCAGATACTCTGTGTGTCTTCTTTCCCCATCTGCGTTATCCGATTGTCTCACAATGGTGGAAGACTGCAATTATGGATTTCCTTTCATTCTGCGTACACTTGCTACATAGTATTTAGCCACATGCATCACATTGCAAGTCTCCCTGGACTTCAAACTTGCCGGCTAGGCCACGGCAGAAGAACGAGCATGCCCAGCTTACATAAGGGAAGGACGGCTCTGTCCACGGCCTTCCCTTTTTAGCCACACTGACTCCCAGCAGTCATGGCTTTCCTCACCTTGTCACCCCAGAGCCTCTGCTCTACCACAGGGGAGCGTGCAGACTCGTCAGTCTCTTCCAGCAGATTTTCCCTCTGCTTCCTTGCTGCTCGCCTCCAGAACTACAGTTCCTTGCAAGTCAGGGATCCCCTGCTGGACTCAGCCACGCAGCCTCTCTGTTGCTGTGTCTCCAACTGCTGCTCTCTGCACTGCTGAATGCCCCACCTTTTATACACATGCAGCAGATTAACAGGCTGCAGGTGTGTGGTCAGTGTAGGGTATGTTTGGCCTTCCATTACCCAATTATCTGGACATGCCTGTACTGTAGCCCTGAGTGAGTTGGATCTTAAAAGGGCAGTGTCTCTTTTCTTATTCCTTTTAATGGACTGCAGGGGAAGTGTAGGTTTTTGAATGGGGCTCGGGTCACAATAGCCCACAAAGGCAGAGGAAGTGCAGGGGAGATTAGTAGTAGCAGAGGAAGGGTTTTTCAGTTTTAATTCCCCTCTTATCGGTTCGGAGGGATTTGTTTGCCCATAAGAGGTGGGGATCTTCCTACATCCACCCTCTCCAGTGTCGCTGCTTCTTCTGGATTCGTTTATCGGAAACCCGTTAATAAGGGTTTTGGGTATTCCCCTATAACGTGGATGAGTGGCAATAGCCCACAAAGAGGGAGGGTATGCTTTCCCTAGGGGTTCTGGAGTACTGTGTCTCGCCTACGGGCATCCTCTTCCCAGTGCCTAAAGACCCTCCAACTCAGGTAATCCTCCCTCGCTTGCCCACCCCCAGGGATGGGATCCAAAAGTGATGGCCTTCACCTGGCCACCTGAATGGAAGATACCCAGGGACTGGATGTGAGAACACCCTCAGTTTTCTCACATTATCCTTCCAAAACATAGCTTTTCACATGGTTGTACATGAACGAAGGGGGAAAACATGTACAAATCAGGCTTAGTCCTAACCCAAAAGGTGCAGTCCTGAAGTGTGTACCAAGCTCGCTTGCCCAGAGACCCAAGCTATACCCTGTTGATGATGCCCCAGGAGGCTGAACCATGCGTGAGGTTGCTTGTGATTCTCTGCAAAATGGGTGTGACCTAGCAGTTTGGGCTGGACGGTACCTTTTGTGATAAATCCAAGCCAGATTCAAATATGGCTTTTCCCCTTCACTGATGAACAGTGGGCTGAAAACTTATGGTCAGAGGATTTCACAGAGCACGGCATGAAAATCCTAAGGGTCTTTCCCAACCTACTCCTGGGGATTTTCTACGCAGGTGGCCTGGGGCGGCCCATTGCTTTTGGATCCCAACCCTGGGGGAGGACAAGCGAGGGAGGATCACCTGGGTAGAGGATCCTCAGTGATTGGGAAGGGAATACCCGAAAATGAGACATGCTATCCCCCTTCTTGATAGTGACCTTTCCAACCCAGCGTCAGCCTTCATTGGGTACATTTAAGCACACACTCCTCCTTTCCCTAAACACTATTCAAATACTGAGCCGAAGAAGAGGAAATCAAGGAGTAGTACAGATTTCCCATGAGAAAAGCCACTATGGTACTGGGACGAGGAAGATGCAGATCAAGGCACACCAACTTCCCCAATAGACATATCCCACTAACAAGGCCAGGCAGGGTCATGCAACTGACTTCAACTATGTGCACCGGCAGCCTGTTTACTATTTAGATGAATATAAAAGGAACACCCATGCTTGGTAAGCAGATTGTGTTGGAGAGCAAGCTGTACGGCGTATCACAGCAGAACCAGGTACCAAACAAGGAGAACAGGACACCCAAACACTCAGGGGCTGTCAGGTAAAGCCAAGGAAAGCGTGTAGAGGGAGCATTGTCTCCAGGGAGCCGAAGGTGTCTGCAAGAGGAAGCTAAGGGGTGTGCTTATCCGTGTTGCATGCTGCCCAGTCCATTCTCGTTCCCCTTGGGAAGAATAAGAGCCCAGGAGGGTCTGAGGGGAGATCCTGAACTCGGACACAAGGAGGCTATTAACTTCTTTGCCAGTAAAGAAAAGACGGTATATATTGTATCAGAGTGACCGCGGGTGAAAACCCTCATTATTGAAAGTCTCTGGTAGCCATTTTAAGAAATGAGCAATGCAAAAAGGATACAGCTAACAAGAGGACAATGGCAAAAGCATTTTGGAAGGAAACAGTATCACAGAGTAGTCTCGTATAAGAATATACAAATTCTAAAGTCTCTGTGAGAGTCAAGGAAAGTGCTGTGACGGCAGGGGAGCTGTGTGTGGCTGAAAACTGAGCAAAATGGAGATTCTGATAGGAGCTCCTGGTCAGAAGGAGCTAAGTAAAGAGTTAAGTGGAGTAAAGTAAAGTGAAGTAAAGAGTAAAGTGGAAGTAGAAAAAAGAAGGCTTCATGAATATTGACATTCAGCCACATTACGACCCTTGCACTCCCGGAATGAAGAGAGCCGGTACGGGACCGGCCCCCTTCATTCCAGGAGTGCATATTACGAGGTTCCCTTCGCGGGACCCAGATCAGACGTCTGGTAAAATCAGACGTCTTTTCCGGGTCCCGCGAGGGGAAGAGGGAGGTAACAACGGGACACTTATAAGGTGCCTGTTGTTACCTCCATCCCCATTCCCATTGAGCCCTATGGGGGCTCAAATGGGAATGGGGAATGGTTCCTGCAAGGAGGACTTACCGGGTCCTCCTATGTCGGAATGACCCGGTAAGTCACCATTGCAGGAACCCAGTAAAGGAGCCCAGTTTGGAGGCAGCCATGGCTGCCTCCAAACTCGTAGTGAGGCCCATTGTGAGTTAGCCAAGAGTGTTGATAAGCATTGGGGTACCCCCCAGGCAGGAGGCTGATCCAGTAGGGCCGAAGAGACCCCACCCTAATAAACTTTGTAAATTAAAAGTAAACTAGGCACCTGGTTGTGCGACCTGCAATGGGTAGACTGTGCAGTCTGCAAACTGCGCCACGACCAGGGGAGGCCTAAAATGAGAAGAACGTGGTTTTGCATGGGGAAGGGAGTCCCACAAGCAATAAGTAAAGAGTGATATTTTCCAAAGGAACTGTTGTGTACTATACTTTTGTGTTTGGAAACAAAGTAAACTTGAACACTGGCACTTTGAAGGATAACCAAGAGGGTCTAAGTTCCAGAAAAGGGGAGCCCGCGAGACCCTATGAAGAAGTGAACCCACATAAGGAAAGGTACTGTGAATGTTGTCAAGGGAATCCAAGGAACTTGTGGACTTTTCTTACGCTCAGTGTCTTCAACTTCACATTGACTTTGCTTTGAACACTTACGCTGGCCAAATCCCACAAGTCCTATTACTTTGTAGAAGTGAGGGAAAGCATAGGTTTGGACACAAAGTAGTTTTTGACTGACCAACTTAGACTTCCCTTAGTTTCTTTTCATTAAGGAACATTCCCAGCCTAGAGTTAGGGCAAGATAGGTATTTTTCCATCCTGATCACCAAAAATAAAGGTTTTCCAAATCTATCTATTTGTCAGTGTCATCTCTTGATACCATGCCTATCTCAAAACTGCCATGAATGATTCATAACTTTTCCATTCATCACGCTTCAAAGTTTCTCCAAAGTGTACAATTCCAAGCTACACTTCTGATCACTCAGCATTTCCATGTTTGAGATATTTTTCCTACCAAACGTTCAACAACAGAGTGAACTAGCCACAAATAACAGTCTCATTATTTGAACACAGGCGTAGATTCAGAAAAAACACACAATCACCTGTAGAAACTTAGAGGCATCTGTATTAAAGCTACTCCTTCTAGACTTGTGGTACATTCTGCCCAGCGGAGCAGGCTATTAGAACATTGTTTGCACCACAACAAAGAAAGCAACTTTTGCAGCCAGCCATGTGAGCTGCTGCAGAGAGACACCCACACACCCTTCACTAAACAGTTTTGCATTAGGTCAGTACCATTTCTCTTTGTCAATGGGGACGTTGAACATGCATAGACTAAAATATAGGTAGCAGGTGGGTTATCAAACAAAAAAGGGTTGAAAAGTAACAGTAAAAAACAGAAGTCAGACTGGGTGACTAACTTGTACGTACATCCCAGCTGCCCTTGCCTATGGCTTGTGGGAAGATGGTCAATCCATCAAAAGCCAACAGAGTAGAGAGCAGAGAGTGGAATTTGAAGAGTCTGATAAATATAGTGTTCAGTAAGGCCTGGCCAATGGCTCTGAAACTTAAGGACACTGAACAGTGGGCCATAGCTCTCAGGACTGATTTGAATACTACATCAACAGAAACTTGAGATTCAAAAGCCACTGACTGACATGGCCAACATACGAGCATGAATGGTTTCTGGAACAGGGAGGCTGATCACATAGTAGCACAACAGAATGAAGTAAGCAAGCCAATTAGCAAAGAAGTCTGCCTACCATGGGCAGGGCTGCTCTATGTGCCAAAATGCCTGACAGAAGACCTAAAAGACTTTGTAGATTCCAAATAAAAATAGATAGTTTAAGGACAGATTAGAAGATCCCCGAGGGAGGTAGGTAGCCAGCATTGAGGGTAAACATCTCTAGTCCAAATCAAGAAAGAGAGAAGTGGTTACCGAACAGTAGCCAGGCTCATTTCCAAGGGCCTGTTCCAAGGGTGCACCCTCATCCCTGTCTGGGCCTGTCAGGGCGTCTCCAGGTAAATCTACTTTCTGCTCGTCCTGCCTGTTTGCTGTATGCCGTTGCACGTTGCATTCCCGTGGCTCGAAAAGGTGAAGAGATTCATATCAGTCTGCGATCGCCTTCTCACTCTCCCGCCCTCATACATTGCTTGCACTCCCCTCCTTGTTCCAACCAGCCCTGTTATCTCTCGCTACTCTGTTCTTGACGTCCCCTCAGTCCTAACACTGATTGCCTTCTACATGTACAGTCTGTCCCAAACCGAAGCACATAGCTTCATGCCCGATCCACTGCCTCACATGGAAGCCAGTGGCCCCCTCCACACAGATGACCGAATTTTTCTTTAATCGATCTTTGCTGCAAGTGTATCTTCTAAGATAACATGCATCTGCCACTTCACACTGAGTGCCTTTACTTCACTTGTCTACTAGCACAACCTACGCTGCATGCCGACTATCCCCTTACTTCTCTTATTAGCCTTGTTTAGCATTCTGCTTTCCTACCAACCGGCAACTCCTCATTGTGTCTCTGCATTCAGGTCAATACTGCATCGGTATCTTACCTGCCCCCATTTAATGACCCTGATGCTTTACTCAGTCTGTGCTGCATTTTTATTTTACCTGTCTGCATCTATGGACTCTGATGCTTCACTCAGCCATGTACTGTATCTGTATTTCACCCACATGTAACCACTGATCTGGACTCCTGACCCTGCCTTGTGCTGCATTTGTATTTTACATAACTGCATAGCATACCTTTCCTATCCCAAGGTTTGCCTGCCTGACTGATGTAGTCACCCGTACCATGAGGTGAGACTTTGCCAGTCTGTGTACACTCACATCTACTTTGTCACATAAGCTTGTTGGCATGACTGATGTAGCCCCCCCCTGTACCATGAAGTGAGGATTTGCCAGTATGTATACACTCACATCTACTTTGTCCTATATGCTTGTTGGCATGACTGATGTTGCCAGTTTGCATACACTAACCTATTCAGTCTGTAACCAACATGCTTGTTCTTGCACTTCATGAATTATACTAAGCACTTTCTGTAACTAGCGCCTAGATACCTATGGGTTTTGTGCGCTGAAATAAATGCAAAAATAAAAATAAAATAGCACTAACGGGGTTACGGACTCCTGCGCTAGGGAAGAAATCACATGGCCTTTTGTTCAAACCTTTGCCCTAAACAAATTAATGACGGCTAAATAAATCTGTGCCTACCTCGCACAGAATCAAAAACAAACAGTTCTGACAATACCTCAAGGACTCTGTGATTCCAGGGTGAAAAGGGGATCCGTTGTGACAAGACGAACATAATGTTTTGTCGAAAAAAGGCAAATAGTGTGTTGCTATGGGGGATGTCCCCAATTGAACGCAATCAGCAAGCATGAGTACCGGGGGGAGGGCGCTTAGTTTTCCTTTCATAGGCTGGTGGCCCAATATCGATGATCGAATAATAAGGACAGAACAAGCTACTATATCTCTACTACAATATAATGATAAATTGCATGTGCTGTGTACTCAATTAGACCAGTATGCTATGCATATAGGATTAAAATTATTACTTTGATATTTTATGGAAATAATTATGGGTGGTGGATGTCACTTTGGGCATATTTAGATAAGGAAACTGACTTCTGGAATCGCATTTATTGGCAGCCATATGTTCTGGAATGGGGCTGAACGCCACCAGGGTTTTGCAAACAGAATTCATCCATTCAGAGTCATTGCAGCAAAACCTACTGAGAGGATTTTGCAAATGTCTAGTGAGCAGAAACATGATGTGTCCTCTTTGATTGATTGATTTGTTATTTATTATGCACCTATACACAAGCGTTTTAAGGTGCAACCAGGCAAAGGAGGGAAACAAAGGGAGGACAAGACAAACAATCTTACTAGGCCTAGTGCCATTTAAATCGTGCAAGTGCACAATAAGAATTGCAGGGGAGAGGGTACAGGGAGAAGTGCACCCAGAGCAACAGGGCCCCGAGTTAAGTGCAAGGAAGGCTGTGACTACAGGGGGGCAATCCCAGCCCGGTAGTGCAAGGTTAGTCAGGCGGCAGTGCAAGGTGGGTCAGGCGACAAGTGCAGGGGACTCGTCAGGGGTGCAGGGGGACAGGTGGCCTGTACAATTGAGAGGGAACCGAGCAGCCAGTCAGTAGACAAAGCAGGAGCAAGGCAAGGTTAGAAGGGGAGAGGGAGCAAGAAAGAAGAGGAGAAAAGGAAGGTCTTGAGGAGCTGCAGGAACTTAAGGAGATCTGGCTCAAGGCAGAGAGGCTAGGCACCTGTAGAGGAGAGAGAGCTGCCCCCCATTCTCTGCTTGGAGAAGTGGTTCACCCGCAGAGAATTAAAAGTAAACGAGCGCAGGGCTCTGGGGGAAGGTACTTAGGAAGAGAGAGTTGAAGGTATTGAGGGCCACGGCCCCAGAAAGCCTCGTGGATGATCCAGAGGGTCTTAAACCTGATTCTTGCAACCACAGGGAGCCGGTGGAGGGATTTCAGCGCCGGAGAGATAGATGCGTTCCCTGGGCTTGAGACCAAGGATAAGTGTTGCGCTCCTGTTCTGGATGAGTTGAAGGCGAAGAGTAGAGTTAGGCAGGTTGAGAAAGAGTCTGTTGCAGTAGTCCAGCCTAGAGAGAACCAGGGCTCTGCAGACAGTGAGCTTCTGGGGGGAAGGTGAGAAAAAAGAATACCTCTGAGGAGGTGCAGCTGGACATGGGCCTTCCTGGCAAGGTCCGTGGTGAGAAGGACAGAGTGGAGTCGAAGATGACCCCATGGGTTGTAGCCTCACAAGAGGGCGAGGGCAGGGGGCCCCAAGGTAGCCGGCCAGAGTGAAAAAAGGAAAAACAGGAGCAGGGGTCCCAATGAGAAGGATCTCAGTCTTACTGGCATTAAGGCAGAGATCGTTAGAAGCGCACCATGCCTGAATAGTGGATAGATAGTTAGGAATGAGTGAGGAGGAGGCTGAGGGTAGCCTGAAGGAGGACTGCGTGTCATCTGCATAAAACTACAAGTTAGAGGAAAAGGTAGAGATCAGGAGGGCTAAAGGGGCCAGATAGACATTAAAGAGCCATGGGGAGAGGATAGTGCACTGGGGAACACCACATGTGGAGAGAGAGGTGATGGAAAGAAAGGACCCAAGCTTAACCTGGGAGGGTCGGTCCAGGAGAAAGGTGTTCAGCCATGCCAGAGCCTGATGCCCAGCGTCTTGCGGAGACGAGTAATCAGGGTGTTGTGGTTGACCATCTGAAATGCAGAGGAAAGGTCGAGGAGAAGGGGGACCTAGGGAGAGCTAGAGTCGGGTATTCAGGAGTGCAGTTTCCATGCCTCTGGCTGTTCTGAAGCCAGACCGATGGTCATGGAGATAACCAACAGATTCAGTGTGGAGGGTTAGCTGGGAGATAGCCAACTTCTCCAGGAGTTTCCCCAGGAAAGGAGTGACAGAGATTGTGCGATAGTTTGAGGGAACACAGGAGACGGCAGAAGGCTTTTTTAGTAGGGGCTGCACAAGGGAGTGCTTGAGAAGAGAGGGCAAACATTTGGTGGCGAAGGAGTGATTACAGAAATCAGCCAAGACTGGAGCAAGAAAACCAATATTTTTCTTAATGGTTCTGGAGGAGCAGGTGGTCACCTGTTTGGATAAGACTTTCATAGACCGGACTTGTCTGGAAACATCAGGTGTTAAAGGAGAGAGGGAGGAGAGAAGGAGGACGAGGAGGGGGCGATCAAGGAGGGCCTGACAGATGTAGAGGGAGAGAGAGGAGAAGAGTGCAGGCAGGATGTCCTGGGTTTTAGTTGTGAAATGAGAAGCCAGAGCCATGCAGAGAGCCTGGGTATGTGTAGAAGAGGTAGATACTGCAGTAAGATTGGCCAGCTCCTTGCAGATTTTGAAAAGTTTGGTTGTGTTGTTAGAGGCCGCATAGATGCAGGCTTAAATATGGACCCTCTTCTTAGAGAGATGTAGAGTCTGTATTGCCTTTGGAGCAGGTAGCAGGCCAGTTTGTCAGAGGCTGCACCTGAAGCTCCCCACTTCCGTTCAGCTACTTTGCACTTGCGTTTCAGAGCAGCCAGATCAGAGTCATACCAAGAGTTGCACTTGGTTGCAGGCTTCAAGCGGATACTCATGACAGGGGCAAGGATATCTAGAGTATTAGAGATGGACAGATTAAGGTTGGAAAGGGCTATGTCAGGATGGGAGCCAGCCGCTGGAGTAGGTGGGGTGAGAAAGTGGAGGCAAAGGCAACCATTGACACTCGCTTCATGGGTTGAGTGGCCACGAAGGAAGGTGGCAGTGCTGCGTGGGCCTTTGTCAAGGGCACAGGAAGCTTCAAGTAAGAAGAAAGTGGTCAGTCCAGGAGAGGGGAGTAGTGAGAGGATTAGAGAAGGGGATGTTTGAAGAGATGAGAATATCCAAAGTGTGTCCGGCAGAGTGAGTCGGAACAGAGGGTAGAATGGAGAGGGAAGGAGTTGCATAAGTTGCAGAAAATCCCTGAGGAGTCTGGGGAATCCAGGTGTATGTTGCGATCTCCAAGGAGAAGAAGCTGGGTGGTAGAGGAAAGGAGAGAAGAAGTGAGGTCAGCCCATTCAGAGAGGAAGAGGGTGATCTTGCCAGATGGCCTGTAGATGGTGGCCAAGGTCAGAGAGAGACCAGGAGAGACAGAGAGCCTGCATACTAGTCATTCAAAGGAGGAAAAGGTCTGAGTGGGGATGATGGAAGCAGGGATCCACTCAGGAGAGATCAGGGCCACTCCACCTGCGGGTCTGTTTGGCCTGACCTCAGAGAGGATCTTGAGCTCAGGGAAATAAAATTATTTCCACTTTGAATTATCTCCAGAACTGATCCGTACTTGAATCACAAGTAGTGTAAATACGTTGAATGAAAAGGTACTTTTTAAATGAAAACGATGACGTATATTTTACATGGTAGTGCAAATATAAAAAAGAAATGCAATTATTGGGTTCATTGCAGTAAACTATGTCTGTATCTCTTGCACAGGCGGTACAGGCTTGTGGCATATTGCGCGTTTACATGGTGGATTGAAGGATGATTGGGATTTCATGTGCGAAGAGTAATACCTGCCTGTGTGGTTCGAACCATTTGTGATGAATTCCCCAGTGACAGCGGACAATACCATGGATTTATATAGCCAGTACCTCGACTGCAGCAGTATAATTTGTAGTGTCATTGACATCCACTTTACCAAACTAAATACAAAAATAATTCAAGCTGAACAGTTGTGAGAAATGTTTTGTAAGTTCACTACAAGTCAAAACATAAGAGTAATCTCAGCCTTGATAAAGACACCCCAAGTGGTCGAAACACGTGTCGGCACCCTTTTAACATTGAAGACACTATGCAAAATACAAGTGGTTGTGACTTTTTGAAACAAACATAACAAACGCAGTTGAAGTCTTCTGCATTATGTGATTTTTATGTACAACGCCTTTGTAAAAATCCCCAACCCCTCTACATCTCGCCAGGAGCTTTGATCACGGCCCCCTTGGGTTTTTACAACTGGCTGCAAGTACGTACCAACCACAGAGAAGCAAGCTCCAGCGCGGTAGCCACAACTTCCTGGTGCTCACAATCCCCCTCTCGAACATTGCAAAAGAGGTTTGCCCTCCCAAACTTGAACTCGTGGAAAGGTTGACTTTCAGATTTAAATGATGTGTGGCTCTCTACAATGTTTACCAAAGGCACTTTCAAGATTTCGTACAGTGCCTGCAAGCTGTTTTCATTGTACAAAAAATGAAATAGTATGCAACCTGAGATGTAATTGATAAAAAATGTATTTTTCCACAAAGTTTTCTTTTACACATAACTTGTAAAACAATCTCAAACTCCCCCCACCTCGTTGACATAGATTGCCAGGCTCGTCGATTTATCTATTTTTCATTGTATAATGTCCATTATTTCGATGTTGTGTGGACACCATTGTCGCATATAGTCACTTTGGAGATGTGCCAGCAGTTGCCCCAGTCTCTTGAAAATGTCTCTTGGGCCCCTTAAAGCTTGTAAGTCACCCGTTGTAGAGAAACAAAGTTCCATTCCTTTTGCGGCCATTCATAAATTGAAGGTGCCATGCTTTTCTTCCAATGTTGGGCTATAACTAGCCGGGCTCCTACTACAAGTATCATAAAGCCCCTTTTCTGTGGCATTGCAAGTCTTCTCTGGCCCGCTTCCCACATCCCCACCATCCAGACCCTTGCCTTAAGTTGTTCAGAGCCTCTGACCATCTTGCCCGCCTGTTCTTTTACCCCTTCCCAAAATTGTTGCATCACCATGCAGTTCCACCAAATTTGTTTCCAGTCCCCCCTTAGCTGTGCAGCTTCTCCAATATTTGTCAGATTTGGTTGGGAACATTGCAGGGAGTCTTTCCGACGTGAAGTCCATTTGGAGTAGCACTCTTTGCCACATCTCCCTCACTTGTATGGAACGTGTCCGTTTAGGAACTATTCCCCAAATGTATTCCCATTGCTTCCTGGTGATCACTCCCCCAGTGTCTTCTCCCATTTTCCCATGTAGTATCTCCTCCCCCTGAATGTTTAGGAATCTATATATGTTCGATACCAGCTTATCCGAACCTGTGTTTGTCGTTAGATATTGCTCAAAGGGTGTTAGGTGTCTTGAGACGGCCTGCCTTATGTGTGGGGCAGAGAGCCAATGCTTGAGTTGAGTATACTTCAATATATCTTTACTTGCCAGGCCGAGGGACTGTTTGCAAACTTGGGAAGTCATTACATCTTGTCCCTGGTACATGTGCCTTATCGTCTTACATCCTGCTTTTGTGCACTTTTGAAATGTTATTATGGTCATCCCTAGCTGAACTCTGGATTCTCAAACATCGGGCAAAAGGGGGAGGGTTGAGTCGACAGGGTCCCTCTCTTAATCGCTGTGTCCCATACCTCCACGCTCGCCCCACCACCTTGCTGATACGAACGTTCAGGTGCCTATATTGTCCCTTTAACCATAGTAGTCCCGGAAGTGGCGTCCCTGCCACCGTCATGTCTTGTTTTGCCCATATGCAAGTTTGGGTGACCGCTAGTCATTCATTCTCTACGCATAGCTGAGCCGCTTCATGATATCTGCGGAAATGGGGGAGTGACAATCCACCCTGATTTCTTGGTGCCGTCAGCGTAGGCTTCGCTCCTCTTGGTGGTTTGTGTTTCCATATATATGTCTTGATAATTTTATTCAGAGATTTGAAAAACGCTTTTGGGATTCGAACATGTAGGGCCTGGAAGTAGTACAGTAATTTTGGTAAAACCACCATTTTAGTTGCTACGATTGGCCCCCACCAGGATGTCATTAATGGGTTCCATATTCTAATGTCTGCTTTAATTTCTTCCAGCAGGATCGGGTAGTTCGCTTTGTAGATCCTGTTCAATAATGGGGTTAGCGTTACCCCTAGATAGGTTTTCCCTGATGTTGCCAACTGTAATTGTAAATTTTGGGTTAGTGCAGCTATTGGTTTGTGGTTTGCCGATAAGATCAAAAGACAAAAGTTTGAGGTATTAAACTTCAGACCGGATATTTCCCCAAACCGTTCCAGTTCTTTTATTAGTGCTCTAGGGAGCTTTCTGGGGTTGTTAGTGCCACCAACTTGTCATCTGCGAAAGCCATGGTTTTGTGCTCCTGTCCAGCAATCGCTATACCCTTTATCCCTTCTGCTTCTCTATTCTTGACCTATAGTGGCTCTAGAAAAATTGAGTATAATAGTGGCGAGAGTGGGCACCCTTGTTTCGTTCCTCTCCCCAGGACGACCGGACCCAAAACTATTCCGTTGTGGGATATCCGCAACACGCAACACAGGTGATCTGTAGTTGGCTCCAAGCATTTTGAGGACATTCTGTCCAAACCCCATTGGTTTCATAGTATGGAACAGTAGAGTCCACTTCACCCCGTCGAAAGCTTTCTCAGCGTCTAGTGAGACAAATATGGCCGGTTTTTGTGTTATTTCCATTTTTTCTATCAGTTGACAGACTGTTGTCAGTAGGTGACAGTTCTACCGGCCAGTAGAACTCCCCTACACCACCAAACCACATCTCAGCAGTCACCAACAGAATGGCTGTGCTGGCGCTGTTGAGCACTATCGCCTTGCCTTAAAACTGCGTTTTGCAGTCACCAAAATAATAGCGTCGCTGTCTTACCAGCCACACATGGGGCGAGATGAAACATAAAATACGCCGAGAATTGTCGCCGGTATTTTCCTCAGTAGCTCCAGAGAAAAGTTCATTTGCACCAAAAAGAAAAGAATTCAAAGGCAGCTTTTCACTAAAAAAGGAAATATGTGCCCTGATACTCTTTTTCATCTGTTCAACAGTACACGGTTCTGATCCAGTGAGACCCAGCTAGGTCCCTCCATATTCTGGTTGTGCTCCAGCAAAAAGGGGGACATTTCTGATTGAATGACAGGCTGTGTCAGGCAAGATCTGTGAAATAATACAGGACTTCACTTCAAGCTGTACGCAAAATGCTTTCCTGTCTGCAACAAAATGACACAGATAAACCTTTCATAAGCTTTCTTTCTCTTTGCTCATGTCAGTTTCATTGGACCCTTGCTTTGAACAGATTCCTGTGTAGTAGAAAATGACTATGGCCATGGAAATGGTCAGAATAAAGATAACAGGAAAAACCACATTTGAAAGTGAAAGCAAAGGAAAAATGAACCACGTGTCAATTGGTGCTTTTTACAAACAAGAAAAGATCCGTTTAAAAGTGAAATGTTGAATGAAGCACTGTCCATGCTTAGAAATGTGAGGGGGGATTTGTTTGTAAACATATATGAGATGTTTAATACCAACAGTCTTGCTTTCTGGTTCAGGAAAGAAAAAAATAAATTAAAATAAAGTTACTGTGAAACCAGCAGGACAGGCTTTTAGGCCCTGGCTTCAAAGGACTGACTACAGGATCTACCTTCCCCCAAGTGTACCAGCATATGGGGCATATGATTAGGCAAGGGTGATGCATCTCACACCCTCATCAGACTCTGTGGCAGTGCTCCAGCCGGGTAAAAATGGATTTCTGGGACACATAGGTGTGACTTTGTTAGCAGCACCCCCCCCCCTCCACTCAAACTGAGCAGCTTCAAAGACAAATCCATGGCACACAATACTAGTGCCTGACAATTGGCTGTGGGTTGAAAAAAAAACCCTTATTTGGAAGACAATGATGCCCATTCGGGGCAAAAGACTGTTCTGAATTAATATACTTCAGGACTTTTATTTCTGCAACCGGGAAACGCAGGAATGCAAACGTTTACCAGTTTAAGTGTAATTTTTGTGGCATTAAAACAAGATATTGTGGCTTTCCCTAGCATGTAGGAGACACAAACAGCAGAAAAATGTAATTCATGTTAAAAGTGTACATTTTGCAACTTTGAAATTTAATGCAAACATGCTTTGTGATAATAGGTACACATATATAAAATTGTAGAATTTTAAGTGAAATATTTCCCATCAAAAATTGCAAAAGATTATTCGAAAGGCTGAATGATACCGTATAAACTTGGGAGTTGGAATGCCATGCTCTGTGTGAAATATGTAATCTGCCTATGGGATTTTCAAAAGGGCCACAACTGTAAAAAGGTGCATGTGTGTGTCATAACTGATTTTGGCAAAAGTGACTGTGGGATGTACCTCATAAAAACACACCCCATAAAACTGAGTCCCCTTCTTCAGTCCAATCTGCTTCTAGGAAGGAGGCGACATACATGGGCTGACCTATCCAGTTGTAAGAGGCATGTCCAGCCAAAGCCAGCCCCATAGTATAACTCTGTGATGTCGCCCGCCTTTTAAAAGGGGGAGACTCAGAGAGACACACACTCATCTGTATTTTCCAGCTCCTGCGCATCCAGTCATTCCATATTCATTCTGCAAGATTCCAGATGCCACTGCCAGGTCAGGGCATAGCTGACCCTATCCACGCAGGACCATTGATCCAGAAAGACCCCACTAAAAATCCCGAGAAATTCAGGGAGAAAAGTGGCTGAATCCTCAGTGGGATTATCCTGTGCTGCCTGCTTGCCCTGCTATCCGCTCTATCCAGCTCAGGTGCCGCTGTGCCGTGACCAGACCTTTGCCCAGCTGTTTTCTTATGGGAGAGCTCGCCGCTGTGACCAGTGACCAGATATTGTCTTGCTGTCCAGAAACCTGGTGTGCTGTCCAAAATACTCCATTCAAGTGCTTGTTGTGAGTATTCTCCTTCCCCATCAGCCACAAACTGCATCCTTTGCTCAGTACCTTGTATTAGGATCCACCCCATAGAAATTCCATAACTGCCTTAGCAGAAATACTGAAAACTGTCAGAATCCTCTGTGCATTCTGTCCGTAATCCCTAAGTGTTAGTGCCATTCTTCCACTCATTTCTGTCTTGTGTAAGTCCTAAGTACTATTTTGATTAAACTAATTAATTCCCACATCAAGAGACACACGCGCAAAGAGGTTACACTTGCAAAGTAACCTGTGTCGCGGGCGCGTCTCTTTTCTAGCCACTAAAATATAGTTTGTGTAAAACTTGTCCTTTCGTTTTTAAACCGATTTTTCCCTGTCCACTGCTTTTTAAAAAAAACAAATTTCCTTTCACATTGAGAATCTCATCCTGTCATTAATTTAGAGTCACTCTTTCACTTTCATATTATCCCAGTGATGTGCATCTGTCATTCAGCATAAAAACCGCATTCCGATTCTGTCTATTTCACCCGTTTTTCAATCTGTTTTGATATTGATATAAACCTGTGTAAATTAGCAAATGCAATTTCTATGCTTGTGATTTGGCTGCACTGTGTTGTCACTTCAAAGTTGATTTTTGAACGGTATGCCCGTTGTTGGTACCTTGCCTTGTAGTTGCTAGTGTTCTTACATCCCTGATACTGTTATAACTCATATTTACCTCATTCATTCAACCGCACATTTAAATTAAATATTTAGTAATTTAGAGTGCTATTTTATGCAATAGCAAAGTTTTAAAAATCTGATTTTGCCTCCCATTTGGTGGGGGAAGGTCGGATTTTAATTCTGTTAGCCGACTCCTTGCTGCTCCTTTCTATCCCCTCAAAATTTGTTTAATAGGAGTTTGAGGGAGCATAGCAGGGTGAAATCTTAACTCGGGTGCTATCTACCCGAACAGTAAAATTGCTCCCATTCATTTGTGCTTTGGATATGTTATAGTAGAAGGTCAAATTAAGTGTATTTCATCAATGTACCTGTAATTATCACCCCATTGGCTATTGCTACCCAATATTAAATTTGTGTGATTTTCTTTGAATTTCAAATAAATAAATATCGTATTACCACCCACCGGCATGGTTCATGGTCCATTGTGACCCGGGGTATTTGTAAAAGGGTATGTGAGACGGGTTGGGTGCCAGCTCAATCCGAATTCTAGGAAATTAAGTAAGAGTGTTTTAATTGTGCGCTGCATCCTAGGCTAGTGGCAAGAGTCCTGGTCTGGTGTGTGACGCCCAATTAGAATCCGTAACAGATTGTGGGCTCATGCTGGGGATTGAGAAAGTGTTGCCACCCGTGACAGCTTAACACAGCAGGCTAACCTTCAAGGTAGTGACACTTTGTGTGGTTGGAAAGCTGTGTTACACTGCAGAAGTGCCTCCCAAAACATAGACCCTAAGTATCAGGCCTGTGTTTAAAGATAAATTAAAATTAACCCCAAACTAGACAAAAAGCAACAGAATACAGGTTACCGTTATATAAATAAATTAATAAGGAAACAACACTCTCCAAAATGAACACAGTAGAGATAAGCATGGCTAGGCAGCACCTTCTGCACAAATTATTTGTCAGAGGGGAGTGGGCACAGCAAGATGAGGAAGTCTGGCTAGAAGAAATGATGCAACAGGTCACCGTCAAGGACATGGATATGGCCAAGACGGTGGCCTATTACATCAAGCCTTGAGTGAGTTGTACATGACCCCAAAAATTAAAGAAGAGCAGGTTAAAATGGTCAGAATCACAACCTACCTATTTCTCCATATGGGGATATGCAGAAAAAATATGAAGAAAACAGAACTCTTGCGCAAAACCAATCTGACCTCTTAACTGAAATCCAGACTGAGCTAAAATTAGTGGAAGAGAAATTGCAAAAGAGAGAAGATTCTGAGGTCCAAGTTGAGAACTACATCAAACAGCTAAAAGAGGACTTGGCTGTACAACAGCAAAATAATTCAGACAAAGAGGCCCAATTAAATGAATTAAGAGTGGAGTGTCAAGAGAAGGTTGACTCTTTGGAAGAGAGTCAACTGACATTAAAACAACAAGTGAGATACAATAACGTCAGTGCAGAGCAAATAGTCACTTTACAGAATCAGATAAAAAAATTGGAAGAGGAAAATAATACATTAATTATAAAATAACTCCACTTTCAATCATAATTTGATGAAGAGTGCCAGAAATGAGATGCCATAATGCAACAAAGGGACCTAGCTGAACAAAGGGGCGCTCTGTATCAGGAGAAAGAGGCCCTATACCAGGAAATGTGTAAATGAAAATCCGATCTGGAGAGAAGGGAGTCAGACCTTCAGGGACTGACTGGCATGAAAGAAGAATGTGAAAAATTAATGGGACATTGGAGACAAATGGAACTCGAGTTAGAGCAGGCCGTAGAGGCTAAAAATATGCAGAGGAAGGCGGTTCAGTTCCTGCAACAGAAATTGTCTCTTTGTTCCCAGACCATGCAGGTAGCGCAAAGAGACAATGAGGCCCTCTGTGAGGAGAACAACGGACTCCACAAGCAGGTGGCAGCTCAAGAGCGGGTCATAGAGGCCAGTCATGCCCTGATAGCAGGGCAAAAAGCTCAGACCTTTGCCTACTATCAAGAGGTAGGGGCTGAGAAGGAGAAACTAGGGAGGTTGCAGAAAGAGTATGCTAGGCTAAATCGAAACTTGACACTGAACAAGTAGAGAGGGAAAGGGCAACCTCTGATCACAGTGTGATGCCCTCTGTACTAAGGGCCTCAAACCCGCTTACCAATTTGTATGCCAAAGGCACTGCTGACTTTGTGTCTACTGGTTCATATGAGGCAGAAACCATGAGGCCATTGGAATTAAATAGGCCTAGCATGATAGAGCTGACAGGTCGGAGCCCCTCAGAAATTGATGGAAGGGCGTCCCTGTATAAATACAAAAATATTATGGCTAATGTCTCTGACCAGGAAGCCTCCTATGAGGAGAAAGTCAGGGAATTAGATCTGCAGAAGCACCATCTCCAAAGGGACCATTTGGTTCGATTTGCAGAAAAACAGCATGAAACGAGGCCCCAAAAGAGCATTCTGAAGACCTCCACCCAATCAAGGCAGTGGGGGGAGGATCCACCGCCACCCCTGGAAGCAGGGAGGAGGCAGAAGACAACTGTTCTGTGCGACACAGTGGAGAAGAAAGCCCCTCACAAGCTCATAGAATCCGGGAGCACCTAGAAGATCACGAGGAGGCCTCAAACAGTTGCGGCTCTGAGCCTGAGGGTGAGTGATGCGTGAGGTGATGCGGCAAAGGAAAGCAAATAAACAAAGGAGAGTTCTGGTGAAAGACCCCATTAGGCAGATCAAGACGATTAGGAATTTTATAACACTGTTCCATAAAAACGCAAAATAGTCTGGGAGCATCTAGAACTATAGGAACAAATGATGGACACTTTTCACATTATAGATAGCCAGAACTGCATAGATTATGCCAAATGGACGTTCTCTCCGGAGTACTCCACATTCTTTGCTGGACTGGAAGACCAAAACCATTCAAGATGGTCCACCTGCAAGGCGGCCATCTTGAAGCACTTTTCCGCCCACAGAAACCCCCAGTAGGCTCGCAAAGCGACCTACAATTTGCAATGCGGAGAAGATCAGACCCCAAGGGAATTTGTGCAGGAGCCAAAATGCGCCTTTGCACAAACTAGCAGCCGGGTGCACACTAATTCCAGAGAATTCATAACCAATTATTTCCATGCACTCCCGAAATACATTATGACCCAGCTGGTGAGGGATTTTCATGAGAAAAGATCCCACGACTGGTTAATAGAGCAGGTTACCTGGATCTATGAGGTCCAAAAACCTGCAGAAAATAAAAAATAGATAAAAAAACCAAATCAATCAGCACCCCCGCTGCTGCTAAGGTGGCGGAGGTGAAGGTTTCCCCCATTTTAGAGCTAGAAATGGGGGGGGGGCTAAAACAAATCATCCCAAAATCAGCCAAATCGGAAGCAAAGAAGGCCATCTGATCAATCAGCAACAGGTGGCAGTCAGGGAGGCAACACCACCAATGGGACCCCTAACTCTCCTGATTACCTAAGTCTCAGATACAAGGGCAACTGACCTATCTTGGGGTATGTATGGACTCCCCCAGCCCAAGGGGGGGATCCAACTAGGTAAGTATTGCCCCCAGGAAACTTCCCTCCTAACTTCCCTCAGGAGGGCAGAAATCCCCCAAATCCTGGGTTAGGTTTCTTTCCCAGGTATCTACCAAACCCCAACCTGCAAGACAACCCTCCTTTCTTTCCCCGGTTTCAGGATTCCAGACCATCCAATCTGGGAGAGGGGAAGCCAAGGGTGGAGGGTTACCAAGGGAATCCCCAATACCCAGGGTACTCCGGGAGAAGGGATAGTTACCCTTCCTGTGACCCACCGAGGTATGAACAAAGGCCCCCTGTACTAGCCGGAACGGGTTTCCCAACTGGAGCACCAGGTCCAGAACCTCAGCAGGATCTGAGTCACAGGTTGACGGCTCAGCAGAACCCTCAGATGAATATGGCGGCTCAGAACCCCTCAAACCAAGGGTCTGGCACCCCAGAACAATGACAGGGAGAGAACCCTGACAAAACACAGTTTCCAGAGGAGGAGGCATGGGAGGAAGGGGGGTGTAAAGCCCTAGAGGAAGCTTCCCTCCTCACCCGTGAAAAGTCCCTGGACACACCGGAACCCGAACTAAAATCTCTTGCCCCTGAAAATCTGCCCCCAGGGAACCGAGGGTGGGTAGAAGAAATACAGAAATTTAAAAAGCCCATTTTGTGGAGGAAGTTAGAGTCCTCCAGTTTGAAGGGGAAGAATCCGTAGAGGATTCTGGGAAGAGAATCTTCTTCAGGGACGGGGGAAATCCTCCCAAAAGAAAAATGAGTCCCAACTGAATGAAGAGTGGGGAGGTGTGGGGACTGATTCCGAGTCGTCTATCCATGAACCCCAGAATCGTCATCCTGAGAAAAAAAATAGTAAAGGAGGGATCCGCCCCACAAACTGGTTCTAGTGACTGCCACCAGGTAAGAGGGTTTGCGGGGGGCAACACAGAGCTAAGGGAAAAAGGGGATTCCAAAATCCCATCTATTTCAGGATGCCAAATTTCTATTACAGTTCCCCAGACTTCCGCACAGAAAATTGCCCAAAACTCCACTGTGTCAGAGTCCAAAATAAAGAGATTGAGCACCCAGGTTGCCCAAAAGGCCCATTACCTTTGCCCGCTTGAGGAGAAGAAGGAGAGATTGTATGCCCCGTTTCGAGTGCAAGGGCAGTGTGCATTTTTAGCAATGGTGGATACTGGATCCACCATTGGACTCTTCTGTCAAAAAGGGCCTTTGAGCAGCTAAATTCAGGAAGGGGGAAAGAGACCTAGATCCCCCTCACTCCTCTTCCTGGATAACTCCAGAATTTTGATAGGAATTAAATTCCTGTCGAGGGGACTGCAGATCTGGAAATAAAAATTGGGCGACATAAGGTGAAACACCCGGTCATAGTCGTGACTCTAGAGGGAACCCCCTGCCTATTAGGGAATGACATCCTTCACAGGTTGTCTACCCCTAATAGACTGTGTGAATAAGGTCCTCTGGACTCAGACTAACCAGCCAAAAAAATTAAAACAGAGTGTCAACCATGTTAGTTTAAATGGCACATGCCACATGGCTGAACAGAAATCTGATCATATTGAGTTTCATTTCCAAAATAATCAAATACCTGACTTTACAGTACTTGCTGTAGGACAACAAACTGGTGATGGGAAATCCTCTCCATTCCTGAAAACCAACCTTCCTTCCAGTTTCAAGTGGCATTCCACACTGTAAGGAAATACTTTGAAATTTTATACCAATTCACAATCTGAAAATCCCAATTCTATAGTCAAAAGTGATGAAAAACCAGCTCAAGGTTTAGCTAACATTCAGAAAATTAGAGAACAGTTGTTCCTCCCTATTCAGTTAAATGAGGGGAAGGAGTCTGTACTCGCTAGAGTGTGCCTAAACAATGCAAAGAGCTCCATCAGCGAAGCCATGTTCAGAAAGCTCCCAAAAGATCTAACCATTCCCACATTTAAATTGATCGATAAGTGGGAAATGGGCCTGAAAACTCTCAATTCCAAACATCTCCTGCCTAGCAGGTGTATGCTCAAAATTTCAATGGGTGATTAAAGCATACAGCATAATTGTTGGGTCGTGCGAGATGTCCCTGCTGCAATTTATTTAGGCAGTGACATTCTCAATCGGTTTGCAATTAATTTGGACCTTATAAATTACAAGGCCTGGTCCCGACTAGGGGGCAATCCCATGGGCTTTGATGATTCTGAAAAAGCATTTCGGTCAGCCCAATTGCTGCCGTATGTGGTTGAAGTTCAAATTGGAGAGGAGGTCACCATCCCAGGACGGACCCGACAATTCAGACTAGAATTAAAAATTAAGAGAGGACAGAAACTGCAAAATTCTGACACCTATGTACATCTCAATGCTCATCTCCAACAGCAGGGGTTGGGGTTAAACCCAATACTGTTAGTCAGTGCAGAACACAACACCATTCCAATATTGATGGAGAACAGCGACCCTAGGAGTATCACTCTGGGCGCAGGCATCATTATTGGAATGGTGGTTAATGACCAACATTTTTCCATGGATCTAGGAAATGAACTGATAGGACCAATCCCCAATGACTGTTATGATAATGATAATGACGATGACATGCCACCAGACAGGATTTTCACCCGGCAAGGGGGCAATTTCCCAGTGTACTCTTCCTGCCCCTATGGGGAGAAAGAGGTGACCTGTGACATCAGGCAGGATGAGGTGATATTCTGGTCCACAATGACTGCCTACTTGAAACCCTCTGGAGGAGGCCGCTAAAATAGCAAAACCCAAAGTCTTTCCAGGCTTCAGGCAAATTGTTGAAGAGTGGGTCAACCTAGCTGATGCCTGTGAGACTGAGGAGCAAAAGCAAAAGTTGAAACAGGTGTCCTTAGATTTCCAAGATATCTTTGCTGTGGACTCGTACGACTGTGGTCGCACCGAGATCCATACCACCACAATTTCCACAGACCCTGGAATGACTCCTGTGTTTGTGAAGCAATATCTCTTGCCTCTCGCATTCATGGAGTCCCTGACAGAAATAATCAAACATCTAGAGTCCCGTGGGATAATTCATCCAGTCCACAGCACCTTTAATAATCCGGTGCTTGGGATTTAAAAACCAAATGGCCAATGGAGACTTTGCGCAGACCTTAGGAGCTGAATAAACAGGTCCACATGTCCCGATGGTCTCTTCCCTACATTGACCAAGGTCTGGCCCAGATCCAAGGTTCAAATGTATACACTGCTATTGACCTGACAAATGGATACTGGACCGTGCCCGTCAGTAGGGAGGACCAATACAAGCTGGCCTTTACCTTCGGGGGGCAGTAGTACACATGGACCCAGACTCCCTTCGGATACCTAAACTCTGGCAACGAATTCAACATCTTCCTACATAAGGCCATGCCCGACTTGGGTGAAAGGGGTAACCTGGCCTATGTGGATTATGTCCTGATAAAAAGCCCAACTGTGGAGGAACACATAGCAGAAATCCATTTTGTTCTGACCCAGTTGAGGGTTGCTGGAGCAAAAATGTCCTTCCAGAAGGCACAGTGGTGCAGGACCCGTGTCAACTTCTTGAGACATGAAATAACTCCTGAGGGTCTCTGTCCCCAGGAGAAGAAAGTGGAAGCACTACTAAAACTGAAAGACCCCACAACTCTGTGTGAGCTAAGAAGCCTCCTTGGACTGACTAATTACAGTAGGAAGTTCATTGAGGATTACGCAGAGGTCACAAGACCCCTGATCCATCTGTTGAAGGTGGGGAGGTCCAAAACAAGCCGAGGCAGTAAAGCAACTCAAAAGAAGCCTTTCACAAGCACCTTGTCTAGCTTACCCTGTCAAAAACAAGCAGTTCTTCTTGGAGACAGGGTTCTCAAATACATGCTTGACAGTAGTATTATATCAAAAGCATGACAAGGTCAATAAAGTCATCTCCTATGCAAGCAAGACGTTATCTTTTGTGGAGAAAAAAAATCAACGATTGTGAGAAGGCACACCTGGCAATGGTGTGGGCATTGAAAATTACCACCCGTTCATCCAGGGGGAGCACATCATAGTGGAGACCCCGTACCAGCCTCTGCAATACCTCCAAAGTGACAGAATCCGGGCCGGAAATGTGAGTAATTCCAGAATTACTTCCTAGATTCTGTGAATGCAAGGCTTTCCTGTGGAGTTGACATATGGCCAAAACAAGAAGAGTCCCCTCGTGCAAGGTCTGGCTGACTTTCATGATTGTGCCAGAGAAAACTGTCTCAAAGACGAAAAGTCTCAAAACCCAGGACAACATGGAGGCTTACGTGAATTCCCTGCACAAAGTCTATGAAGAAGTCTAGTGTGAGGGGATGCCCACAGTTTATGTGGACGGGTGCTCCTACCACATTGACAACAACGGGGAAAAGGAACTGGTGGCCGGCGCTGGGAATGCCTGGATGAATGATGTCCTGGAACCCTGCGCTGGGTAAAAAAAAACGGTCCCCGCAGTAGTCAGGTGGCGGAGTTGATGGCAGTTCATCAGGCCATCCTCACTGCCGTCCAACGCCACAAACTGGTCATAATCACCGACTCAGATTATGCCCGGAAAGGGTTTGTGGAGCACATGGTTAATTGGAAAACCAGAGGCATGCTGTGTGCTAATAACAAACCGCTTAAACATGGCAAGCTAATACAAAATATTGATGATCTGGTCACCTCTAATGGGATGGCCATCTATTGGAAGAAGATTAAGGGTCATTCCAGAATAGAGGGGCCACACAAAACTGGAAACGACCAAGCGGATCAGCTGGCCAAAACCAGAGCCATCCAGGGGCATCTCCTTGAGATCGAGTCAATGTTGGCACAAATCCAAGTCACTGCTGTCACTAGGTCCCAGACAAATGCTCACAATAAACTCTCAACTGCCCAGTCGAGTAAATAGACCCCAGATGCTGATTTAATCACGGCAAAAAAAGGGGATCCGATTATTGGGAAATGTTATCAACACATTGAGGACCCTGAGAACTTTCCTCTGATGGATACTGATTACATTGGGAAAGAGGACCTTAGGGTGTTGATGAAGTGTCCAAAAGTGTGCCGAATCAAAGGCGGTTTGTTGGTAAGGAGATCCATTTCTGGCTTGACCAGTAGGTGGTACCTACCTCATTCCGAAGCCTGATGCGAAGTCACGCCCATGACATGGCCACAGCCGGTCATCGGGGGTTTCATACTACTCTGGAAATCTGTGGGAGGTTGCATACTGGCCAAACATGGGGCAAGACCTCGACCAATATTTGAAGGGGTGTCTTGTGTGTGCACAATTTCAGCCAAGTTCACTCACACACCGAGCTCCCCTCCAGAAGAGGGGGATCACACTGCCTTGTTCAGATTTACAAGTAGATTTCATCAGGCCCGTTATTCACTCCTCTAGGGCGAACAAGTACGTGGTAACCGTAACATGCTTGTTTACCAAATAGGTCGAATGTCTCCCGGCCCCAAATTGCAAGGCAGAAACAGCAGCTGCCCTGATGATCAATCACAGCTTCTCACGTTTTGGCCTACCCCAAGGGATTGGGTCAGACCGAGGAAGTCACTTCACCTGCGAAGTGATGACCAATTTGTGGGAGATACTTGGGGTAAATAGGAAACTTCATATTGCACGCCACGGTCCTCTAGTGGGGGAGTTGAGAGGTACAATAAAAAAATTGTGAGCATTCTAAAAAAAGTTTGTGGCAGATTCTGGGCCAAGTTGGGACATCCGGTTACTGCTTGTCCAGATGGCCATCAGATCTACCCCATCTTCTGCGACCAAGATTGTCTTCATTTGAGCTAATGACTGGATGAAGGATGGTGCTACCTCAGCATCTGCTCTATAAAACACAAGAGCAGACACTGATAAACGCCTCCACAACACATGAGTATGTTGAGAAAAACACCTTCAGCATGCTTTTTGGAATAAATCAGCAGAGGGGATGAAGACTCATTATGACTTAAAAAAAAAAACAAAAAGGAATACCAAGAAGGAGATCGGGTCTACTTGTACAATTTTCAAAGGAACCAGACTAAGGAGCAAAAATGTCTCCCCTCCTGGCGCGGTCCTTTTGAAATTGTAGATAAAATTTTACCTGTCGCCTACAGAATCTGCATCCCCAAAGGAGAGCTGACAGAAGAGAAATGGGTCCACATTAATCAGTTAAAAAGTTGTCACCCCAGACACACTTTGCAGCTGATTGAGGAGCCAAGAGAAAGTCAAATAGAGGAGACACCCGGAGAATGAGAATCAGAAAAGAAGAACCAGAAAGGAACAGGTAGGTCCATAGGTATATCTTTCTAACAGGGAGTACTTTTCTTCATTATCATTGCAAAAGTGCCTCACATAACCATGGCGTAAAAATAACTATCTTTGCCTTGTTAAGGAATTATTTGCTGATATCGTTCGAATACTGTAATAAATGTAATTTATATCTGTCCCACTGATGTCGACCTTCCGGGAAGACCGTCAGTGGGAACATTTTGTAACCTGTCTATTCACTAGTGAGTACTGATTCCGTTCCTTCGTAGACAAAGGAGGACTTCCCCAGGGACCCGGAAGGGGGGTGTCACTCCACACTCCAACGAAAGACAGAGGGAGGATTGTGGCGTACCGCTCCCTGATGGAAAAAGAACTCTGCCCGATTAACCCCACTTTGCCCTACTTTCCCTCAACAAGAAGTCTCGGGAAAGTCGGGGGGTGGGAGGGGATCTGTGGGATACATCTACCGGATAGCAGAATTCCCCTACACCACCAAACCACATCTCAGCAGTCACCAGCAGAATTGCTGCGCTGGCGCTGTTGAGCACTATCACCTTGCCTTAAAACTGCATTTTGTAGTCACCAAAATAATGGCTGCGCTGTCTTACCAGCCACACATGGGGCGAGATGAAACACCAAATACCCCGAGAATTGTTTCCAGTATTTTCTTCAGTGGCGCCAGAGAAAAGTTAATTTGCACCAAATAGAAAAGAATTCAAAGGCAGCGCTGCTAGTCTGCCAGCCCAAAGCTTTTCACTAAAAAGGGAAATATTCTGCCTTTTAAAATGACTGCGCCCTGATGCTCTTTCATCTGTTCAACAGTACACAGTTTTGATCTAGTGAGACCCAGCTAGGTCCCTCCATATTCAGGTTGTGCTCCAGCAAAAAGGGGGGCATTTCTCATTGAATGACAGGCTGTTTCAGGCAAGATCTGTGAAATAACAAAGGACTTCACTTCAAGCCGTATGCAAAATGCTTTCCTGTTTGAAACAAAATGACACATACAAACCCTTCCTAAGCTTTCTTTCTCTTTGCTCATGTCAGTTTCATTGGACCCTTGCTTTGAACAGATTCCTGTGTAGTAGAAATTGACTATGGCCATGGAAATGCTCAGAATAAAGATACCAGGAAAAAACGCATTTGAAAGTGACAGCAAAGAAAAAATGAACCACATGTAAATTGGTGCTTTTTAGAAACAAGAAAAGATCTGTTTAAAAGTGAAATCTTGAATGAAGGCCCTGTGCTTGCTTAGCAATGTCAGGGAACTTATATTGAAGAAGGCCCGTGAACTCAAAGATTTGGCTTGGGGAGGAAACAAGATCATGATTTTTGTGGATTTCATTAAGGATGTCCTGGAGGAGAGGAAAGCATTCGATATGGCTAAGGGTAAAGCTCGTGCAAAAGGATTGAAATACTACATGGTCTTCCCTGCCATCCTGAAGGTGGTAATTGATGGTCAGTTACATGCTTTTAGTGATTGTAAGACTGCAGAGGCTTTTTTAACTGATTTGGATGTTGATCCAATGGAAGGTACTTCTCGTGATCTTAAAACTGCTAATCTGACGAGAAAGAAGAACGGGAGGCCTGTCTCCACTGATTGAGGTCTGACTTGTTTTATTTTTCAGATATGGCGATTTTATTTTTTTATATTCATTAGTAACTGTTTAGTATAATTGCCTTTTAAGATGGTCGCCATTTACTTTGCTGTTTAGAACGTTTTTAGAACCTTGACTTCCTTTGAAAGTATACCGACACTCTTGCCTGCATTCTCCGTAAGGATTCCTCCCTCTTGTTGTGCTTTGGAATTAAGCTGTGACGTGATGGCTAAGTGAATATATCAGGAAGCATGTTTCAAGATGGTTGATACGAATGAATTGGACTCTACGTCTTTCAAAGAACCTTATCATTCAAGACTCATCGATTCCCCTGCAGCTGTCACCCTGCGGCGCTCTTTTGTGCACGACTTGGAGTAGCTGGCCCCCACCTTTGTAGGGGCGGAGCGTCATGTAGCGCGTATTGTGTTAGATAGATGACCCCCACCCTTGGAGGGGCGGCACAGTGACTCCTCTATGTGCAGGCACCCGGAAACAGCGGCCCGTTACTCCCCATGTTCACAAGTGAATCGAGGTGCTCTCCATTAGCCCCTACCTTCGGGAAGGCGTGGCTTATGATGGCTTATGGTGGAGGCTCAGACACGGCAATATGCTTTGCATTGATCCCAGAAGATTGAGGATTGAAGTCGGTGTTCCCTCAAGGCATAGCAATGGTCCGGAGCCTCAAGACCCCTTGCAGCTTGTGAGGTAACTCTAGTCGTGCACTGACTCCCAGTCACACCTCTCATTGTGTGGAGATGGGGGTGGGAGTGGCAGTAATGTATGCAGCCTTACTTGCTTGCGTGCTGCTGTGGGGCAGTCCTGGCCATCTCAAAAAATATGTGACATAATATGGCTGCTATTGATCAGCCTTGTAATTGCATAGTCGGTCAGATATGCCAGATTCCACCAGCATATATGAGTTTTCACTACAGGAGCAGGGTAAAAGGTAGCAGCGACAGGTCCTGCAAGCCCGATATATGACTAGTTATCTCCTGCAAACCTAAGGAATAGGAACAATATGAAAAGGCCTGACTTAGACAACAGGAGCAATGGTCACTTGACAGTGCAGGCAGCGAAGGGCGGACCTGCCTGGCGGAGGGGAGTGTGAGAGACCCAACTTTGTGTGGAAACTTCCTTTGGGATGAAATGGGGCAAAGAACATCTCATGTACACTCTGCAAGAAGAACTGACTTAGGTGTTGAAGCTGATGGAACATTTACACATGGAATACTTGCCTGCCTCCTCTCTACTTCGTTTATGACTGTTACTGACTTATTTTTTAATCTACAGTCCCTGCTCTCCTCCTTTCATGCTGGCAACTTATCTACTCTGTGGATATAGCAAGGTGTACTGACGACAGTTTGTAGGATTCTGCAGGGACTCTGCTATGTCATATGGTGGAATGTGAATGGAGATGTGGAGGGACAGTTTGGGTCTCCCATTCACCTTCTAACTGGCCTGCCAATGAGCTAACATTGGAAAATCTGAATACTAGCATGCACCCCGCTTGATTCCACAGTTGTCCATCTGGAGTGTGCTATTGCAATACATGATTTCAGATGGCCCGGTACTGGTTGGTTCAGGTGTGAATTTGCAATGTATTGATTTATTGCTTGTTCTGAAGGGTTTTGGAGGTTGGGTTACATTGTTGGCTTTTCTGCATTGATGGGCAATTGACTATGTAGATTGTTGATGATATTTATACTAATTTCCAGTCTATGTCCTTATGTACTCTCACGCTTATATGGCCTGCTCTCTTCTTGGTAATTCAATGGAAATGGATTGTAAGTGAGGGATTTTAGTGAATGACTGCGTTGTGGGTCTGTCTTTGACGTAGCAGTGTGAGAGATTGGTACAGAACGCTTAATTTGCTATCTGCACTTTAGGTGACGGTATTTTGTATCCTATGTACCCGTTAGTCTTAGCATGCTCCATATTGTTAGCTACGAAATCTGTCTTGGCTGTCATGTTACAAGCTCATCTACTGGGTATCAAAATTACCTGGGTGAGTGACTTTACTCATTGTATAGACATCGTGACTACAGCGCTAAATGTCAAATGGTGATTAATATTCATTTCATTCGGGAACACCATGTGACAGATACTTTTGTTTTATTAACTGGTTTAGTGATCCATTGGTCACCTGTCCATACTTCTACAATGTCCCTCACTGTAATTGATGTGACGTTAATATCTGATATTTGAGTCCAGTTCAGTGGGGGGTTGAAGGTATATGTGGGTATCCACTAATTCTGGTAAGTAGATTGCTCCTGTTGACTTGGGAAGATCTATTATGTGCCTCGAATTCATTGGTTCAGCCCTGTATACCTGAAGATGAGTCTACCTGTAGTAGCACAGGTCACAATTTAAGGATTGTGCCAGTATGTCGATTGCAGCAGTATGAAAGTCGGGCAGGTAATATGCTTGATTTTGATATTCTTGGAACTTTGGGTATGGGGTTAACTGTCTGAGGACTGTGCCAGGTTAAGAGAATGGTCACAGAGGCCTATTGTTTCTTCTGGGATTGATTGATTATTCTTATGGACTGGTCTGGAGTTGACCCTTGTCTGTAAAACTGGAGATGGTTTGGTTGTGGGAATCAGTTATTGTGTGAAACAGCATGCTTTTGATAGATATTCTAATTAAACTGTTCATTTGTTCTTTGAAATCAATATATGCTTTCTCTGATCAGCGATTACATGTTTCCTTGGCCAATTTTAATATTGGTGTTTTTTTTTCTTCCCTTTTTGGTCAGTTTGACATGGAGGGTCGGCTCTAGACTGGACAGCTTTTGTCATGATGTTAGGATGTATGTCTATTAGCAGTAAAATGCACTGTATGTTTTATTCGCTTGCCATCCTTGCATTGGTTGTTGGCTTCTTGTTATGCTGTCTTGTTATACGGTCTGATATTGATAGATGGTTGTGTGTGGGGGAAGGTTCTCTTTGTTTCTGTGAGGGATTGCAACAAATGATTTGGATGTATGGTGTTACTTAGTATTTGTGGTGGCTTGATGGGAGCTTTTGTGAGGTGCTTGCTTTTTGTAATATGCTTTGATCTAGTTGTCTTGGTGTTGGTGAATGCTATGTGTCCCAGGGATCTGGTTTTGTAATTATACTAGGAATTGGATGGGGCAATGGTTGTTTAATGGGTGTGTCTGGGAATGGGGGTGTCTTTGTGTGGTAGATTGTTATGGACGGTTAATTTCTTGGACTAGAATTGGTTGGTGGTGGAGGGTTGAGAAGGTATAGGTTGGACGGTTGGATGTGATTTTGATAATGTTAGCCAGTTCTATGGTACTTGGGTGCAGTTGGATGCGTAGTCTGTAGGTGTGTCTGTAGGATAGGTGTGATACTGATGGATAATGACGGGATTTTTTGTTTTTACACTTATTGGTATGACTTAAGGAGGGGTTTTTGGGATGGGGGAATTGTGGGATTTGTCGATCAAGGTTCAAAAAGTTGTTGGATGATTGGTCTTATACTTTATGGGAGTGGGTTATGCGGCTTTAGTTATTATTCTATTGAAGTACTCTTGGTTTGTTATGATTTAAAGTAGGATAGGAGATTTATACATAAGTTGTAGAGGTTGGCCTGGGATGCCTGGTAAGTATAGTTCTGAATAGATATTGGTGTGTATATAATTTTACTTATTATAAGCCTGATGGTGGTTGGGCTTCTGGTACTAGTAGATATGCGTGTTTTGTGTGTCTTTTGTTGTCTTTTGTGTGTTCTGGGGTGGGGTTTTCTTTTTTTGTCACAAATTTTTCTTTTTCCTTTTTAACTTTTCTTGTTCTTAGGTTGGAGATTCTCATTTTTCTTCCACGTTTGGAATTAATGAGACAAGTCTGTGCCAATGGATGGGATTGTGATTGTGTGAAATGCAGATAATTCTAGTGGTGAATTATTGATCCTTTAATCTTTGTTTCATGGAATGTTAGGGGTATTGGATGTGTATTTAAAAGAAGAAAGGTTTTGGCACGGATATGGAGGAGTAAAGGAGATGTTGTGTTTCTTCAGGAGACTCATTTGAGTGAACAGATTGGGGATTATTTGTCTACTCGTAATTACCCACAGGTGGTATCGAACTATTAGGATACCAAATCTAGGGGGGTTAGTGTTTTGAAGGGACTGTCTGTTAAAATTGAGAAAACAGTAAAGGATCACGAGGGTCATATTCTTCTAATTGATATATTATATAACGGGAAGAAACTTACTGTGGGGACAGTGTATGCTCCATGTGCCCCAGATATGGGTTTTTTCAGGAAGTTGGATGATCTTTTGGGGGAGATGGAGAGTGAGGCAATTATTTTAGGTGATTTTAACCTGGTGATGGATAGGGAACTGGACAGAAGATCTGATTGTAGGTATAATAATGGGAACTTAAGTGCGGAATTAAAACAGTTTGCTTTTAAGTATAATCTGGTAGATATTTGGAGAGTTCATCATCTAAGAGATAGGGAATATTCGTTTTATTCACCGGTCCATAATTCTTACTCTCGGATTGATTGTTTTTGGATTAGTGATGAGATAGTTGATTAGACGATTAGTTCTAGTATCGAGGAGAGGTGTATTTCTGATCATGCGCTTATAGATCTGAAAATCAATTTACATGGTATTCATTAAAAGAATATGAGATGGAGAATGCAAGCCAATTCATTTAATGACCCTCTAGTTAGCGTGGGATTAGATACATTTATTCAGAAATACTTTGAAGAAAATAATGGATCGGCTGGCATTAAAATTGTCTGGGATTGCTTTAAATCGGTTTTACGGGGCGAATTGATTGGTAGAACTTCCCATGCTAAAAAGAGAAACAAAATAAAAATTGAGAGGTTAGAGAAGGAGATAGTGGATTTACAAAGGAATTGTGCACAAACAGGGATGGATTGCATGAAACATAAATTGAATAATTTGGAAGAGGAATTAAAGATGCTTTTGCATTCACAAGTAGGGAAGAGTTTATTTTATATGAAACAACGCTTTTGGGAATTTGGGGACAAAAAGGGTAGGCTTCTGGCAAATAAACGTAATGGTCTGATGGTGGACAAGTGTATTTCTTCTATTGAAAATGATAGAGGTGAGGTATTTCATAGAAGTGAAGATATTTGTAGGGAGTTTAGACTATTTTATGAAGGGTTGTATGAGGAGCATTTACGTCCTACTGAAACTGACTTGCAGTCTTTTTTGATAAGGTACACCTCTTGACACTTCGGGATGATAAAATAAATGGTTCTGGAGTCTGCCATAGATGTGTCTGAGGTTACTGCTGCAATATTGCAATTGAAAGATGAAAAATCGCTGTGGCCGGATGGGATTGTTTCGGAATTTTATAAAAAAATTTGTTGAGCAATTATCACCTATTTTATGTGTCCTTTTTAATGATTTTTTGGGGACAGGTTCGATATGTGATTCAATGACAGATGCAATGATTACTGTCATTCCTAAGCCTGATCGGGATCACAGGAAGTGCAGTAATTATAGACCTATTTCCCTGTTGAATGTGGATTTTAAGATATTTACTAAAATTTGGGCGAATAGGCTTCTGGTTAATATGGGTGATCTGGTGGATAAGTCCCAAGTGGGTTTTATCCCGGGTAGGTATGGATATGATAATATCAGGACTGTATTGGATGTCATTGGAATGCACCATAATAAAAAAATCAAAAGGGTTTATTGGGTTTTTTGATGCAGAGAAAGCATTTGATAAGAGTTAATTGGAAGTTTTTGGATTACACTTTATTAAAAATGGGATTTGGACCGACCTTTATGAAAATGATTAGGTGTATTCATTATGAGGTTAGGGAGAGGGTGACTATAAATGGTTTAATATCTGAGTCTTTTTTTTGTCCAAGGGCACAAGGCAAGGGTGCCCTCTATCGCCTTTTTTGTTTGATTTAGCACTTGAACCGTTGGCGGCTTATATTAGACAATGTGGAGATATCAGAGGTTTATGTGTTGGGGGACTGGAAGGTAAGGTTTTATCTTATGCTGATGATATGGTGGTCCTGCTGTCTAATCCTGAACAGTGTGGATTGGTTCTGAAACAGATGTTTGAGGAAGTGGGTGATATTTCATGTCATAAGATAAACTGGGACAAGACTAAGATATTCCCATTGTCTAATGAATATAGTAAGGATATTTTGAGGGTTTGGAATTGCAAATGGTCCCCTGTTTGTTTAAAGTATCTTGGTATATATATAATTGGTGATTTGAGGAAAATGATGCAATATAATATTGATAAACTCGTAGATAAAATTGTGTATCCAATAAGACGATGGGAGAGACTTAATTTGTCATTATGGGCTAAGATAAATGCAACAGAGATGATTTTATTGCTGAAAGTGTTATATATATTTCAGTCAATTCCATTCTTAATTTCCAAAAAACAGATTTTGCAGATTGAGAAACTGTTTCAATGTTTCTTGTGGGGGTTGGATAAAAAACCGCAGATCCCTAGATTTATGTTGATGCAAAGTGTGGATGAAGGTGGTTTTGGATATCCTGACTTGTATAAATACTATAAGGTGTTTCTGCTTAAGAACGGGACTTAGGGCTACGCATTGAGAGAGGGATTTGCAGTCCTTATCATTGGGATAGCTTTTATACTATGGGCAATATGTCGGTTAATATATTGAAGTTGAAGTCTATAGTGGCAACCAAGCAAACCTTGCGGGGGTGGTTTGGAGAGAATGGACAGTCATTTGGTTTTAGTAAAGATGGTTCTCTTTGTCATAATGAGGTCTTACAATTGAACGACAGATGTTTGATTTGGCAGACTTGTGTTCGGAAGGGGATTTTAACAGTAGGTGATATGCTAGATGGTGATCATCTTTTGACATTTGAAGACAAACAGAGGAAATATGGGTTGCATGAACGAGAGAGACAAAAATATGACGACCTGAGCTCCCTGATTTGTCTTAGGCAAAGAATGATTGGTGTTTCATTAGGAACCAAACCTGCACTGTGTCAATTGCTTACAGGCCAAGAGTATTCAGTACGTACATATATGAATTTTATGCAATTGGAAAATAAACATGTTGAGGCATGGGATAAGTTGAGATTGGTGTGGTCGGATGATCTAAATATATACTTTACAGATGGGGAATGGAAGGATATTCTTAGGGTAAGTGCCAATGTGGGTACGGATTTGAACTTGCGTCTGATTAGGCAGAAAGTGGTGGGTAAGATATACTGGACCCCAGTTAAAATGTTTAAACTAGGGCTACAAGCTGATAATCTATGTTGGGGATGTGGAAAGGAAGTTGGTACCCTTATGCACCTTCTCTGGTACTGCTCTAGAGTTCGAGATTTCTGGGTTGATGTGATTGATAGGATTGATTTAATTTTAGATGTAGTTTTACAGAGATCGGTGGGAACATCATCTTATTTTTACGTCGAGGTAGGTGTAGGCGTTCTTTGAAATATGGTGGTTGGATAAATAAGGCTTTGTTGGTGGCCATGAGACTGATCCTTCGCGTTTGGAAAACTAGGAAGAAGCCTACAGTGGAAAATTGATTAGTTGATTTGCACACCTTATCAAATTTTGAAAAGCTTTCCTTTAGAGCGAAAGACAAAGAAGAGGTATACAGTCTCATTCGGTGTTGATTCAATGCCTTGTATGATTGACTATCTAGGTTGTGGATTTGTATGAGTTGTGGGTAGAGATGATACAGAGGTAGGGGGTAAGGAAGGAAAATGAAAATGGGGTATGAAGTGAAAAAAGGAAGACAAATAACTAATAAAAGGGGGGGTTCTTTTTTTTTTTTTACTTTTTGGGAGTTTTGTTTCATGTCTATGTGTTGTTGGTGTTTGTGTGTGTGTTCTATGTTGGATGACTTTAATTAACTGTTGTATTTTGCTCTTTTATTGTTTACATAAATGAAAAGCTTCTTGGTATGTCGGGGGGATTATTTGATTATGTTGTTTGCTTATTGATATGTTATTTCATTATGAGGTTTTGATTTGTGTTCTCTGGTTAACTATCCCTTTCTGTATTTGACTATTGTATGATTTACTTTAACGATATGCTAATAAAGAGATTTGAAAAAAAAAGAAATGTGAGAGGGGGTTGTTTGTAAACATATACGGGACAGTATGCTTTCTGGTTCAGGAAAGAAAATAAATAAAGTTACTGTGAAACCAGCAGGACATGTTTTTAGGCCCTGGCTTCAAAGGACTGACTACAGGATCTACCTTCCCCCAAGTGTACCAGCATCTGGGGCATATGAATAGGCAAGGCTGATGGTTCTCACACCCTCATCAGACTCTGTGGCAGAGCTATAACCAGCTACAATGGATTTCTGGCACACATAGGTGTGACTTTGTTATCAGCACCTCCCCTCCACTCAAACTGAGGAGCTTCAAAGACAAATCCATGGCATAGAGGGCTAGGGCATGACAGTTGGCTGTGGGTTGAAAAAAATGCCCTTATTTGGAAGACAATGTTGCCCATTAGGGGCAAAAAGACTGTTCTAAATTAATAAACTTTAGGACTTTTATTTCTACAAATGTGAAACGCAGGAACGCAAAAGTTTAACAGTTTAAGGGTAATTTTTGTGGCATTAAAAAAAGATATTGTGGCTTTCCCTAGCATGTAGGAGACGCAAACGGCAGAAAAATGTAATTCATGTTAAAAGTGTACATGGTGCAACTTTTAAATTTAATGCAAACATGTTCTGTGATAATAGGTACACATATATAAAATTGTAGAATTTTAAGTGAAATATTTCCCACCAAAAATTGTGAAAGATTATTCGAAGGGCTAAATGATACTGTATAAACTTGGGAGTTGGAATGCCATGCAATCTATGTAATCTGCCTATGGAATTTTCAAAAGTGCCACAACTGTAAAAAGGTGCATTTTTGTGTCATAGCTGATTTTGGCAAAAGTGACTGTCCAATCTGCTTCTAGGGGGGAGGCGACATACATAGGCTGACCTATCCAATTGTTAGAGGCATGTCCAGCCAAAGCCAGCCCCATAGTATAATCCTGTGATGTCACTGCCTTATAAAAAAGGGGGCCACTGAGAGAGACACACACTCTCTACTGAAATGTCCAGTTCCTGGGCACCCAGACATTCCTTATTCATTCTGCAAGATTCCAGATTCCACTGCCAGGTCAGAGCATAGCTGACCCTATCCAGGCAGGATCATTGATCCAGAAATACCCCACTAAAAATCCCAAGAGATCAGGGAGAAAGGGGAAAGGTGGCTGACTCCTCAGTGGGATTAACCCGTGCTGCCTGCTTACCCTGCTATCTGCTCTATCCAGCTGAGGTGCCGCTGTGCCATGACCAGACCTTTGCCCAGCCGTTTTCTTCTGCGAGAGCTCGCCGCTGTGACCAGTGACCAGATATTGCCTTGCTGTCCAGAAACCCGGTGCGCTGTGCAAAATACTCCATTCAAGTGCTTGTTGCGAGTTTTCCCCTTCCCCAATAGCCACAAACTGCACCCTTTATCTGTACCTTGTGTTAGGCTCCACCCCATAGAAATACCATAACTGCCTTAGCAGAAATCCTTAAAACTGTCAGAATCCTCTGTGCATCCTGTCCGTGATCTCTAAGTATTAGTGCCATTCTTCCACTCATTTCTTTCTTGTGCAAGTCCTTAGTACTATTTTGATTAAACTAATTAATTCCCACATCAAGAGCCACACAGCATGAAGGGGTTACACTTGCAAAGTAACCTGTTTCGTGGGCGGCGTCTCTCTTTTCTAGCCACTAAAATATAGTTTCTGTAAAACTTGTCCTTTCCTTTTTAAACCCATTTTCCCTGTCCACTGCTTTTATTTTTAAAACCAAATTTCCTTTCCCATTGAGAATCTCATCCCGTCATTAATTTAGAGTCACTCTTTCACTTATTTCACTGGCATATTATCCCAGTGATGTGCATCTGTCATTCAGCATAAAAACCGCATTCCGATTCTATTTCACCCGTTTTTCAAATTGTTTTGACATTTAAACCTGTGTAACTTAGCAAATGCAATTTCTATGCGTGTGATTTGGCTGCACTGTGTTGTCACTTCAAAGTTGATTTTTGAACTGTATGCCCGTTGTTGGTACCTTGCCTTGTAGTTGCTAGTGTTACTACATCCCTGATATTGTTATAATCCTATTTACCTCATTCCTTCAACCGCACATTTAAATTAAATATTTAGTAATTCCGAGTGCTATTTTATGCAATTGCAAAGGTTTTAAAATCTGATTTTGCCTCCCATTTCATGGGGGAAGGTCAGATTTTAATTCTGTTTGCTGCCTAGTATACCCGACTCCTTGTTGTCCTTTCCACTCACAATTCAATTAATAGGGGTTTGAGGGAGCATGGCAGGGGGAAATCTTAACTCGGGTGCTACCTACTCGAACAATAAAATTACTCCCATTCATTTGTGCTTTGGATAAGTTATACTAGAAGGTCAAACTAAGTGTATTTCATCAATTTACCTTGTAATTTTCACCCCATTGGCGATTGCTGCCCAATATTACATTTGTGTGATTTTCTTTGATTTTAAAATAAATAAATATTGTATTACCACCCACCGGCCTGGTTCATGGTCCATTGTGACCCGGGGTATTTGTAAAAGGGGGTGTGAGACGGGTTGGGTGCCAGCTCAATCCGAATTCTAGGAAATTAAGTAAAAGTGTTTTGATTGTGCGCTGCTTCCTAGGCTAGTGGCAAGAGTCCTGGTCTAGTCTGTGACGCCCGATTAGAATCCTTAACAAGACTCTATGTTTATTATCAAATGTCTGCCTCGTCGGTATAAAGCCCGATTGGTCTGAGGCTATGAGTGATGGGAGGAGGTACGAGATCCTCTCGGCCAGTATCTTACTGTACAGCTTTGCATCTACGTTTATTAGAGCTAGTGGGCGATATGAACCCAGGAGTTCCTCATTTTTGCCCTGTTTGGGGAAGACTACTGGTTTTACCTCATTCAAAGATTGGGTGATGTTGCCAAGTGTTCTAATTGTATTATATAGATCTGTTAGTCTGGGGGCCATAACATCTTGGCATTTCCTGTAAAAGCAGTCTGGGTAACCATCTGGTCCCGGTGCTTTGTTTCTCGGTAGGCTGTTTATTGCTTTCTTCACTTCTTCCACCGTTATGTTTCCTTCCAGGGATTCTTTTTCCTCCTCTGAGATCTGGGGGCAGGTGAGGTTCTCAAGGTATTCGTCCTGCCTAACCTTTTTAGGGTTATCAGATGTGTAAAGTGTTTGGTAATACTCCCTTAGGATCTCCCTCATTTCGTTGTCCTTTGTCTTGACCTGTCCATCTTTGTCCTGGAGTTTCATTATAGTTCTATTCCTCTTCCTTGATTTAAGCTGTCGAGCCAGGAGTTTATCTGCTCGGTTTGCCCTTATGTAATACAAGTGTTCCAGGAATAGGAGTGCTTTTTCAGCCGTCTTAGTGCACAGGGCACTCAACTGACCCTGGACGTGTCTCAGTGCTAACCAAAGATTTTTGTTTGGTTTCTTGGAAATTTGTCCTTGAATCTCTTTCAGCTTCCCTTCCAATTCCTTCTCCCACCTGTGTTTCTGTTTATCCTTACCCGCCTTTACCACTATTAGATCTCTCCTTAGCACTGCTTTGAATGCGTCCCAGATTGTTCCCAGTGGTGTTTCCCCTGTGTTGTTGTCAAATAAATATTGGTCTATCTTTTCTCTGATACCTACCACTGCCTGGTCCTGCAACAGTTCCATGGGGAAGTTCCACTTCCATATCCCCCTGTTATACCCAAGGTTGAAGGACGCCATGATTGGGGCATGGCCCGACAGGGAGATGGACCCTAGATCTATCTCCATAACATTCCAAACCAACCCTGTGGCAGCCCAGATGTAATCTATTCTAGATTAGAAGGTGTGGACATGGGAATAGTTTGTGAATCCTTGTGCTTGACCCCTGATCTCACCAATGATTTCTTTTCCTCAATCCCTGCCTTAGTCGCTAAACGACTTTCATTGGAACTTACTCCTTTTATGAGTACATTTGTCAATCTGTCACTTTCTCAGGGGTTTGTTCCTTATGCTTTGAAACTATTGGTTGTTTCACCGCTATTAAAACAAGTCAGCTTGGATCCTGAGGACTATAATAACTATCGACCAATTGCTGGGCTCCCTTGGCCGGGTAAAACCCTGGAAAAAGTGGTCTCCTTTACCCCCTACAATCTGGCTTTCGTCCCACACATGGAACAGAGACGAAATTGATGGCGGTTTGGGACAAGTTGTTGCAGACTGGGGAAGCAGGTAAATTTTCCCTGCTTGTAATGCTCAACCTGTCCGCCGCGTTTGACACGGTGGACCCTGGCATTTTGTTGGACCGTATGCAAAATCTTGTGAAGGTGGATCCCTGGGCGCTACAGTGGTTCACATCTTTTCTTACTGGTCGCCAACAACGTGTCCAGGTTGGTGGCTTCCTCTCAAGATATTCTTTTCAAGTGCTGTGGCATACCGCAGGGATCGGCACTCTGACCACTTCTTTTTAATATCGATCTTCATGCCCTTATGAATGTCTTAGAGAAATATCATCTCAGATTTCATTCATATGCTGACGACACCCAGCTATATATCAGGCTCGATGTGGAGGAAGCCCGTGCCCTCGTTAGCAGTTTTTTTTTAAAGAAATGTGTTTGTGGATGGAAAAGAATTGGCTGCAGCTTAATCCAAAAAAAAAAAACAGAGGTGATCCTGTTTGGTCCGAAGCATCTCCTTGCAGGAAATAAATGTCCTCCTCCACCCCAGTTTCTGGTTACCAGCTTTAAGTATTCCTCTAAAGTAAAGAATCTCTGCAGTATTTGGCAGAGTGACCTGGGATATAATGCTCAGGTCTCAGCCAAAGGCCAATCAGTTTTTTATAACATCCACCTTTTGCGTCAAGCACTACCCTATATACCTAGTACTGATCATGCTGTGGTGGGTGGGGCCGTAGTCAATTCCAATTTAGACTATTGTAATGGACTTTTGGCAGGAGCACCGACCAATCGGATTCAACGCCTACAAAAGGCACAAAATGCAGGTGTCAGACTGGTCTTTCATGTAGCCAAAAACACCCATATTTCTGGTCTCTGCGGATCATTGCATTGGTTGGCGGTGGAGAATCGGATTAAATTCAAAATTGGGTGCTTAGTCTACAAATGTATGACTGGGCTGGCACCGGCCTACTTGATCAATAAATTGAAGCGATACCGACCGACTCGAGCCCTCAGATCTGAAGATCATCTTTGTCTTGTTATTCCGAGGACAAATTGCACATCAAGAGAAGGGAAGGTCACTGAGATCTGACAACTCGAATATACTTGTTGTTCCCCGGCATAGGACCAATAAGACTAGACAAGGGTCTTCTGACGTTGCGGCTCCTACAGCCTGGAACGCCCTCCCTTCTTATATAAGAACTATGGTTTCAACAGAACTCTTTAAAAAAAAAGTTGAAAACACTGCTCTTCGTTTAGAGCCGTATCAGTATTAACCTTGGAATGCTTCTAGCTTTGATGTATGTGTAATTCTGTTTTGTGTTTGTTAGTCTGCGCCCATCAGCCTACGGGTACCAGGTGCGCACTATAAATTCCTTAACATAACATAACATAACATAACAAAGAGGAGATCGCTGTTTTTCAGTTGTCGGACCTATACTATGGAACATTCTTCCATTGAGCTTAAGACAGGCAACTGCCCTGTTAAAATTTAGAGCAGGCTTAAAGACTTGCCTATTTAAGTAAGCTCAATGATTGCCAGCTTTGTTTCTAGTTCTGTGCTACCTGTCTCTATCATGATTTTGTTCTCTCCCCATTATATGTTATCATCTGCGCAGGATACGATTAAGTTTGTTGTGGGCGCATTACAAATTCTTCAAAATTCTAAAAATTCAGAATTCTAATTTCCCTCCATATGTTGTATAAAGCTAACATCTCCATTTTCTGTTTCAGTGCCTTAGATGGGCCCAATGTCCCTGAGCTTGTGGTGTTGCCTCTGTCTTGTTGTGGGTCCCAAGCTAAATTGAAGTCCCCCATTAGGTTCTCCTCGCCCGTGGCAAAGCCTTCTAATCATGATGGAGTCCCCCTCATAAACCTGTCTTGCTCGGTGTTGGGGGCCTATATCGTGGCCACCGTTATCTTCCGGTTTCCATATGTGGTATTCACAAAGAGGTATCACAAAGAGGTAGCGCCACTGCCCATCAACTAGGGTACTCTGCACCTGTATTCCCAATCCGTCCTGTATCCCTATGAGCACGCCCGCCCTTTTATCCCCTGCGTTCGCTTGATAAGTCTGCCGAACCCTCTGAGTCTCTTGTCGGCTTCCCTAATGAGAGTCTCTTGATACATTATAATGTTCGCCTTCATCCTCCTAGTCAGTTGTTCCATTATTTCCTCTTTATTGAGTTTTTTAGCCCCCTCACATTGCATGTTAGTATTTTTAATAGAGCCATCATATCTACCCGATTTTGGTGTCCTGTTAATTCCCGAGTCCTGGTTCTACGTCCCCACTCGCTACCCTTGATAATCTATCCCCTCATCTCCCCCTACCCCCAACTTCCATGCCTTCCCCCAAATTTTTAACACCCCACCCCTCCTTCCCAACTCTCTGAGGAAGGCCCAGGTTCCTATGGCCGATCAGACATAGTGTCTGTCGCTAATGGCCCTCCGCCCTCCCAGAGATATCATCGTGAGGGCTACTAAACTCCACTGTGTGATCCATTGGCTGTCACCCAACTCCCCCTTGGACCACCGACCCTTGTAATGGTTGCACTTTATTTATCCTCAATGTAGCATCAAATGTCACCATACCACTTCTTACTTGGTCGCCTTGCATTTTAGTGTTCTCAGTTTCCGAATTACTCACCCTTTCATTTCCTGTTGGGCGTCCTACTGGTGCTTACAAACTTCTTCCATTCCCACGGTTTCCTGCGGGGTCTGTCACCTCTCCATTGACCCTCACTTGCCCCCTGGGCATCTCCTTTTAAGTTCAGAATGAGCTCTCCCTCCTCACACATGGTGATTCTATGCTGTGTTCTTTTCCAGGTGAAACGAAGACTGAAGGGAAAAGTCCATTTGTACCGTACTTGCTTTGACATTAGAAAATCGCACTATGGGGCCCATCTGTCTTCCCTTTGGCAAAGTGACTTGCGCTAGATCCTGATAGAGTTGGACTTCCTTTCCGTTGATTCAACCTGGCCCGCCAGCCTTGCCTTGAGCAAAATCTGTGTTTTGTTCTTAAGCGGTGCCTGTTAATGATAATCTGTGCTATTTTGCCTGTCGGGCTGTAGTTCACTCTTCAGGGCTCTTGCATGCCTGAGGCCTGTTGTAGCCTTCTGCTGTTTGGGAGGTTGTGCTGTGAGGGGGGAGGGGGTGGGGGGGGGAGAGGGTGACTTGTCTGCTGATGGTTTTCCTGCCCTGGAGTGCCTTTGCTTGTGTTTGTAAGCCCGTGCCTCCGCTGCCGCAGTGATAGTCCCCAGTGACTTCTATTTGGGATGTATTATGCCAGTGATCCGATGGTCTTTGTACAATCCAGGTCGGGTGTTGCCTTCTCTGATGTCAGTGCGGTGTACCTTCAATGTTTGCAGGGGCCGTACCTTCTCTGCGAGGGAGAGGCTCCCTAATGTGTTTTAATTGGTTTTGTCCTCCTTTGCATGCTGGTAATATTTTCCTTGACTGGTTGTCCTCTTACTAACGTGTTACTCCCAGTAATTCGATCACGGTCTGCTCATTCCAATGAGCCCATCTGTAGATGCACCCACCTGTGTGTCCCAGGCTTGCACAAGAGGGAGTCCCCACACCTCCTCACTGAGGGAGAGACTCCCTGCTACCTTTTATTTGCATCTTTCCTCCGTGGCGGGTGGCTGCTTTACCTAATTCTTCTTAATTTCAGACTGGGATCGCTGTCGCGATGTCGGACTGGGCAGAGCTACTCTCCCTAAGCGCCCACTCCCGTTGATATAGTTTCGCCAGCTTTGTTGGTCCCGTCACCCGCTGCACGGTGCCTTGTGTTGCGTCGGCCTATCCCTCACTCCGGCCCGCACGGCTTTCTCCCCTGCTTCGGTCGCAACGTTTCTGCTTTTATCGCCAATGCGGTTCTGTTGTCTAGGGTTTTCCTTTGCTTTAGTGCGTGGTTGCGGGTGTACCGTTGCTAGTTTCTGTGCTTCATTTGCGGCCCTGTGGTGAGAGGCTCTCAGTTGCGTCCTTTTTCCACAGTGGCCCTCTCAGAATTTTTTTTTTTTTATTTTTTTTACTTTTTAATGAATTACTGTTTGTGAAGTAATGCCTCTAGATAGGCATAAACATGCCTACTTTTTGTTGCTTTTTCTATTTTTAACCATCAAAATAAATTATTTATTTTTCAACAATAAATGCTGGTCCGATTATTTCACGTATTTCACTCAAATGATCTCTGTCTCAATGCCAGCAAGACTATGATCCTTTCTATTAGGAATGCTGTTAGTTCTTTCCTCAATTCACTCTGTACACCCTGCCTGGGCTGTCCTGTCTCCCATTCCTCTCAAGCCAGAAACCTTGGAGTCATCTTCGACTCCTCTCTCTTTCCATCCTCACAACCTGGACCTTCCCAAGAAGGCCATTTTCCAACTTCGCCTCCTAAGAGGTACCCTGCCTTTCCTCACTTTTACCCAGAAGCTCAATGTTTTTAGAGCTCTGGTATTCTCTAAGCTCTACTATTGCAACAGCCATCTACCCACTTCCTCTCTGGGGCCCTTCCAGCTAATCTGAAATAGGGCTGCAAAACGTATCCTTGGCCTCAAGACCAGGGACTGCATATCTCACCCTGGCTCTTCAACCTTTACTTGGCACCTCTGGCCAAACTCATCTCTACATTCCCTCCTAACTTTCAGTGTTCTGCGGATGACACTCCGCTTTCCTTCAAGCACTGCGCTGCCTCCTCTCCTCTCTTCCTTATTCCGGGCTGTCTATCTGCATTTCAGGAATGGTGTGCCTCCAACGATCTCTGCCTTAATGCCAGTAAGACCAAGAGCCTTCTGATTGGCAACCCTGTTCCTGCTTTCTCTCTTTCACTCCAGCCCTCTTTAGGCCCTTAAGCTGCGCATTCCGGCGAGGCAAAAAACCTTGGTGTCATCTTCGACTTCACCCTCTCCTTCTCTCCTCACATCACAGACGTCTATAAGAAGTCCCACTAAAAGCTGCACCTCCTCAGAGGCATTCTTCCTTTCCTCACTTTCCCCCAGAAGCTCACTGTCTCAAGAACCCTAGTTCTCTCGAGGTTGAACTATTGTAACAGCCTCTTTCTAAATCTTCCTGCCTCTACTCTTCGCCCTCTGCCACTTATCCAGAACAGGACTGCAAGTCTTGACCTTGGCCTCAAGCCAAGGGATCATATCTCCCCAGCCCCGAAATCTCTCCACAGGCCCCCGGTGGCTGCAAGGATCAAGTTCAAGACCCTTTGCATTGTCCATAAGGCTGTATGGGGCCAGGGATCACACTGCATCCAACTCTCTTCCTAAGCACATTCCTTCTCGAGACCTCCACTTATCAACCTCCAACTCTCTCTCTAAGGGTCAGACGCTTCTCCAGGCAACGAGTGGGAGAGGAAAGATCTCTCTCCTCAGCAGGTGCCTCCCTCTGGAACAGCCTCCCTGCCTCTTTCAACTTGAGCAGGAACACCTCAGGTTCTAGAAGCAACTGAAGACCTTTTTTTACACTTCTGCCTTCTCTCTCTCTCTACCCTGCTGATGTTCTCGTTCTGCTGCGCTGATTACCTGGCCACCCTCTGAACCTTATGGGGACCAGGCTCCCTCACGACCAGTAGCCACATGCGCTGCCTTTGGGCCCACCGCACACTATGGACTGTATCTGCAACCCTACAGGTGTGTCATAATTGACTTGTCATATCATATAATTGTTGTTTTCTTTCCTAGCCCCCCTCCCTTTTTTGATCTTGTGGCAACTTGAAACACCATTTTTTGCTTTAGGCACTTCACAAATAAACAATAAATTATCAATAAAGTAAATGAAGTCTGAACACGCTAGAAATTAGGAACCATGCTAAGTAGCTGCACATTGCAATAAACCAAAGGTTTATGTGCCACAGTGTTAGCCAACATTGAACTAACGCGCAAAAGAATATGTATTGCCAATGTGTATTATGAACATGCGCCTGTGGCCTTTGCACATTTACATCTTACTGTGGAGGCCCATATGTGAAGGACAACCAGGTGCTCCTGCATCAATGTAAAAATCAATATGATTGCGGGACTAGATCTCCACAGAAGCTAGTAAGCCTCTACTGACATTTGCCTCCTTCTTGAAGACTTTGATCTTGACTTCCTTGTTCTCACTGAGATGTGGTTCAATGCCAGCTCTGTCACTGCTTTTGACTCCCTCCTCAATGAGGTCTACAAGATCCTCTCAAAGCCTTGGCCCAACTGATCTGGCAGTGGAGTAGCCCCGATCTCCTCTGAGTTGGTCCCTACCTCTCTCATGTACACTTAGTGCTATATCTATATTGAAAGTCTTGTCTGCAAGTTGGGTGTCTCTCCGACTCTCTGTCTCACCCTTGCCACTATATGCAGACCCCCTGGCCCTGTGTCTGTCGTCCTTTCTGAATGGGATGACTTCACACCCTCTCCTGTGACTTCTGCCTCTGAACGATGACTCCTTGTTGACTTTAACATACACCTCGACTCCACTGTTCGTGCCTCTACACTATTCCATGATCCCTCTAACTCTCTATCCCTATCTATTATCCCTTCAGGCCCCAGCCATTCTGTCAGACAAACTCATGCCTTTGTGGGTGTTTCAAGGATCAAATTCAAGACCGTTTGCCTCATCCACAAGGCTGTCTGGAGTGTGGGAACCCACTACCTGCAGCTCTCTCTCACAAACTACTCTCCATGATACCTTCGATCCTCTCGCTCCAACTCTTTGCTGGGCAAACGCTTCTCCAAGCAGAGAGCTTGGGCAGATCAGTGTTGCCGTATAGGGAAATCTGTGCCTGTATGCACCACGCCTCAGGTCATCTTTGAAAGAAAACGTAAATGAAGTGGGAACAGGCGCGTTGATACTGGTAAAATGAAAGTAAATATTGTCATATGTGTTTTACTTGAAATATTTTGTTGTTTTTCAGTACACTGACCGCCACTAATAGCGTTTATTTTTGTGGCATGTGTTAGCAAAAAATGAAACTGACTCGGGCACGCTGTGAACGCTAGATGAATGGTCCCATTGTTATGTGTCCTTGAATACACTGCAATAAGAATTTGAAGGACCAAATGTGTACAAAAAAATCCACAAAGAATAAATTCACTATATTGAAAGCTTACGCCGGAAAGTAAAGTTTCTATTTTAGAAAACTGTCTTTGGAATGGTTGGTCCTCCGCCACATCGCAAGAATGGAATTTCAAAACATAATATAAGCAAGATTTTAAATAATATTTATGCAAGGGCGGATGTAAAATGTGCTGTGTGCTACACAAACGTTGTGACGGATGGATGTTCAATTTAACGCAAAGAATAGTGTAAGGAAAGGCTTGGTATCATCAATGAACACCGACAAAAATGAGACACAGTTAAAGGGTGTTTATTGAATTTTAAAGGGTTGGTTAAATGCCTATCTAAACCTAAATCTAAGGATGGGAGCCAGCTACAACCATCAAAAAATAATAACAACACAGTCCTAGTCGAGTCTGTCAAAATAAAAGGGCCTATGCTAATAATCCATTGCCAAGCCTTACTTCTAAATACAAAATGGTGTGGGACAGTAGTGTATGCAAAAAAGGAAAAGTGTTCAAGAAACAATATGTCAGGACAGTTGAGCAGTTGGCCTCCTTTCTCCATGCTTTCAGCACGGGACAAGACCGCACGCTCGAGCTTCGTGCACTCTGCCTTCCTCGGCTCGAGGACACAGTTCAATGGAACAGCTGGTCTCACACCACTCTGGCAAAGTCTTTAAGAAACACAAAAAGGTTTCTCGAAAAGAAATGTCCCATGTCAAAACACAGGATTCCTCCGCCTTGAAATAAATTTCACTTTACTTGTCAAAACACACAGTATTACCTTCTTTCCCAGTGACTGCTGGTACTTGTAGATCCTTTTGTTACTTGTACAGTTCAATATCTTAGTATCAGTACCTTTAGTTCCAAAGTCTCTTTGCCATTCAAAGTTTCCTACTGCAGAGGGTCTTATGTAGCAAACAAAACACAAAAGTTCCTTTCCTTTGTCAAGATCCTCATATTCATAAATTCACGATTGGTGTCCCTCCTTCGGGCTCGGACCACGGGTCCCCCCTGTCCGGGCTCAGACCCCTTTTCTACAATGTTCACAATTTGGTCTCCCTCATCTGGGCTCGGACCATGGACCCCCCCCTCTTCTGGGCTCAGATCCCTTTTGACACCAGAATCGAAGACTTTCGACTGTGCACAGGATTTTGCTCGACACCGTCGGAGGACCACTTCGATTTACAATTCTTTACAACTCTAACTTTCACTTCTGCCACTTCTCATCAGGATACCTTACAGAGACCTTCGATTAGGCATACATGCGGTGCCGGATCACTGTCTCACAGCATTGCTCTTTTGGACTACAAATCCCAGAAGGCACATTAAAGGTTTGTTCCCACTTCGCCAGTTACAGGTACTTTTGGGATGGTATGCAGTGTTAATAATGAAAACAAAATATCGACAAAGATTTTCAGCGACACCTGAATAATGACAAAAAAGTCAAATTATTTAGTAAAAGCATGTATGGGGGTGGGGTAAGGGAATAAAAGGGGTGGGGGAAGTTGGAGGGGAGGGTAAAAAAGCTGTAGAAACAGGGGGGCTTCGAGGGGGAGGCCCGCCCCATATAACATTTTTTTTTTTAAATGGTCTTTTTCTTTATTAACCCCATAACTGCCAAGGGTCCCCTCTCAGTGCCAAGGCCTTTTTTGGTGATTTCGGATTCAATCTCTTGTAACGTTTTTGTTACATGAGGTATCTCGGCCAAATGTGGCCCCTTTTCTTTCCACATATAGGCGGTCATAACGCCACCAAGGAACCCTAGTTTGCTGTACGGGTGTGAGAGAAAATAACCAAAAAGGGGAAAAAATGTGGGTTTTTTCAGACAATGGAAGTAAAATGATGTACACAGAAGCCTGTGGTTTTTTCCTTGTAAGAGCTAAGAACAAATGGTTTGCTGTGCTGAATTCACCATTTTCTAAGCTTTCAAGAACAGGGTGAGTGGAAACCAAAAAACATTTGTATATGGTTACCATCCATTTTGTGAGAGGTGGGCGATTTTGCCCTTTTCATCCAATAGGACATATGTGGACGGAATGGAAGAGGAGGGTAGGAAAGCTGAATGGGAAGACAGAAAGGCATACATTTCTGAAAAGTAGACAAAAATCCAAGTTTAGGAAGGAGTGATTTAAGCAGGTCAGGCACCAACTATGCTGGGAAAATTTCCATAGCTTGGGGAAAAATATGAAAAATGACAGACAAAAAAGGTATGTGGTGGATACGATTGGCCCGGTCAGGCAATGGCTTCTGTGAATTTTGAGAAAAGCAATGCCCCACTACATTCCCCCGACTCTTCCAGTAAGGAAATCACACATTTTTCGTAATGTTTCGCAAAACAAGTAACACCACAAGCCAAAAGCTGAGCCAAGGTACACAGGATTTTTATGCTTACGGCCTAAAGAGACGTACTAAGCATGTGTAAATAAGGAAAACAAATGTGGTGAGGATTGGCAAGCATACATTTTTTGAAAGAGCACATGCACAACTTCTGAAGGGTAGGGGACATGTGCAGGTTACAAAAGCGTATAGTGTCTAAAGATGCGACTAAATGTAGGTCACATTTGGGAAATGAAAGGGTTGTGTGACAAAGCGCAGCAGCAAATATATGAAAGCGTTATGAAAACCAAACTAACACAACAAATGTCCTGTGTTCCCACAGGTGTCCCAAAGAAAACGGTACCTCACATGTGTGGGTGCACCTACCTGGGCACTAAGGGAAAAGGCTAAACAACTGTTATTCCGCAAAGGGTTTGGGGAGCCAACCTACAGATTTGTGCATGGGGTGTAACAGCCACCAAGGAAAACAGGGAACCCCATGCATTTCCGAAAAGAAGACACCCGTGGGAATTCACAGAGGGCTGACTTGGGTGAATACCCTTGGAATTTATTACCCACAAGCCTGGGCAAAGTCCCAAATTTAGGGGAAAAAAACCTCAATTTTCAGACATTTTCAACCTGGAAACTACTGAAACAAGCCGCCAACACCACATGTCCTACCTTCCTACATTCCCACAGGTGTCCGGATAAAAACAGTACCTCACATGTGTGGGTGAACCTACCTGGGTGGAAAAGAAAATGTGTTGACCGTCCACAAGTCCAACGGCAGTCCCGGGGAGCCCCGGCAGGGTGCCCGTCCGTTCTGAGGGAAATTCTGTAATGCTGCCTAGCCAGAGCTCCAGGATGGTCGGGGGTGATGTCCCTGGCCTTGGGTGCTGTCCCTCATGTGGGTTGACCATCCATAAGTCCAGTTGCGGTTTCAGGGAGTCTCGGCAGGCTCCCCATCCTTTCCCAGAGGGAGAAGGTGTAACACAACCCAGCCAGAGCTCAAGGATAGTCGGGGATGATGTCCCAGGCTTTGGGCACCCGTCACCCATGTGGGTTGACCATCCCCAAAGCCCAGCCTGGAGCTCTAGCTGGGCTGCATTACAGCTCCTCCCTCTGGTAAAGGTCGGGGACCCTTCCGTGGCTCCCTGGAACCGCTGCTGGGCTCGGGTATGGTAAAACCACATGGGAGACAGCCACTGAAGGCCAGGAACATTACCCCTGACCATTCTGGAGCGCTGGCTAGACTGCATTACTAAATTTAACTCCGTTAAGGGAGGGGGACCCTGTTGGGGCTCCCTGGGAATGCTGCTGCCCCCAGGATGGGCAAAATGTACTGCCCCATGCTTTCGGGGGCCTGTGCCAATTTTCCTGGTGGCCCTCTCCTTCCCTCACCTCAAATGGATGGAGGGGGGCATCTCATGTAGCCCTCCCTAGGGGCAGATATGGGCAGCAATCTACATAAGTAGCTGGTGGTTTAGGGTGCCCCCCACAATGTTTTTGTGTTTTATTTTTTTTATTTTTTGCCCTACCCTAGCGGCGATGGCCACATTACTGTGCCCATCTGCCCCTAGGGTGGGCAAAAAGTACTGCCCCATGCTTGGGGGGGATGTGCCAAGATTTCTGGTGGCCCTCTCCCCCCCCACACCAAATGGATGGGGGGCATCTCATGTAGCCCTCCCTGGGGGCAGATAGGGGTTGAAATCTGCCCCCAGGGAGGCTACATGAGATGCCCCCATCTGCCTGGGGTGGGGGGAGGGCCATCCCCCTTTTCATTACCAATATCTCTGGTGGTTTAGGGTGCCCCCACACCCCACCAAAAACAAAATCTTCATTTTGTTATGTTTTGCCCCTTCCCTAGAGGTAGATGGGCACATTAGTGTGCATCTGCCCCCGGGGGGGCAAAATGTACTGCCCCATGCTTGGGGGTGGGCGGAGTGCCAAGGTTTGTGGTGGGCCCCCACCCCAAATGGATAGGGGGCATCTCATGTACCCCTTCCCGCCACCATGGAGAGCTACATGAGGTGCCCCCCTTCCACTTGGGGTGGCGGGGAGAGGGCCACCCCCCTTTTCAATACATGTAATCATTGGTGGTTTAGTGTCCTCCCACCTCCACCCAAAACACCTTTATTTTTTTAAATAATGTTTTTTGTTTTGCCACTTTCCTAGGGGCAGATGGGCACATTAGCATGCCCACCTGCCCCCAGGGTGGCTAAAATGTGCACCGCCTACTTCAAAAACATATCCATGGTGGTCTAGTCGCATTGCTGGGTGCGGATCGAGCGATCCCCACCCGATCCGCGCTCAGCAATGCTCGATCTGAAGGGCTCAATAATGCCGGAGATCGAGAGAGAGGAAGGTGGACACACATCGTTTCACCGCAGCGGCCGAAAATGGCTGGCGCAGTGAAATTCAATTTCAGTTTCACATCCACGTGAAAATGAAGGAAATCCAACCCCCGGGCCATGAGGAGGAACCTCCTCCTCACATAGCCCGGGGGTTGGATTTTACTTTTGTGTGATCCTGCAAAGCAGGATCACTCAAAGTGCAGTGCCAAAGGTGTGCAAACGTAATGTCAAGGACGAGATTCCTCGTCCTTGGCACTTAAGGGGTTAAAGTGTCACTGAATAGTTTGTGGAACCTTTTGGGATTTACACAAACTTCTTGACACAACAGGTTATCCCGCCTTAGCTTCCCTCGAGTCACAGGTTCTCCATCTTTTACCCTCAGTAATGTGGTGTTAGCAGGTCCTCAATGGGGATTCACTTGAGGTCAGGGTCCCAGCACCTGCCCCTCAACTACTTGGGTTTCTGGAACCCACCTAGGGAGCAAGTACTCATTTAAACACTATCAGAAAAGTGTTGCTGGAGTTTTGGTTTCCTGGAGCACAGTTCATCTGCCACACTGTAGCCCTCTTTGTACTCACAGGCTTCAGTGTCTTGGCAGCCCAGCCCCCTTCTGTCTTCCCAAGGTTTTCCCAGCTGCTGACTTCTGCTTCTGGTCTTCACGGTTCCTTCAGCATCAACTGCTCGCTCAGAGTGTGCCTTGGTGGCTGACCTTTTATACTCTTTGAAAGATTTGATTGGAGTCAGGTGTGAGTAGTTGTCCCCCCACCTGCCTGACTGACTGACCTCATTATCGGGACAACATGGAGACTGTCCATAGGAATCCATTGCCCGTGGATTCCTATGGGTTATCCTCATGACTCCCATCTGCCTCTTCATCCCAGTAGTTGGACTTCTAGAATGGAAGTAGGGATTATGGGAGCTGTAGGTTTGCCTGGAGATCATGGAAAAACCATATAGGTTTTTGTCAGTATGAAGGGAGTAAATGTATTGTAATGGGTAAATGGATTTTCTATTGGGTCTTAATTTCCCTGGTTGTTTTCTCCTTTTTCTTACAGATAGGTACTGGGGTATGACGGGACTCTGCTGACAATATCCCATGACAACTGAGGGCATGTCGGGTCGGGGTGTATCGGAACGGGAGGAATACCATGTCTCGCCATAAGGCGTGTCTCCCATAGTCGCCAAGGAACCCCTGCCCAGGTGATCCTTCCTCGCTCGTCCGCCCCCAGGGTTGGGATCCAAGAGTGTTGGCCCTCCACGGGCCACCTGAACAAAGGATCCCCGGGAATAGCCTGGGAGAAATGCCTCAGGTTTCTCACAATAGACATCGTACATTTTAATTGTAACTTAAATTTATAGCCAACATAAGAATGTACTGTGTATATTCAATTATAAAGTGGGTATTGAAATATGTTTTATATAGTTATACAATACCGTTGTGCGCCTGTCATTAGTACAGCCTACAGGCCAACTGATTCTTCAACAGTATTTGCACAATAATCATCAACAATGCATCTGTGATGAAGATCATCTAGGACTATTGCCAGACAACAAGCTGTCCTTCCGCGATTGCAGTAACAAGGAGCAACATGGCAGCCTATAGGTTCTAGAAACGTGCAGATGTGAAAGTGTTGCATTTACACCAAAAATGAAAATGATGCAAAGTTTGCTAACTATGAACTGTGTTTGAAAAAGTTAACCAAGTTTTCCTGGGCTTAATTAACTATTTTTAGCGTTGTGTCAAAATGAAAACTACTTATTACGCTCCGACTATTGCAGTTTTGATTCTATCATTTTTGTAAAAAGAAACAAATGTTTTGCGTTTGCTGTGGATGTGTGCATTTAAGTTCCTGGTTCTGCGTTAGTGGCTACGCTGCCCACTAACGTCATTGAAATAGGTGGAGGCCATCCTGAGTATCTAGTGATGTCAGCGTTAGAGGCGGGTGAACCAAATCAGTGCCGCGAGGGGACTTGAATTTAGGGCACTAAATCAACAGAAAAGAATAGCACAAGGTGGCAGTACCCGAGTCGTCGATTTTGCATGTGTTGAAGTGAGAAAAACTTGGGTGCGTTGTATTGGAATTTCTTTTTAAGAACGATGGATGTATGCTCTGAAACACATGCCCGATTCATTGGGCCAATATCAATTATGACCAAACTACCTCTAAGTATAATTGTGTGGGTTCCCTGCACTCCATCCTCACCACGTTGGGCACCTATATACTGGTACCAACATTCCGTGCTGAACTAGGCAGCCCCATTGTCACCAACCACTTTAAGTTTGGAGTAGGACACAACCACAGATACAATACGAAACAAAAGTGCAGATTCTGCCATTTCCAGAGTTGAAATCATGTGTGCATGCATATTTATAGTGGTTCTAACTGGTTCCCACTGAAAAAGTGTTTACTACCATTTTTGTTCCAATTATGGCGCCAGTGCAGATCAACTTGTATCAATCAGTGTTTGTATGCACAGGCGCCTATGTTGGTTTTATGATTAGCTGTTCAAATTCCATCAAAGGTGTCCACTTATTGCTATAACAGACACAATCGGACTGTCATTCCACGGGTGGAGCAGTTCTACCAACATTCACCCTGTCTTCATTGTAGTAGGGCTCTTTAAAAACCATCCCTCCTCGCGGCACTGACAATTCCCTTATGACTGAGAACATAGGATAGGCCCCATCTCCTTTGGTATCCCAATAAACAGGAGTACAGACTCATTAAAACACTTGATTTCTACAATTGGTTTTCCATTAATGAATGCAACCGATAGTTCTCATGGTCCTATTTAACTAATAATCACCAGTTCCAGAGGTTGAATGAGTGTTAATGGCCCCTGCCCCGAGTTAATGGACCAATCATAGCAAGAGCCTTTAACAAGGATCCCCGGTACGATTATCACCAGTTCCAGCCCATGGAATGGGTGATTAATGCTGTTAGCACCCCAAGTTTCCAATCCTGAAACCTGTAGTTCTAAGAGCAAAGTATTTTCTTTCAATGAACAGGACACCTCGTGGTATCCCTTTCACTGAAAGAAAATACTTACACATGACGGCTGCCACAGAACTGGAAGGTAGGGCTCAGAACGGAGCCCCTCTTCCATTGCCATGGTGGCCAGCAGCTGGGAGACGGAGCAGAAGAGGTGGCAGTGTAATCGGTTAAGTGGGGCTGTGGATGCGGAAATTAGTAGTAAAGAGAAGGGAGGGTATGGCGGGAAATCATCCGTCAGATTGCTTGCAACGCTGGCTTGGATCGTGAGATTAAGCCTGTGATCAAAGTGACACGATTTGTTGTTCGCACCGCAACAGTTGCTTACTGGACGTTTCACTGAACCTTTTTATCTTATTGGAGCAAGCTGTGAGGAGTCAGATATGAGAGACGGACACATAGTTTTAATGTTTTCAACATTAGACATTTTATTCAAATAAAAAGGTTTGGTTAAAGGCCTTTCTGTCCCTATTCTAAAAAAAAGAGTTTCCCGGCCTATGACATCAAAACTAGGGATCAGTCTGTGTCTCGTTGTCCAAATTAAACAAACTGTCCTTGTGTCCAAAACGTATCTGACTCTCACACTAAAAATGAATAACAAAAAGTGCAAGGTAAATGTCTCTACTTCAAATTCAGCAAAAAGTATGCAAATCCAACAAAACAATACTTGCATCCAGGGGCGGATTCCCTTACCCTTAACTGCTTCAGGTAGCAAATTGAAAATGTTCTGTTCAAACATGCTTCTTTAAGAGTAGTGTCGGAAACCGGAGGGTATTGTTGGGAAGTGGGGACGATCGTCCCAGACCCGCAAGCGTTTTCTGATGAAGCAGAGGCCTGGAAGTGTGCAGTAGGGACTCAGGGAGGTTACAGGGGGTGGGGAGTGTCGACAGGGGCTATATTGCAGAGAGGGTGATGCATGCTTCGATGTTAAAGTACTTTGGAAATCAAACTCCATCTTAGATAGTAGCAGACATATGGAATCGAGGCCTAGCTTTGCGCTGTAGCCTGGGCCGTAGGCTCAAGCCACACAGATGGAAATAAGTGTATGCATGCGAAAATAGGTTGTAGCATGGGTATCAGTGAGAGAGGCAAGAGCTGCAGAGAGTGATAGACCTTCCATTGTCTCATGTTTGTTTATTTATTTGTAGGGCGCACCAAACCCGGAGGTAACTGGGTGCAACTAATGCATAAGGAAATTTACAGCTTAGGTTACAAGGTAGGGCAAGTTGCATATAAATACACGGTAATCAGAGAAAGGTACAAAGTTAAACAAGGATAAAGTACATTGTATGGTACAGGTAAGTATTAGATAAACAGGACTACATACAATACATTAGTTCAGGTAGTACATAATCGGAGATAGTTGCTGAGCCAGGCGCCGAGAGGCAGATCAGATGTCGTTAGAGCGCAGCCAGTTCAAGGTGTTATGCTTGAAGCTAAGGAAGGATTGGTCAACTCTGAGGTCGATCGGTAGTGCATTCCAGGATTGGGCAGCTTTCACTGGGAAGCTGATTCCTCAAGATGTTTTTAATTTAAATCTGTGAATGTTAAGGCTGAAGGCACTTGTCGTTCTAGAGGGGCGGGTTGAGGTTTTTCTTACAATTCTCTCTGTTAGGTATTGGGGTGCTGCATTATTTAGGCACTTGAAGGTCAGGGACACTGTTTTAAGCAGGATTCTATCATTTATCTTCAGCCAATGGTTTTCTCTTCTGATTTCTGACGCATGCTATCTGTTAGGAATGTTCAGAGCTGTTCTTAATGCATTGTTCTGTAAGATTTGGACTTTATCTAGGATATACTTGCCAGCATTAGTATCCCAGAAGCAATGCGCCTTGCAAGGCCACAAGGGGGTTGACAGCTCTCTACAAAAAGCGATCCCGCTAGAAGGAGGGCATGAGCCTCCGACCTTCCCTTGTCCCAGCTAGTAATAGCGCCCATATGCCCCTGTCCCAAAGCCCCAGCATTCCAAGGTACCAGTCAGTCGTAGACCACCGACCATAAAACTGTTAGACCCCAATCGATCAGAAAAGATCAAAAAGCAGGGACCAATTGCCTTCACCATAGGTCACGTGATTTGTGCTGCCAGGTGCCGGGTGGGGCAAAACAAATCTAAAAGGAGGATGTGGAGCTTAAGATGGGCGCCAACGTGTCTGAAATTGGGCTGTAGTTTGTTAGGTACAATGCCCTACAAGTATCTTCTTAGCCCTTGTCTGCAGTACCAGGTGCACATTAGGTTAGAGATAGAGCATGTATTGCTTTTCTTTCTTCATATAATGAGCAATTGATTGTAGCTTCAAGCCTGATGACACGCAAAGAGTAACCCACGTGGAAGAAGATGGACAGAAGGGGCCGGGACCAATGGCCTGGGATCCCTTATCGAGAAGGTAGCCTATCTATAGGGTCTCACCAACCAGCCATTTTGATGTGTACATTATGTAACTTGCGTCACTGATGAAGTTGTGTGCCTTCATAAAGTGTTGCTCGTACTGATTTTGCTAGAATGTTCAGTGGCAGCACAGTGCTTTGCTGGCGCATCAATATTTTTGTGGAAATAAAACCTTGTTCTCCTTGCAAGAGGTGTGCTGGGCCTTTTTCCCCAAGTGAGTTGTATTTTTTCTGGTGTGAGCCTTGAGGGGCTTGTCTACATTTGGGAGACCCCAACGTGACCCCAGTGACCCCCGCAAAGATGGAGGCTTCAAGGCCGCATCTCTGGAGAGGACGTGCCCACCTGCAGGGACGAGTCCCAAGCGTGCAATCCGGAATGGTGTACAGCAGCAGTTTGAACAGAATTCCTGTCTACCCTTTGGAGCGGGGTGCGGCTCCTAGGAAGGTGTAGGCCGCTATTGGGACCCCACGACAGAGGAGCTTGTGTGAACACGCAGATGTAAGGACAGCTCTTGCGAGTGACAACCACAGGGGTAAGAGTGAGTGGGGGGACATAGCATGTCTGTGTGAAGGGAGAGCGTGAAAGGCCATGTGGGTTTTTTTGTATTTTTTATACTGTTGTTTTTAAGGAGATAACGAGGTGAAAACAGGAGTGTGGGATCCTTTCCAAATAAGGGGAAGAAGGTGGCACCATATTTTTATTGTGATAAAGGAAGGTAAAAGTAGGAGCTCCATATAATTAGTGAACTTGAATTCCTGTGCCCAATATATTTTGGGTGGGGGATGGAGACAAGGTAGTGCTTGTTATTTTGGCTTGTTGTTTCAGTTTGTTGTTTTGCTATGTTTGATTATTGTTGTGTAGTAGGTGAAGGCCAAGAGGGGGCCTTCCGGAGTAGTGTGGGCAATTGGGTGCAAAGAGTAAAGTGTGTGTGTGTAAGGGAGGGGCTGTGGACAGGGGGCAATTGATAGGTGGGTACGGAGGACTTGTAGTGACGGGTATTATAACATTTTGTGCAACTCATAATTAAAAGTTTCTTTTGGGAATATAATGATTGTCAATATGGGGTATATTTATAGTGAATTACCATTGTACAAGGATAAAATAGAGAAGTATCACAAAATAGGTGGCAGGGCGCCTTAGTCACAGCAAGGTACTAAAACGGACATTAGAACACATGAGAACGTTCCTAACTGCCAAAGATAAGGGTAAACAAATTCATAAACGAAAAGAGATTTTAGTCTTGTGGAAAATGGTAGAGGATATAGAGGACAGTGTCGGGTGTATGCCCCGGCACGAAGATAGTGCCACCCCAGATATAGTGAATGCAACAGCACCTGAAGAAGCACTGCAGCCGGGAACTATAGGGGGGCTTTATCCACTTACCGCCCCCCCAGCCACAGGATACACCAACCCAACATATGTGCCCATGCCCGCCACCGCCCCACCCCCATATCGACCAACACCGAACAGCATTACGCCATAGGATAACAAATCACATAAGGAGTTGGAGGAGGCATTAGAGGTAACGCAAGCAGAGCTGGCCCGACTGAGGGAAGTGAGGGAAGAGGAGAACAACTAGGGGTGTGGTCCGGAGGAGTGAAGGGCTGGAGATATTTTGTTCCGATTGGATAGCATCGCGAAAAAGAATGTAAATGTTCATGTTGAGAGAGGGAAGGGTGGCGCTCGTGGAGTGGAAAGTGTAGGCTATGGGACCGTGGGGTCAGACAGGGAAGCAAACAGAGAACTGAGGGAAAGAGAATGGGATACTGTGGATGAATTCAAGGATGAGGAGATGCCAGACATCTCGCCCAGAGTAGAGAGCTTGTGAGGACCACGACTGAGGAGCAGTTTTGGCAGGTAGTAGTGGCAAGGAAAAAGGGAAGTGATGGACGCAAAGCGAGGTGAGGAGTGGCCACACAACTGCCGTTATTGTATAAGGGACCTCGAAGGATGCATCAAGGATCAGGCTCTGGCGTGGCTGACCTCCTTCCTCTTGGACCGACCCTCCAGGTTTTGTACAATCTGACAGAAAAAAAAGGTCCGACCATACAAAACGACCGAAAAATGCTACCACCAAAAGTTCGAACCTTTGGTGGTAGCATTGCAGGTAAGTAAAAAAAAAAAATAAATAAAAATAAAAAGAATTGCAGGGGTGTCCCCGCAACACCCCGTTCACTATACTGTGTGACATAGGTCCAACTTGGGTCCTTCCTCTCCTCCACTACTCTCTCTACATGTGGTGTCGCCAAGGGCTTGATCCTCTCACCCTGGCTAATCAATGTCTATCTGGCCCCTTGGGCCCACCTGATCTCCACCTTCTCCTCCAACTTTCAGTTTTACGTGGATGACACTCAGGCTTCCCTAAACCGCCTCTCCTGTCTCACTCATTCCTGACTGTCTATCCGAGATTCAGGATTGATGCTCCTCCAACGATATCAGCCTTGATGCCAGTAAGACGGTGATCCTTCTCATTTGGACCCCTGCTCCTGCTTTCCCTCTCCCACTCTGCACGCCCTCGTTGGGCCCTCTACCTTCATGTTCCTGTGAGGCAAAAAAGCTTGGTGTCATCTTCAACTCCACGCTCTCCTTCTCTGGTCAGATCATAGACCTTGCCAAGGTGGTCCACTTCGAGCTGCACCTCCTCAGAGGTATTCTACGGTTTCTCACTTCCCCCAGAAGCTCACGGTCTCCAGAGCTCTGGTTCTGACTAGGCTGGACTACTGCAACAGCCTCTTTCTCAGTCTGCTGCCTCTAATCTCCCCCCTCTGCAACTAATCCAGAACAGGACTGTAAGACTTATCCTTGGCCTCAAACCCAGGGACAGTATCTCTACAGCACTGAAATCTTTCTACTGGCTCCCGGTGGCTGCAAGGATCCAGTTCAAGGCCCTCTGCATCATGCACAAGGCCTGCACTGCATCCAACTCTCTCTGCCTACTCAAGCCCTCCACTCAGCTACCTCCAACTCTCTAAGAGTCAGACGCTTCTCCAGACAGAAAGTTGGGGGTAGATCTCTCTGCTCTGCAGGTGCCTCCCCTGGAACGGCCTTCCTGCCCCTCTGAAACCTAAGCCGAACCACCTAAAGTTCTGGTATGCAGCTCAAAACCCTATTTTTCACCTCTGCCTTCTCTCTCTCGCTTCCCTGCTAACCTTCCTGTCTGATGAGCTGACTGGTTGCTTGGTACCCTCAGTGTCTCACTGGGTACTAGGCTACTCTACGACCAGTCCTCCTTGCACTGTCGCCAGGCCTACTAAGCACTTAGGGGCTGTAAATTGTAACCTCCACAGCCCCTCTGCCGCGTGCACTTACCCAGAGCCGTGCTGCCCTGGTCGCACTTACCCAGAGCCTTATTGGCTGAGACCGCACTTCCCGCTACCCTTTCCCTTACACTTCCTCCTCTCCCTTCCCCCTTCACCTCTCGTTTCGCACTTGCATGATCTGAATGTCACAAGGTCAAGTAAGATTGTTTGTCTTTCTTCCCTCTGTCTCCCCTGCCTTGTCTTGAGGCAGTTAGAAACACCTGTGTACAGGCGCGTTATAAATGCAATATCATATCATTATGTGCTATGAGCTGAGATGGATAAGAATAATTTGATCAAAACGCTCCCGTCCCTTACTGCCGGGACCAAGAAGTGGATATATGCATTTGAAAAACAGACAGCAGGAATTCCATTGGCGGTGGGAGACATGAAAAGTTTACTTGTTTCAATTGTGGGAGATCAGGACCATCATTCTACATCATTGTAAAAGTATTTAAGAACGAGAAAAGGAAACGGCTCAGAAATGGCACGCTGAGGAAGCCAAACTAGTGCAGAAAAAAATTGCTAAAATAGCCCCTGAAGGGGTGGTAACGGTAAATACAGATACAGACTCGGTGGAGCAGGATGCTGCATGCGCAAATGTGAGGATAGCGACGTTCCGCCCAGGTGGGGGGCAGGGGCAGTGGGGCATAAGTATCCTGAATGGCACTGAGGAGGGTCAGCAGCGGGGAAGAGGTGGTTTCCAAGGAGGCAAAGGGGGGTTTGGTGCAATGGGAAACAGGAGTGGTATGTGTTCATCTCAGTGTTGAAGCTGTGGGAAGTGTGGACATTTTGCAATAGAATGTAGAAGCAGGCAGGGTGCAGGGTATAACCCATACAAGCAACCTGCCCCTGCACCACCACAGCCATGTTCCTTCCCACCCCCGACGTTCACCTCCATAGCCTATGAAATACACCAGGCCTACTCCCAGTTACCACCAAGACCTCCACACATACAGGCACAAGCACTGCCTAATGCACAACCACAAGCGGCCCAGCAGAATACCTTGTATGGAGGCCAAATGTCCACATCCAATGTAGTGCCAAATGGAACGGTAGCGCCTTACTGAGGGGTCAGTGTCATGGGAGAAAAGCCTCTCACATTCCCAGGTACCAATACATACCCTGATTAGGACAGCCCACAGAAAGCTCTTGCGTGACCACTCCTGTCCATGACTACCGACCCTGATGAGGAACCCTTGATGGGCGCTGTGGTAGTTAATAAGCAATTCATCTTTATGGTCGACACAGGTGTCACCAAATAATGTATCAGAGAGGGAAACTTCCCACTATCCGGCGAAACTCTTGACATGCAAGGATTCTCTGGGGCTGTCGTAAGGGTTCCCTACACAGAAGAGGTAGCTATCAAAATAGGGGAAAAAGTGGTGCGTGCAACCTTACTGTACTCCGAGGCCTCCCAGATAAATTTATTGGGACGGAATTTGTTGAGCGAACTGAACATGACCATCTCCTTTACGGACCACTGGGTGGTATGTGCCACCCCAGGCATGTGAGCCTTAAGGGCAATGGTCATCATACAGGCTAGAAGAGGGGAGGTGGTGGTTTGCGGCATCCCTGTGGATCTGGGCATGTTTGTGTATGGGATAACAGTACTGCTCGATGCTGCGCCCCAGATTGGTAAGGAGTGTTCCATCAAATTTCATCTTCTGACCCTTGGTGACCGCAGAGCTTGTGGCTGGAACAATACTTTCTCTAGATTTACAGGGCCTGGTTGTATCAGCTAAAAGCATTGTTGTGGTGGGCACAGACTCTGATGGGTGTGAGTGAAGTACTGTGCTGTGCATTGACCCAACAATGCCCCTCAAAGAAATGATAGGTGCAGAATTGTTTGAGGATCGGGTTGACGCTGGAGAGATTGTGTTAGAATTTGTATCCCCTGTCACATTATGATACAGTGTTCCTTAATGGCCCTTATCGCCCCACCCCCCTTCACTGAAACAGACAGAGCAGGACTCAGAAAGATTATGGACAACCAATGCCCCGATGTAGGGCTCTTGCAGGGGGTGGCACTGGTCCGAATAACAGTCAGGCGCAGTTTTGTACCGAGTTAAACAGTATCTGCTGTTCAAAGAGGCAGAGAAGTACATACAGGGCACCATTGTGGCACTTCTGAATCAGGGAATAATAGTGCCCTCCACCTCCCCATGCAACACAGCTATCTATGCAATCAAAAAAGTGAAGTGGATGATACAGGACCTCTCTGCCCGCTAAATGACAACGTCCAGGCAGAATTTCCTGTAGTTCCGAACCCTGCAACGATACTGTGCTGCATCCCTAAAGGGGCCACCCACTTCACTGTGGTGGACCACAAAAAAGCCTTTGCCATACACCTGCCCCCGATTTGCAGTACCTCACTGCGTTTACAAATGGGGGATGCGCTTCAAGCACACGAGATTGCCTCAGGGGTACTGTGAGACCCCCAACATCTTCAACCGCATATTGCATGCTGACTTAGGGAACATTCAAGTGCTCAGCACCATCATTCAGTATGTTTACTGGTGTGCAGTGTAAGAAACCTGAAGGTGTCTCACTAGTCCCCAGGGATCTGTCATCCAGGTGGCCAGGACAAGGTCATCGTATTGGATCCACTTCATGGGGTGGGATGGGGGGTCTTCGGGGAGTGGAAGTGGGACACAGAAGGGTGAAATGCGGTATCCCCTTCCTTATGATATGTTTTCCTCATCCTGTCCAATAAGATACTTAGAATCTCTACCCCCCAACCCCTTTTTCCGACACAAACCCTTATACCAGAGCCGTTTACCTGACATGTCCCCCCCCAACACAAGGGTCAGGCAGAGTAGGGCAATTGCAGACAACTACACACGCCTGACTGCCCTTTCTCATCCCCATAGGGATACAAAGCGGAGCATGAGAGCACACTCTAGGCAAGGCCAGATGCATGGGGAAGCACCTATTCCAGGACGGCAGTTCAAATGGAGGAGAAAGACGCCGAGACCTGAAAGGACATCAAGGAGAGAGTTGTCCTTTTCAATCCAGACTTGTGAAACGTCTGATAAAGGAAACAGAAGACCGGGAATCGCAGCTGGCAAATGGCGTGACAGATGTCAGCAGTACATGGAACCCTCCCATACTGATAGCAAGGGGGCGGAGAGACGTGGTTGCCATAAAGGTACAGTCCCCAACTCCAGCGGCAACTGAAACGCCAACAAGTTCAGCACAGCCGGTGAGTCGAAAGAACCAGATAGTGGGCCGGACTGTTTTAGACTCAAGGTTACAGTGACAATATTAAGAAGATTAATAGACAGAGGTCTTTTGTGAACGAACTTGGTACCAGAGATGGTGGTCGGGCGCCACGTGGACGCTCATTCAGAGGTCTCAGGCTGGTGCCTCTCTCCTGAACGGAGAGACTGTGTTGAACTAAAAAGACACTTATTGAAACTATAAATACTAAAAGGCCATAGGGAAGGCCGGCGTGAGGTGTGAAGTTGGTCATACAAGGGTTAAGCCAAATCCCCTGTACAGTCGGGGAAGTCCTTGACATGTTGCAGAAGTGTTGATGATTGTGAAGTAGTGAACCTGACTGAGGGAATTGTGAAATAGGTGTTTGCGCCCGGCTGAGGGGAACACAATGCAAATTGTGGTTGTGTGAAGCACGCACTTGCCATAGGTCAACAGAGTGACCAAGCGAGACGTGATCGCCCTTCGGAGGTATTTGTTTAAAGTTGGCAAGTGTTTTGGAAGGTCTGAGCCCGGATGAGGGGGACCCAACTAAACCTAAATGATTGTTTAAAAAGACATTGAGACTTTTGAATATTACAAGTAAGGAGATTGTGATTGAAAAGGCAATAGTGAACCCGACTGAAGGATGTCAAGAGCAAAGTTGTGAAGAAGATATGTAAACAACATTGTGACGAGAAGTATGAACCCGACTGAGGGATGTCCACAGTGAATGGTTGGTCTGAGCCCGATTGAGGGAGGCTAATGAGTGAGAGAAGGATCAGAGCTCAGCTGAGGGGGAACCAAGGGTGAAGAGTAATCACCTGATGTAAAGGTTAACAGAAGGAACTTTTGTTTTGTTGTTTTGGCATATCAGGCCCTCTGAAGCGTGAGACTTTGCATGAGAACAGACTTGGGCACAGAAGGCCCCGATATAAAGAAAAGGAACTGTAAGCTTGTGCCAGAGAAGCACAGGAGGGCGCTGTGCTCAAGAGACCCGAGTTTTCCTGTGCTAAAAACGTGGGGAAGGGATAACCCGGCCATAACATCCCGACCTATCATTTTGTGAACATTTCTTTGTTTTCTTGTGAAACATTATCCTGCAGTACTTTGTGGCATAGCATTAAGGATTGGCAAAAGTTTATTTTTAGTATAGGCCCTTTTTATTTGACTAGACTCCACTAGGACTGTATTATCATCATTTGATGGCTTAAGCTTGCACCCAGCTTAGATTTAGGTTTAGATTAGGCGTTTATCTCATCCATTTTACAGTTTAATAAACACCCTTGAACTGTGATCACTTGTGTCTTTCTTGCTTGGATACCATGCCTTCCTTACATCAGTGGCAGTGAGCAGCAGTGCCGGAAAGAATACCACCTTCCTCAAGCTGCTGGCATACTGGCACGAGGTCACATGGCAAAGCTGCAATATTGCCTCCAAGAAGTGCTTTATTTGGGCCAGTTGATATCTGTCCACTGGAAGAAAATGTTACCCGATCGCGCCGCCTCAGTACACAGAGATGCAGACATTTCTAGGTTTGTGCAACTACTGCAGAGCATGGATTTGAGATTATGCTGCGTACACCAGGCCCTTGTTACAGGGCCTGAGGGAGGCTAAGAAAAAAAGACCATAAGCTTGCATGGACAGAAGACATGCTTAGCAGCTTCAATGGCCTGAAGGAGGTAATGTCCACTGCCCCAGTGCTAGCTACGCCTGATTACACCCAAGAGTTGTATCTGCTTTCCCATTCCAATGGCCAACTGATGACTGCAGTATTTACACACAAGAGCACGATAGGCCACACGCCTTTGCCCTACTACAGCAGAGTGCTAGAATCTGTGATGCAGGGCCAGTTCCCATGCGAACAAGCGCTTGATTTTGCTGCGTTTGCAACTGAGAATAGATCCACAATTGTCATGGGGTGTTCTGTAATGCTGCAAGTGGAGCATGCAGTGTTCGCCATCTTGGAGCGTTCCATATCGGACTACACAGCGGGACTCCACGAATTAGATCATCCTGTCCAGCCCGAACATTTATATAGTGAGGTGTAAAAATCCCACCACTTTTTTGTTTTTGGCAGAACAATGCACAGAGGAAGACCATGTGATGCATGACTGTGTGACATTTGAGGGAGAGAAAGACAACATCCCAAACGCGAGGGAGAGCCCCCTCCAGGGGGGAGATTTTCATTGACAAGTCAGCAACTATCAACCAGGGAACAGGTTTGAGGTATACTGTGGCAGCAGTGGTCTGCCTGGTAGACAGGGTCTATGAGGTATTGGTGCAAAAAAAAAAGACTACCCATGCGCTATTCGTCCCAAGCAGCAGAACTTATAACGATTATTGAAGCACTTTGTGTCTCAAGGATGTCGCGTCGCCATCTTGTCCGATTCGGCCTAGGTCACCACCAAGGTGCACGCAGGACTTGCACTTTGGAAGATAAGGGGGTTTAGGAGGGCTGACGGGTCCCCGGCACAGCGTGCAGCACTGTTGGATAAATTGATTGACGCACTGTCCCAACCCTCCTTGACGACGGTGGTGAAATGCACAGCGCTTACTAACACCACAGACGAGGTTCAGTAACACCACTGCGGACATGGCGGCAAAGCAAGCAGCGTATCTCCCTGCCCCAAATGTTTCAGAGAACCCAGTAGTGGCAAAGAGCAGTTGCCAGACTCCTATAATTCCTTACCAATTGCACAACTAATTGAGCTGCAGACTCGGGCGCCACACGAAGAAAAGGATCTATGGCCGAAGAGGGGATGTAAGCAGGCCTCTACAGATTTACTGTGGTGGCAGGAAACCTCCGGCAAAGCGGTTATGCCGCACAGGTTACTACTGTTCGCATTCGACCAGCTGCATCATCCTTCTCAAGTGTCAAAACACCATATTGCTGCAGATATACAGGAGGACTGGTTTGTCCCCAATCTGCAAGAGGCATGGACTCACATTAAGAACTATCAGAGGTACCCCGCCCGCCCTACTGGGCCGCTCAGCAAACTAAATATAGACTAGGCGGACCTAGGGGAAATAGTAGTTGTGTGTCCTTTCTCATGGTGGGTGGAGGCTGGACCCTTGTGCACATCCCCATGCAAAATGTGCGGCCAAGTTTTTGGTCAGAGAGATTTTCCCTCGGTGGGGGCGTGTGCGATGTACTACGGTCTGATAATGGCAAACACTTTTTCAATGAGCTCTTCAAAGAGATCACAGCATTATTGGGCATCAAGCATTGGATGTGTACAATTTAACAACTCCAGGCCAACGGGTTGTGGATAGGATAAAGGGTCTTTTGAAAAGCAAATTGACCAAGCCCTGCACCACTTTAAAGAATAACTGGGTGCACTGATTGACCCTTGCTCTGTTTAACATGTGCACGCTACCCTGTTAGGACCACCACTTATCGACCCACGAGGTGGTAACGAGGCAGCAAATGCACACGCCCCCATCTGCAATCAGGAGAGCATCTGATGCTCACAGAGCTGCGTCTATTCTACGGGCCAAATTTGGAAGTTATTTGACTGCCTTAACAGAAGCAATAAAATCTATCTCTTAACAGATAGTGCCACCAAGCACCGAAGAGACGACCAGCGCTGCATCCGATATTCTACCAACATCAACTCTTCAACTCTTACCTGGCGACCTTGTCTATGTGAAGAATTTTGTCCACTGGTGGAGTGCGCCTAGATATAACGGCCCATTTGAGGTTGTCTATGCTACTCCCTTTGCAGTGAAAGTTTGTGAGTTGTGATATTAGGTGCACCCGTCTGATGTTTACAAGGCACCGCAGTCCGCACAACCCGCCCAAGTTCAGTAACCTGTTAACAGTTCAGGCTGAAAACGGCACTGTGACCCTCTCCTGCTAGTAGTATTCCTGAAGAAACATGTGCAGCTGCATACTAACTGCTACTTCCTTCCTTCCTGGTGTGTTTTTGAAAGCCCTACAACCGACCTACCTCTGTAATACATACAAAAATGCTGCTAAACATTGTTTGCACAAAGAGCGCTCTCTCTCTATCTCTTCTACTTTGTGATGGATGTACAAGGGTCTAACAACTCCACTTCAAAAAAGCAACATTCTACACAATAGAAAATGTGCACCATCCAGAGTTAAGCAATAGTTGATATGCAGACAGGAACTCAGTGGGGAAAAAGAAGGTTAATGGAAGCTGTTATGTTTGTTTCTTGTTACCAAATGCGTCGGGAGCCCCCAAGGTATTAATGCCACAGGAAACTCCAATTTTGGAGGCTCAATGTTTACTTCATCTTACTTTGTGCAGACTATGAAACACTTATCAGGTACGAAATGTGCGACTCGAAGTAGTGGATCCTGATTAACGGAAATGTGCTCAAAACCCCAAATGTGTGCAGTGCTTGCAAAGACCGTACCTTAAGTTGAAAGGCGTGACGTACCTGGCAAGCAGATGGCAAGAAACTACAACGAGCTGTATGGCAGGTGGATTCATAGAATTCGGAGAAGAAGTGATCCAAAAGGTGAATGCAGTATGCAGCGGGTACTGGAATGAGCAAGTAGCAAAATTCATGTGGGTCTAGGCAATGGAGAAACCTGTGAAGGTGCAAAAACAGGAAGAATATGAACTGTGGTTTTATAACGAACAGAGTGTCTTTGTAGGGACCAAATACAGGTGCAATAAGACATTATACATCACAGACCTCAAGAAAGGAACAGCAGTCGTGATGGATAACTATTGGGTGTGCGGCCAGCAGGCCTTTCTGCACCATCCGCCATCAAGAACGGGCACCTGCTCGCTGGCCTCATTGCACTCGGCACTCCCGGTGGTCCCAGAAGAACACTTCATAGTGGGACTAAGTGGCTTGTCGGCCTAAATATCTACACTAGTGTCCGACGTCCCCACCATGGTGCTACCACAGCGGCTCATATTCCGTATCTTGCCACAGAAGGAGAAAAAATAAAATATTGCGGACGAGAAGGTCCAATTATCTGTCTCAAGATTACGCAAAGAAATAACAGATCAATAGGACTCTATGGCAAAGAAGAAACCACAGGCGTTTAGACCGCCGTGAATACCAAAAGGCTTCAAATTGTGCGTTGGGAAGCGATCCAGCTGACCAATGACACTGAACAAGGTCTCAACGCGCAATCCGGCTGATGACCTTTGCAGAACGGCCATGTGCTGAACCTCCTCACAGCCATGGAAGGAGAGGTCCACAAGAAAATTGGTGATTCCTGTGGTACCTACGTACCTCCTAATGATGCAGACAACGGGTCCCTCACTCATATATTAGGGCCCATGCACACCCTAGGCACCCACATGCAAACAGAAGGTGGCATAGAGGAAAGTTATTGATTTGACAACCATTTTTCTTGGGCACCATCCTGGATGGGGGCTATCGTGAAGATGTTGGTTCCTGTGATCCTGTTGGTGGTCTTCTGCACCTGACTGGTGAGGTTTTGATGCTGTGCCAAAGCAGTGCCTAGTGGCGCAATGATGATGGTCTCAAATGTGTGTACAGAAGGTACCTCGTGGTACAAAAAATAGAGCAGTTCAAACTGATGACCCAGACAAGCCACGCATAGTTACAATAGATCAACGCCTTCACCCACCAGCCACCACCACAGTTACCCCACCAGACCCCAAGAATTACAGAGAACACTGCATAGATTTAGCAGGGGATGGAGGGTGCATATTTATGACATGTACCCCTGAGCAATACGTACAAGCAGGGGAAGGTTTACAGTCCGTTTGCAGAGCATGGGTAACAAAGGAAGGGTCACCGCCATGCTTGGAAGCTGAAAGATTGGAAAGAATGATAAAAGAGGACGATAAGCACACCTCGGAGTTTGTTAATGTAGTACTAATGTAAGGGGGAAATGTTGGAAGGGGGAAGGAGGAACAATTGTCCCAGACCCGCAAGCGCTTTAGGATGAGGCAGATGCCTGGAAGTGTGCAGTAGGGGCTTCGGTAGGTTACAGGGGGAAGGAGGGTGTTGACAGAGGCTATAGTACAGAGAGGGCGGTGCATGCTTCGGCTTTAAAGTACATTAGGAATCAAGCAGCATCTTAGATAGTCGGAGCCGTGTTGAAATTGATGCCTAGTTTTACGCTTCAGCAAGGGCAGCAGGACCAAGCCACATACATGGAAATAAGTGTATACATGCGGGAATAGCTTGTAGCCTGGGAACCGATGACAAGCCAGAGCTGCAGAGAGTCATAGACCTTTCACTGCCTCATGTTGCCAGCATTCATATCCCAGAAGGAATGCTCTGTGCAAGGGCATGAGGGGGTGCACAGCTCTCTGCGAAAAGCAATCCCACAATGAAGGCACAAGCCTCTGACCTTCGCCCGTCCCAGCTCTAAGTAATAGCGTCCATATGCTACCGTCCCAAGGCCCCAGAATTGCAAGGTACCAGTTAGTTGCAGACCACCGACCATAAAAATGTTAGACCCCAATCAATCAGAAGAAGTCAGAAAGCAGGGACCAGTTGTCTTCACCATAGGTCATATGATTTGTGCTGCAAGGTGCCCGGGAGGGGCAAAACAACAAATCTAAAACTACGGTGGGGAGCTTTGGATGGGCGATGATGTGCCTGGAATCGAGCTGTAGTTTGTTAGACACAATGACCTTGAGTATCCTCTGGGACCTTGTCTGCAGTACCAGGTGCACATTAGGTTGGAGATAGAGCATGTATTGTTTTTCTTCATATAATGAGTAATTAATAGTAGTAGCTTCATGCCAGATGACGAGGAAGGAGGAACCCACGTGGAAGAAGTTGGACAGAAGGGGCTGGGACAATGGCCTGGCATCCCTTATGGAACAGGTAGCCAATGTATATGGTCTCACCAACCAGCCATTTCGATTTGTACAATATGTAACTTACGTCACTGATGACGATGTGTGCCTTCATAAAGTGTTGCTCATACTGATTTTGCCAGAACATTCAGTGGCAGCAGAGCGCATTGCTGGCACATCATTATTTTTGTTGAAATAAAACCTTGTTCTCCTTGCAAGAGGTGTGCTGGGACTTTTTCCCTAGTGGGTTGCAGTTTTGCTGGTGTGAGCCTTGAGGGGCTTCTCTACAGTATCCTCATGCCTACTCCCCTTGGATCCTCTTCCCAGGTTTCCAGGGAAAGGCCATCGCTTTTGGATCCTGACCCTGGGAGGTGGAGATGTGAGGGAGGATCACCTGGGTGGAGGGTCCTTGAAAATTGGGGAGAGGGTATCTGTGAGACATGGTATCCCCCCCCCCTTTCTAGTGAGAACCAACCTTACCCTCCCCCTGCCTTTGTAGGCTGTTGTAAACCATCTCCCCATAGTATTCCTCATTCAGACCATTATAGTACTGGAACAAGGTCAACGGGTCATTTCACCACTCTGGTACGGGGACAAGGAGGCGGCTTGAAGAGTGCTGTAAGGGTCAGGCATGTCCCAATAACTGTGGTCAGGCAAGTGAAACTAAGTGTTCACACCTGCAACCTGTTAAATGGTTGCAGGTGTATAAAAAGAGTCAGAAGCAGCAGAGAGGAGTACCAGTTGGGCCAGAGAGCGCGGCCATCTGAGGTCGAGCAGGGAGTATGGGCCGGTAAAAATGATGTCCGCTGCAGAGAAGCCAGGAAGACACTGAGGCCATTGCGGGCCGCAAGAGGGCCTGCAGCTGTGCAAAGCCTGTTGCCTTGTTTTCCCCGTTGGGAGTGGGGAACACAAAGACAGGAACATCATAGTGGGTTGAGCGCTGCTCGCTGGAGGCTCCTCAGGTGTGAGAGAGGAGTGAGTCGGAACCCAGAAGCGAGACCAGAGCACCCGGAGGATCGGCTGCACACTGTGGCGAGTGACAGGGAAGGTTCACTCAGACGGGGGCGCTCCCGTGGCATGGTGTTGGTTGAGGCGAATGCTGAACAAGATAAATGGGTCTGGAGACCGAAAAGTTAATTATTGAATACTGAACGAAGTGCCAAGCAAGTAATGAATTTTGAATACTGCTAAATGGGTTGGATGACCAAATATGAACTATTGAATCCCGAACAAGTTGAAAAGCACTGAATACGTTTTGAACACTGAATTAAAGAAAAGGGTATGAGAATATTGCACAAATGAAATTGAAAGTGAAGCGCATTTGCGAACGAGATTAATTTAAAGAAACAGCATTTGAAAGCAATGAAAAGAGTGAAAAACAAAACACTATTGGACAGTGTGAAAGCAAGGTGGTAACCAGGAGAAATACCATGAAGGAAAGTGTGTGAGTCACATATTGATTAAGGCAAGAAGCCAGTAAAGTTAACCAGAAATATAAATGGACTTCTAGCACAGATGCAGAAAGCGAATCTGTGTTGTCAAGAAAGTTCTATGAGAAAGAATTAACTGGTGTAAAGTGCCAAGGGTTATCGGTTGTGTGATCTGTGATGGGTGGAACGTGTGGTCCGACAAGTGCACCTCGACTGAGTAACCCTTCCTTAGAGTAAACCAAGAGAAGTCAAGAGACTGAGCCTGGTCGGGCTAAGTTGTTCAAGTGATGGAAAGAAAAGGCCAACTAAACAAGTTGATGAGACTGTGAATTTGAAGCCTAAACTTGAACTTGGGGAAGGGAACCTCAAGACCACTTTGTGGAACTGTGTTGAACTTGGGGAGGGAGCCAAGAGGAAGCCTGGAGCTGGATGCAGCTCAGAACTTTCATTTGAATATTGTTACTTTGGTTGCTGACTCCCTACACTTTGTTTATCTTTAGTTGTGAGGGTAAGTATAGGTTTTGGACACAGATGGACTTTAAAGTTGAACTTACTGACTCAAGACTATCCTTAGTTTATTTAGGCAGGGAAATCCCACCTTAGTATAGGGCAAGTTAGGCCACACACCATCCTAACATTTAAGTTAATAAAAACTTTTTATTTGAACTTTGACTTGGTTGTCTGTATCTTGCTTAATGATGCCTTCACACATAGAAATTTCTCTTTCATCAAACACTTTCTCAAAGATGATGAAAAATGTATTTTCCCAAGCAATGGTTGATTTAAGGATGGCAAAGTGTCTCATGGCTAATCAATGGCCTTTTCAGGAGGGCAAAGTACCTCTTATATACAGCAATTTATTAAATATGGTCGCCTGGTGTACTCTCCTGCCAAGAACCTTTTCACAACGTCTTTGTCTTTCAAACAACTCTACATGGATTACCTGGGGTACTCCGGTGCCAGGAATCCCCCTCTGGGCTTGGTAGATCCCCTGTGTACCCTCTTGCCAGGTATCTTTCCCCCAAAAGCTCAGTGCCAGATGCACTTCTTTCACCAGATCTTCTTACAATCTTTTCCTGATCTTTCTATTCTCTTTATCTTGAAGTATAACACAGTTGTACTCCTTCACTTCTCATACTTTATTGGCTCCAGGTATTAATGGTTACAACTTCCCCCATATAGGCATCCCATTTATGGAGACTAGTTCAAGCGTTGTTTAACTTCATTGTTAGTGTTCATTGGCTTGTGGCAATACTTGTTCCAATCTTCCCCAATATCACATCTCATATATGAAGATTTATACAGATCTTGCCTTTCAACTGCTTATTTAATGTTCACTTGCTTATGACATTTACTCCAACTTTTGTCATATCGACATCTCATATATGGAGATTTGTGTAAACTTTGACTTTTTAGATCATTTGGTTGATATTCAAAATAAGTTACCAATTGTTCCAACGCCTTTCGGTGCGCTCCAGGGGTTTCCCAATGCTTCTGGGCAGACTCACTGGTGTTGGCTGGCATCTCCGACCTGGGGCGAATGGTTGCAGCGAAGTCTTTGGTTCTAGAAAGCGTTTCCTACTCTGCAAACCATCCTGCGGCTCTGCCGTTGGCTTCTCCTTCGTTTGCTGGTGCAACTGCTGCTCTTTGCTGGGGGCCGCGTCCCTGACAGCCTCCCCAATGCTGTCGGCTCCTGGGGGGGTTCACCTGCAGCACGTGCTGTGCTTCTCCTGGTCTCTCGCCTTGCCGGTAGGAAGCACCGGCCACCTTCCACAAAGTCGGCTCTCGTAGCTCTGTCTCCGGTTCCGCTTCCTGTTTCGCCTGCTCTACAGATTTCTTGTCCTCCTTCCTCTTCCACATTGAAAAGACACACCATTTTTAAATGTCCTGCACAGCTGATTACCATTACAACTAGTCTGCACATTTAAGCTTGATGTTTTTTCTGCTCCACATTAACATGACAGGGTCACCACATCTCCCCGACAGCCATCTCCTCCCATGTGATGTTCCCTCATAATGCCAGCCCCAGGTTCAGGATCAGGTAGCGGCTGCTTTTCCCTGGCTACATGGGAGGAGATCTTAGGCTGGGGATCAGTGATGACTCCACAGGATTTATCACAAAGTGTAGTCAAATGATTTGGAAGATGTTTAAATAGCCATAGTAGACATTTATTTCCAAAATGTATGTGTGTTACTTTTGTTAAGAACAAGTAGTACAAATCCAGCTACAACATCAAATAAAAAGAACATCCTCCTACCCCTGTCCCTCGGTCTAGCCGGGGAGCACAACAATCAACCATCAACCTCTCACTCCCTCATGGCAAATGTACTTAAAACATGTCCTTATCTATTCCTTCACTGGGTCCTGCAAGAAAATAGGGTACAGGAATCCTTACATTTCTGAAAGAAAATGTATCACTCAAATTCAACATTAACCAGCGAATCATGGAGCAAGCTCAATCGTTTTTCCATTTCAAATATATCCTATGCTCTGAGGAGCCATGTATTCTCCACAGGTGGGTATTTCCTTTTCCATAATGTTGCTAGGCAGGACATAGCAGCCAGTATTAGGAAGTGGGCCAGATGGGTCAGGCCTCTGAAAAACTTTTAAAAGGAACTGCATACCTGACAATAGTTGAGGACTTCAGCCAGTGTTCTCTGCTGATCGCCAGTGTAGGAGGCTTCCGATACAACACTGCCCTATCACATCACAAGGAGAAAGTCAAACAAAACTGAAGTGATACAGCATCATATAAAGTAATACAAGAATTTTTAGAAGTTTCCACTTAAATTCAGACTGTTTTATTGGTCAAGTGAAACAGAATAACTGCGTCTCCATGAACTGCACTTAATTCACTTGGATCTGTATTATTGGCTATTTATCAACACAACTTATTAAAATAAGGACATTAATTAATCAATTTGATAAAGGTTCTATCAATGTCCAAAATTATTGGTGAATCGGCTGTGCAGTAGGTTTTTTGACCTAATTTGCACCATGTGCCTTTAGAGATGCAAATTCCAAATTCTTCACAGCCGATTCCCCAATAATTTTGGAAATTGATAGAACCCTTATCAAATGTGATCTTTCCTCCCGATCAGGCGGTGAAATGCCTGTAGAGGACACAAGGGACATGAGGACACATTAAGAGGAGGATAATCAGGACTCATCAAGAATCAAACAAAACATCTTGAGGACATAAAGATACATCAAAGAGGACATAAGGACATATTAAGAACCACAAAACAAAACAAAAAACTTTGTTTCCCTTTCATTCGCAAATACAGCCTTTTTCACTCATTGAAATATCTTTTATCCCAGGTGCTTAGTGAACCAAGAAACTCCAATTATATAACCTAATATTACTTCTGGGCAAACACAGAAGGCAGTCTCTTTACAAGCACAGAATTACCCTAAAACACAGGACAGCGCCCCCAGACGAAGAGCAAACGTTTGCAACCTTTTAAAACAACTAATTAATCTACTTTGCAAACTTTCAAGCCTCCTGTCACAAATGAATACACCAGCTCTGTGGCAAAATAACCTTAGTTTTCCAATTTGTGAACAAATATGGAATTGGAAAATGTAGGATAGGGTTTGTAAGGCAATTCTGGTATATTCCTGGATAGAGTTACAGCTTGCAGCGTGATAGCGGGTGTGTAAATGAGCAAGCTACAAGAATGGCAGCATTTACCTGCCTCAAACATTTGCAGACTTTCAACTTGTAGTGATTTTTCACAATGTGTATGGTTAATGGCGGATCTAAATCTGTTTAACAAAGGCCATCAAGAATTGTTTATTGCAGACACCTTGATAAACTGAAGTGTGGCCCATTGTAGGAAAGATACATAATTGGCAACTCACAGTGTCATAGTCTGGTTCATATTCATACACAACCGTTCCGCTGTCTTCGTATTCCGGCTCTGTGGTCCCCATCTGAAACATGGAATAAAGGAGTACAATGATATATATAAACAGAAATGTTAGTATGTTAACAAAAATGTAAATGGCCTACTCATAATCAAATCAATTGATCAATACACATTTATTCAGGTATTAAGGTGAATGGAATACTTTGCTATGATGTCCACTCTGTAGTGCTGAAGAGACATTACTTCATCATTCAATACAAATATAGTACTTTATAATACAAACCCTTATCTTTTAGGAACTTAACATTAAAAATCAAATACTGACTTTGTTTTAATGGTTGAATACAAAAAGTAATGAACTTCTTACAGGAAAGGATCAGTTGACCAGTACAGTAACTTAGCTGCACACCACTTATACAGAATCGCTTACAAATAAATAAAACTTAGAGCCCCATTACGAGTTCTTCGGTAACTGCAAAACATGCAGTATTTTGGAGAGCTCAAAATCTTCACTGAGGTAGGCAGACATCACTGCATCCAGCACCAGAGGGCCCTACATGCAAGGAGGAGACTGTATAGGCCTCCCATCTACAGGGTCAGACCAATGCCCTGGCACTAACAGGCATTCAAATCATCACACTGTACCTCAATGATAGGAACAGCAACATTCCCGTACTGCCGCTCATGGAGGGCGGAGGGACCTAGAAGGTCATCAATATACTGTGACGAATCTGGACAATTTGGCCCTTCACCACAGAGGGGAGCCACCCCCAAGGAAGCTAGGGAGGTGAGCCCGCTCCGCAAGACACTCCCTGGGAGTCTGGGCTAGTGGGACCTCACTGGGAGTGACTCCACTCTTGGGGACAAGGACTCCCAGTCCAACAAGGACCTCCCTGAATGAACTACATGGGACTTCTAAAAACTGTTTATTCTCATATTTTGATCACAACTATCAATGATCCCCCTTCAACCCTGTTGGCTTCAATTAATGCTGGGTTTTCGTCTGAACGCCGCCATCAAAGAAGGAGGACAGACCTTCTCTGATTGAATGAATTACTTAAACACAGTAAGAACTGTGTATGGAGAGAGACCTATGCAATGGAGGGAGGAGAATCATGGATACATAGAGGCGAGCCTCTGTGGATACGTCCTGGAGGGGCGGGGCTATGCCAAGCCGCACACTCAGCACTGGCGTAGCTGAAGCAAGATCCGCTAGCTGGAGGCTACGAAGCGGGTGCTCTGACCGAGCAAGAGGCTCAGGTCAGGAGCAGAATGAAGAGGGAAGAAAATAATCTTTCGTGCTGGTGCGACCACTCAAGATCAGTGGTGGGCCTGGTGTTCAACACGGCGAGTGCCAGTACCAACGAGACGAGCATGAAAAGGGAAGGGAACGCTCCCAACATGAGGATGCCAGGAACAGTTGTTAACTTCAGGGAAAAGGCTGCCAAAGCTGTCCACAATATGAGAGACTGGGAACACGCAACAGGCACAAGACCCAGGTAACGCAGAGTGAGGAGTGAGATAGGAGTGCTGCATATTACGGCTGGAGAAGCCACCAACAGTATGAAAGTCTGGAAAAGTGGAACGGGCCCACAACCTAAGTAAAACAGGGGGGAGGAGTAACACACTTTGCATATTCAGGCTGGGGAAGCCGCCCTGAGTACAAGAAGCTAAGAAAATCGAATGAGAACATGCCCTATGAACAAGAGAGCGAAATATGTGTGTTTCTTACCAAGACTGGGAAAGCCAACAGGTATATGAGTTGAACTGGACTGAGAACCAATAACCCTACCAAAGAGACACAGGACTTTGGGGAGTCCAAGTGCCACAAAGGCGGGATACAGAGAAGTTTCTGCAAAGTGATCTGGAGGGGTTCAACCAGTGATAAAAAGCTGAAAACATAAGAACAATTTGTCTTTTCCCAAAGAGGAAAGGGATCACAATCCAGAAGTCATTTATAATTTTAATCAACACACTATAAACAAAGATTAAGAGCTGTGTAAAGACATTTTAAAGGAACTCTGACACTAATAAGTCCTCTACGAGTCGGGCCAGACATAAGCCCATTCCGAGGATATTGTGAAAGCCTCCTTTGCTTTTTAGTTAGGTTTTCTAAAGTTGTAGGGCCAGTTAGTATCTAGTAATTGGGGGTCTTGAGACTAATATTTGCATTTTGACAAGCATCCTTATTTTTTGTTTTAAAAGGCAGGGACTTCCCTCACAGCGATAGGGCCTGATAGACATTTTCCTTTTTATGTGCATAAACAAATCTGCACAATGACTCATTAAAGTCGGAGTCTTTCTTCTGGTTTGCTACAATACACACTGCAATATCCAACTAGTGAAGTTGGTGGCTGTCCTAAAATTCGGCGCCACAGGAACAACCTGGTTCCACACACAATGCCATGATATTTATGTCATAGCAGCATGCTGCTAGTGTCCATGGCCAAAGAAAGGGTCAATGGATGTGGCTCTTAGGTAAATCCATAACCCATTCATCTAAGGTCATGGGATGATGGAACGTGGTGCAAAAGGAAGCTGGAGGTTGGCATTGGTTGGACAGAAGAGGGCATGAAGATGGGGGAAGGATGTACCACGGGGGCCTTGGAGATGGGGGGTCGTTGTACAGAAGGAAGCCTGGGGATGTAGGGGATGTGTGCATTGAATGAAGCTCGAGGATGGAGGGTGCACAAGGAAATGTTGTAGCCTCTGATCACACTTACCTCCCTCCCCATCACCCACCTAGTCCTGCATATGGCTCTCCTAATTGCATGTCATACGAAGAACAAATTACATACCTCTTGGCAATGTTCTTTCTGATGGGTTAGTCCTAACCGCCACAGATTCCTCCTCTTACATCTATATCTTCCAACACCAACTGTCTTCAGAATCATAGTTTTTAGTCACCATATGGCACAGGGCAGTTCAGTCTGACTCCAATGTGTGCCTGTGAGGTCAGGGCCAATATAACTGGAACCATTTGCATTCCATGGCCTCAGTTCTGCCTTTTCCACTAGAACTAGGCAGCACAATAACGGCAGAACAGGAGATATAAACTAGTGATCCATAATGAGGGGGTGGATGAGAAATCAGTAGGAGAATGGATTAATCCAGTATGAACAACATCGCGAGTTATGTATGTTCACTGCATATGTAATTTGTTATACATTGGAATGATGAGTAGAACAATCTTTGTATAGGTGAACACAGAAGCTGTAAATGGAATGTCAACCTGGCAGCTCCATTAGTGAAGCATTTCCTGGAGAAAAAACACACTGAGAACTATTTGTCCTGGATGGTTCTAAAATCTGTGGATCTAAGTCATCGGGCTGTGAAACACATTTTCAAATTATAATAGTACCTTATTTCTAAGAATCAACCACTTATTAAAACCATCAACTATGAGATCACCTGGGTCTGAACAGAGCTACAGTAGGATCACGTACAATATTCTTTAATATGTAAATGTGAATCATATGTCATTTTTGCATTTGTTTCATTGTTCAATGCACGACATATTGCTGTCCTTCAAGGAAAGAGCTCAAAAGAATGTAAGATAACCATGTATAAAGCTTAAGGTGCAGGGGAGAAAACACAATCCTGACAAATGAACTGAACATATACAAGAAACTGAAAACGTTCCCAATGCAAGGGAACTTGCGTCCCCTCCACACTATCATAGGCCTATGGAAGCCAAACATTTGTACAATGTGGTAGATGAAATACAAGGAAATATATTTAGAATACTCGTTAATCACACAATATCATAATAAGACTTAGTGCTGATGTATATATTAAATACCTTTATTTGAATTGGTTAAAAATGTCAACCTTTTTACATTCATATTGACAATTTATTACATTCTTGTTTACATAATATACACAATCCTACAATAACAGCTTCCTTCCTTCACGTACTGAGTCAGTACCTGGACCCACCCACAAGAGTAATTATCTCTTGTGCCTGCATTAGCCCGCATACCTTGGTTCTTTTGTAGCAATCAAAGAACGACAATATAGAGCATTGAGGGCAGTTGCTGACCAGCTCGTAATAACGGCTCCTGATTAATATTGACAAATGAAGGCACAAGAGGTAATTACATGATATTACCATAAACCGATGAAATATAAATAGATGGGCAGGATAAATGTGCAGACACCCGCCCATGAAAGTCACAGTGGTTCTCTGAATTGCGAGTGTAAGCCACCACGAGAATGAATGGAGGCTTGAAATATGAAATAGAAGAACAAGTTACTCTCTTACCTGGTAACGTTCTTTCGATGGGATGGTCCGACGACGTATTCCATATCTATGACAGTAATCAGCAGAGCTGTGCTGCTTCGGAAAATCTTCGGTGTCTGCGTCCTGCGTCGATGACGTCGATACGCCGCCCTCGAGGACCTCCTCCGACGGCCGACGTCACTGGATGTTATAAGTAGGACGCACGACGTCAGTAGCCTCAGTTGTAGTTTTTTCCCCAGAACGTGTGCCACCAGTCTTCTGTCAGTCTGACACACAAAGCCTTGCGGAAACGTAAGCTGCAATCGCATAAGAAATTCTGTAGCGGGGAAGGTAGGGAGGGAGCGATATGGAATACGTCGTCGGTACATCCCATCGAAAGAACGTTACCAGGTAAGAGAGTAACTTGTTCTTCGAGGGGATTGGGTCCTCCAACGTATTCCATATCTATGACAGACTCCCAAAGCAGTACCAATGCAAGGAGGTGGGAAAAAGAATTTAGAAAACAGAAATTTAGCATGCCCAATCAAATTGCGGAGTAAAGGACCGCCTTGCCAAAGGCCAGATCCTGCCCCCGGATGGAATCGAGGGAATAGTGACGTACAAAGGTATGTACCGAAGCCCAGGTGGCTGCATCACAGATGTTGCGAATAGGAACAACCCTCTGCAGGGCAGTAGAGGCAGCCATACCCCTGGTAGAATGGGCCCGTAAGCCGACCGGTGGGTCGTTACCCGCCAAGCGGTAACACTCAGAGATGGCCAAGATAATCCAGCGAGACAAAGTCTGTTTCGTCACAGCCTGTCCCAAACGCTTTCCAGCGTAAACAAAAAAGAGCTGATCGTCCACTCTGATCCGGGACATGCAAGAAATATAAAAGCTTAACGCTCTCCTAGGATCAAGCCTATGGAGCCCCTCCTCTTCCTTACCAGGCTGAGGAGGAGGATAAAATGCCGGAAGAACAACCTTCTGACCTAAATGAAATTCCGACACCACCTTCAGAAGAAAAGAAGGACGAACTCTAAGGACAACCCTGTCCTTATGAAACACAGTGAAGGGTGGCTTCACTGAAAGTGCCTGTAACTCACTCACTCTGCGAGCAGAAGTGACTGCAACTAAAAATACAGTTTTCAGAGTTAACAGTCTCAAAGGGCATGAATGCAAAGGCTCAAACGGAGCACCCATCAGAAACTTGAGAACAAGGTTCAAATCCCAACCGGACACCTGGAAAGGTGACGGAGCGAACACATTAGTGAGCCCTTTCAGAAACTGAGAAATTAAAGGAATTTTAAAATAGGAACACTATTCAGACGTGCGCTTAAATATGGACGGCGCCGCCGGGTACCCTTTAATGGTAGCCACTTGAAGGCCCCTGTGGGCCAAAGAAAGCAAAAAAGACAGAACCATGGGAATTTCACATGCAAAAGGATCCACATTCTTAACCCTGCACCAGTTGCAGAACTTCCTCCAACGGCAACGGTACAGGGACCTTGTTGCGGGCATTCTGGCCGAAAGCAACACCTCCATCATGTCTTCAGGGAGGTCCCAATCCTTATACCTCAAACTTTCAGAAACCAAGCGTGAAGGTAGAGGGACCTGACCTCTGGATGGCGAACGTGACCCTCCCTCCCCCGTGAGAGCAGATTGTCTCGGTAGGGAAGACGACGTGGAGGGCAGATGGACAAGTCAAGAAGGTCCGGGTACCACGTCCTCCGGGCCCACGCCGGAGCAATGAGGATCATCCGGGAACCGAACCTCTGTAACCACCACAGTACTTGCGGGATGACAGGGACTGGAGGAAACGCGTACAGTAGCGGGAATGACCACTCCACCAGGAACGGGTCTCCTAAGGCTCCGTTTGGAGGAAATTCCCATGAGCAGAACCTCTTGCACTGCCGGTTGACACTGGAGGCGAAGAGATCCACTTGAGGGGTCCCCCAAAGGGCGAAGATCTCCAGGAGAATCTCCTGAGCCAACTCCCACTCGTGAGAGATCGCGCTCTGCCTGCTCAGAGCGTCTGCCGTTTCGTTTTCGTCTCCTGCCAGATGAACTGCAGAGATCGAAACTTCCTGCTGGATTGCCCAGAACCAGAGCTGCATCGCCTCCCTGCACAGAGGAAGTGACCCTGCCCCCCCCCCCTTTTTGTTGAGGTACGGCATGGACACCATGTTGTCCGTCAGGATCAGGACATTCTTTCCTCGCACAGTCGGAAGAAAAGCCTTCAGGGCTAGCCTGACGGCCCTCAGCTCCAACAGATTTATATGGAGTCTGGACTCCGACGGAGACCAACGACCGCTGACTGTCAACTCGTTGGCATGAGCTCCCCATCCCGTGAGGGATGCGTCCGTCATGATCGTCACCTCCGGCCAGGGCAGCCAAAATGGAGCCCCCCTCAACAGATTGCCTTCGTCGGCCCACCACAGAAGGTCCTGGGAGACCAAAGACGGCACCTGAACAGGGTCCGACATCCTGCCGGAGGACTGAGACCACTGGAGCTTGAGTGCCCATTGCAAAGATCTCATCCGCAACCGGGCCTCTGGCACCAGAAGAATGCAGGATGCCATGAGGCCAAGCAGTCTCAAGAACTCGAACGCTGGGAGAGTCTGGGCAAGTTGAAACTTGTGCACCATCTGCTGAATGTGATGAGCCCTCACCTGGGGAGGAAAACACTGCCCCAGGGACGTGTCGAGCACCGCCCCAATGTACTGGAGCCTCTGGGTTGGTGTCAAATGGGACTTCTTTAAGTTGAGGAAGAAGCCCAGCTTGTGGAGGGAGTGGCAGGTGACAGACAGATGATCCAGGACTTGCTCGGGAGAGTGCGCCCTGATCAACCAATCGTCCAGGTAGGGGTAGAGTGAATCCTCCCTTTCCAGATGTGCGCTGCCACCACTACCATGAGCTTGGTGAAGACCCTCGGGGCGGAGGTCAATCCGAACGGAAGGACCCGAAACTGAAAGTGCGAGTCGCCACCCGCAAACCTCAGGTACTTCTTGTGCTTCGGATGGATTGGCACATGAAAATAAGCGTCCTTGAGGTCGAGGGACAACAACCGGTCCTGAAGTTGAAGGGCCTGGAGGACTTGAGAAAGAGTAACCATCTTGAACTTGTCCTTCCTGAGGAGTTTGTTCAAACCGCGCAAGTCCATGATGGGTCTCAATCCCTCGTCTTTCTTGGAAATCAAACAATAAGGGGAATACCATCCCTTGTTCCTCTCGCTACAGGCACCAGTTCTATGGCGCCTTTCTCCAGCAGGGATTGAATTTCCTGCGCAAGGAGCGGATCCGGACTCTTCAAAGAGAGATTCCTCTGTGGATTGTCTTGAGGCCTCTGCCGGAAATGTAGACAGTAGCCATGGGTTATGATCTCCAGAACCCACACATCTGAAGTAATGGCACGCCACTCTGCAAGATGCTGCGCCAGCCTTCCCCCAACCGGCAAACCATGGGACATGGCCTCATGACTGAGCTGAAGCGGCTGCGGCGTTGCCTGAGGGCAAAGAGGCAACAGCCCGAGCAGCCTTGGCATCTCGAGCACCTTGTTTTCCACCTCTGGCACTCCTACGGTGGCCCCTTTGACTGGCAGCTCCTCTCGCTTTACCAAAGGATGAGTAATAACGAAAGGAACCTCCCCTCCATTGCTGTCCCCTAGGACGAAAAGGCAGAGGTTGTCGAACTGCAGCGCCCAACGACTACGCTGCAGCTTTTGAGGTCTGCAACCTCTCAAGGCTCTTGTCAGCCTTGCTGCCAAAAAGATGTTCCCCGTCAAAGGGCATGTTGAGGAGCCGGGCCTGCACATCAGTAGCAAACCCCGACTTCCGCAACCATGCAAACCTGCGTATCACGGTGCTCGTCGCCATGGACTGGCTGACGCAATCTGCCATGTCCAAACCCGACTGAACGGCCTCACACATAGCATCCTTGCCATCCTAAACCATGGCAAGGAAACCATCCCATTCATCCCCTTCGGGAATATGTTCAGCCGCCAAGGACACACAGTTCCACAGAGCGTGCGTGAAACGAGACAAGGCACACTTTCTTCGCCCAGCCGTCAAAACGCTTGTCGTCCCTATCAGGAGGGATGGTAGGGTACGATGCCTGCTTTGCTGGGGCCGTAGTCGCCTGCACCACCAAACTCTCCGGAGTAGGGTGCTTGGACAAGTAGCAGGGGTCACTACTGGCTCGGCGGTATTTTCGCGGCAAAGACTTGCTCACTGCCGGGAGACTCTCCAGAGCAGTCCAAGCCACCGCCACCCCCTCTGTAGAGCCATATGAAACGGCAGTACCGGGTCAGTTGGTGGACCAATGTCGAGGATATCCGTAAGGTCATCCAGAACAAACTCCCCTGGGGGAGCAGACCATCCTAAGTACTTGGTGACCCGTGACATAAGGCGCTGGTACGAAGAATCGGCATGAGTTCCAGGCTCAGGCCTACAAAACTCCACCTCTGGAGAGGTGTCCAGCCCACTAGCATCATGCAGGGACTGCCCCAGGTCCTCAAACTGGCTATGGCCGAGAGAATCTCGTCAGGCACCGTGTCAGGCACCATGCCATCATCAGAGCCCTCATCCACCTCTGAAATGAATTCCAGATGGCGGTAAGAAGGCACAGAACTGGAACCAAAGCCATGCTTGAGCTTGGCCAGAGCCTTTCTAGGTGGTTCCCCCGAGCCACGGGGTACCCCCGTCGACACAGGCCCGAAAGGCGTCGAGGGCGTCGAGTGAATCAGCGCTGGCGTCGACGACAGAAGAGGCGCCGACAGCATCAACAGCGTCGACACAGGCCTCGAAGGCAGAGCCCCGAGCGTGTCCCTCGACATCCTGGGTGCCGAAGGCGTCGACAAATTCCTCGGAGGTGGAGCCTCGAGAGAGTCCGTCGACGACCTTGGCGCCACAGGCGTCGATGTCTTCCTCGAAGACTTCACAGGTTCACGCGGTCTCGAGCGTGTCATGGACAGGGACCTGGACCAGGCATGCCGAGAACGATTCCCCTTGTCCGAGTGGGACCTTTCCCGCGAATCGTGACGACCACCCAAGCCTCAAGGCGTGCGAGCGGCGTCTCTCGGCTGATCACGACCGACCCCACTTGGAGGCGTGGACGGACCAGTGCCCTCCGATTCAAGAATCGCCAACATTTTCTTCCCGAAGGAAGCCCATTCCTCCGGTGTCGCATGCTTGGTGGGGTAAGCGACCCGCTGACGGGCGGAGTCCTCGGATGAGGACGGGGAAGGCGACCGATGACGGTGCTTCCGGGAGTGCCTTGAAGAGGCAGAGGAGTGGCGAGACCGACTCCGGGACCGAGACCTACTGGACTTCCGACGACGACGCAGAGAGTCGCCCTTCGAGTCGTCCGTCGAAAGCCCTGCAGACCTCGACTTCCAGGGCTTGGACACCTTACCTACCGATAACTTCTTCTTGCGCTCCCGCAAGGCTTTCGACGTGAGCGACTGGCAGTGGACACAGTCATCCGTGTCATGGGCCTCGCCGAGGCACCAGAGGCAGGCGTCGTGCGAGTCCGTGACCGACATCTTGGACCCACAGTTCCCACACTTCTTAAAGCCCGGACGCGGTGTGGAAGACGAGGTAGACATCTTCATGAACAAATATTTCACATACAGGTTTGAAGAACCGAGAAAGCAACAGAACTCCAAAGAGTCGAGGCGCGCCGAGATTCCCGAAGCGAACACGTTCGCGGAAAAAACTGAACTGGGGCTACGGGCGTCGTGCGTCCTACTTATAACATCCAGTGATTTCGGCCGTCGGAGGAGGTCCTCGAGGGCGGCTTATCGATGTCATTGACGCAGGACGCAGACGCCGAAGATTTTCCGAAGCAGCACAGCTGTGGTGATTACTGTCATGGAATACGTCGGAGGACCCAATCCCCTCGAATAGCCCTTTGTTGTTCAACTAAATAATTGAAGACAGGATATGTATTAGTTTCCTCTTGTCACAATATACTGGTTTCTTCCAGTAGAATTAAGTCTTTGAAGAAATTATGTGTTCTATATTAATTACAATCCTTCCTTTAGAAATGAGGAGAGGTCAAGTCAAAATGCGTACCCATATAGACCTGACATAACATGAACAGTACCCACATGGGAATAACACGGTTTTAAATTGTTTTTTTAACTATAGATGTTTCTGGGCTACAACAGACCTCTGTGATGCCACACGTTGAAAACTACCCCACGTGATGAAAAATAACAAGTGCCCTGAAGACAGCACCAATAAGAAATACAATTAGTATTAAATCAAATTGCATGATAACCAGTTGAGATTGGTACTAGAAACACATATGAAGTGTTGGCACATTTTTGTTCCTCAAGATAATAAGGGAGGTTGTTAGGTTTCGGTAGCAGACAGAACGAGTTGTTTAATTTACAGACGAACGAGAAACGAACAGCGTGGTCGTCTCTCTTTTGTCATGTACACACATGAGTAAGATGTACTGATAGTTTGTGTGTGTTGTAGATATAAGATTTAGAATAATGAAGTATGAACATGTATCTTTTTAAGCACTTGATTTTTGTGTATTGAATTGTGTTTTATGAACAATAAAATATGTATATTTTTTGATAGTCCATGGAGGTCTACCTAAATACATGTTAAATTGGTGGAGGTAAAGGTGTCAGGTGGGTCCAAGTACTGACTCAGTACGTGAAGGAAGGAAGCTGTTATTGTGGTATTTTGTATATTTTGTATTGATTTGTCCTCACACACACAGCCCCTAAAAAGAGGACTTTGCAGCTCTGGATAGCTGATATTCTTGTTTACATTACATTAAAAACATCATTAAAATACATCTTCTAATACATCTCATCTATTTGCAGCACCATTCTTGTTCTATTCTTGTTGCATATATTAATGTTAAAAACCTCTTAAAAACATGAAAACTTCCACCTTCAAAGCATTTCAGAGCCTTCCGGACAATGTTAAGTAACCTAAAAATGGAGACTATTTACATGCATTCAAGCAAATATAGTGTGATGTATGTGGATACTGTCATCGATACACTAATGTAACTCAACTCTTAATGCGACGATACTAATCAATTATCAATCAATACTTCTCACTTCTTAAATCACTCATCCTGCCCAATTTTAAGCTTGGGTTGAAGTATATTATCATTCGAGATTTACAATTCCAATTTTAACAGAAAGTGTGTTGACGCTATGTTCAATGATATTTTATTAGCATTGAATATTTCCCACCACATTTGTTTTTGCGATAATGTTCTAAAATCTCGGAAAAATGTATAGAAGACTTCCTTCCTCAGTTGGATTAGACATGAGCAGGCTACACATTTTGTTTCTTCAAATTTTAGATTGATGACGGATCATTACAGAATCACCACCGACTAGAGATTTCTGTAACTTTGGATCTCATTGCTATTATGCCATAGGTCTAGACGTATCCACATTAATGTGTTTTGATAATTAGGATCTGGGAATTTTACAAGATATTTTGGAACTTGCTTTAGTGCTTTTACCGCAAAATTGCCATTCCAGACGAGCTTATACTTTTGCCATTGTTCCCACAGGCAAATCCATTCAAACTGGTATAAAATATATCTTTCGCCCAATTAGGGTTATATATGAACAAGTTCTCTTCAATATTCACTTTTTCCATAATAGACAAACAATGATTCTTCCAAGAATTTAGTGACTTTTCATGTTTACTTTTCAAGGCAAGTGCAATTTTAGGAATTAAAGTTGTTCCATGTTCTAGATGCATTATACATTTTCTATATAGCACTAGTGTTTGCCATTCGACAATCGTTTTAAGCGAAGTCAACCCTAATTCAAATCGTATTATCTGTATTGGTACGCTTTTTGGGAGTCCTAGTAATATTTTCCAATATGCTCCTTCAAGATAGTCCCATTTCGGAGGAATTTTGGGAGTTTTGACTGAGCTCCACACATAACTTCTGGAACAAGTTTCTGTATATAATAGATTAGAATTGGTTTACACGAGAATTTTTCACATTTGCTATGTATTATTTTTGCATGTGATGTAAGATTGTCCATTTTAAGTTTCATTTCTTTTTTGTGTGGTGTATCAGAATTGTTCTCACTAATGTTACAGCCTAGATAGCAAAACTCATTAATTAGTTCCAAAAACTCATTGCCGATGTACCATCTGTAATTGAGCTTTTGTTTCCCTTTAGAGGCCGATAATATTAGGACATTTGATTTAGCTAGGTTTATAGTCAGTAGGTTTTTCTTTGCATAGTTTTGTAAAGCATCCAATTTTCTCTGCAATTCGACTGGCGTTTGATCGATAATGACTAAATCATCTGCATAGAGAAGCCATGAGATAATGGTTTCGACCACTTTTGGAGCAAAAAACGTGGCGCGTTCAGAGCAATGTTTAAATCATGAATATAAAAGTTGAATAGTGTGGATGCCAGTGTGCAACCTTGTTTTAAAGTACGGTCATTTGTAATAACACTGGTTAATAAGCCTTCCTGATTCAATTTCACTCTAATGGATGTATTATTGTAAAACTGGTGAATTAAGTGTAAAATACCGGGTGGGCATTTCGCAGTTATTAATTTCTCACATAGCAATTCTCTTGATATTGAATCGCACGCTTGCTTGAAGTAAATACACACCAAATATTTGTTTTGTTTGGTTCTCAATACCTGATGTTTGATGGCAGTTAAAATTAGTAAATTAACAGGGGTACCTAAACCTGCTATAAACCAGTTTGATATATATCTAGATGTAAATCCGCCTTTAACCACCTCGTGAGATCTCTAAGTATTAAACACGCGAACGTTTTTGGGAATATGACCCGTTAGAATGATTTTTGTAAAATAAGATTCAATATCTGCACCCAACATTGCGGGTTTGATTTAAGAGTTATATTCGATAGTCCTTAGGGACGTGGCGCACAAGAGGGGCTTAATCTTTTGATTTGCATGATTATGTCAAGATGATCAAATGAAAATGTTCTTAAGTTAGTGGTCACAATCTCTGCTTCTCCACTTCTTTCAGCAGGAGCGGCAAATATTGCTGCAAAATGTGATACCCAGGTCTCTGCGCTAATAACATACAGAAGAGCCGATGAGGAGGCATCATGTAGAGCCTCTCTTAGCAGTCTCCATATCTGGGAGCTGGACTTAGATGTAATAGCTGATAACATATGCTCTCCAGCTATTAGAATTTTCTTTATGTTGTGCAGGCAGTTTTTAAATATTGTACGAATATTAGTTATCATGAGTTTCATATTAGGAGATTTGGCTCGTTTAATTTGCTGTATTAGACGTCTCCTTTTGGCTTTCATGGACTGTACAAATGGGTCAAATGTTATTTGTGTGTCAACTGCACTGGGAGTCCCTTTCGTTGCGCTTGGGAGAAAAAAACTTTAGTGTTTCAGTACATGCAAGTGTCCTTGTAGGATCTGTGTTATTAAGGTCATTTTGTAAGGATTCTGTTAACTTGCCTAGTTTGAATGCCGTCCATTTAACTCTGTGTATCCCTTGTACTTCCAAGGGATACTTGCAATAGCCATATATTTTCCTTGCTTGTCTTACCCACATGATCTCTAGAATATTATGATTGCTCGCCATTGTCGGGACAATAGCAAAATCAGCCACCCTATTAAGTGAATGCTCAGATACAAATGCATAAACTAAAGATTGCCATAGAGGATTCTCTAGCCCACGTGGGATTGGGGGGAAAGTCTCTTTGCAATGTGCCATTTAACATTAGAACATTTCTTTCCTTCGTTAGGTTTAGCCATTGTCTAGTACGAGTTTATAATTGGTTCTTTTTAATATCAATGCTTTTTATATTGAGATCACCAACAATAATGGTCGTACTGATTTCAACGTTCAGAGCAATAAGATCTAACATTTTGCTTCCCAAATGTAGGAAATGTGTCTCGTTTATCATTGCCGGATTCCAATAGTACGGCCATTTGAGAGCACAGCACATCGCCTTCTGACCGAGATTGTAAAATGAATGCATGGATGAGGAGATTCCCATGCTGGTAAGGTGCTATTTATGTTCAATTTTACTGCAGTTAGCAGACCAGCAGATGGTCTACCCTTACTGCGATATATGGCAGGAATCCATGGTATTTCATACCCTGGAAAAGTTGGTTCTGATACAATCCAGGTTTCTTGGAAGGGCATGATCTCATAGTTCAATAGGGGGTTTTCTAGTGTTGAATTCATTAGGCGCTTACATCCCCTTGTATTGCAACTCGCCATTCTCACTGGCCTTGCTGATGCGAGTTTCTGGCATTCATTCTTTTTGTTCTATTCATTTCATTAATGGCTTTTGCTAGCCATGCCCAAGTTGATACTCTGACTGGTTTCTGGGGGATTAAAAATAGACTCTGCGGTAAAGTTGCCCTGCGTCACCTTGACAATCAATATGTAATGGGTCGTAGTTACTATGGTGACGTTGGCTGCTCTCATTTGTTGTGGTTATTGGTTTAAGTGTGTTCTTTTTAGGTCTATTTTGGAAGCCTGCCTGATGTAGGCTTAGTTTCATATTCCAAATTATTTCCTTGATAATAAGAGAAGGAACTGTTAGAACAACCATGTCCATGTTTTTATCATTCGTAAACTGAATGCGTTCGATATCACACGATCGAATCAGCTTCAGTTTGCGTATAGTTTTAAACACTCTGATGATGGTTGTTCTGTTCAGAAACAGATCTTTCTTGTGTCGATTGATCACAGTTAGGGGTAAAGTGTCTGATTGCTTTAGGTGCATCTCCCTACTTTCCCTCTCTTCAACATTGTCTGAGGCTTCTCCATGATCTCGTTTGGAATTTGTCTGATCTAGTTTCCATTGTGATGCACTTACATACAATCTTTTTTCTTCCAACGTCATGAAGTTATCCTCATCTACATATTTCCTAACGGGTGATCTCTGTGCACCTGTATAGTTCACTTTGGAGATACTATGTCTCCAATCACTTCTACCGAGCTATTTAGCGGAGGTAAGGACGAGATTGAATAGGTAGATAGGTTCATGAGTATCTCTTCTTGGTTCATGGAGTTAATGTCAGACACTATAGCCGCACCTTGATTGTAATCTATAAGCCTGGGCTCTAATGCACAGTTAGCAGTGATTTGATCTTTTTTAACTTTTATTTCTCTTTTTTTTGGGACAATTGGATTGGTTAATTGATCTATGAATTTTTGGAAGGTATTTGATTTCACATTTTTGGTAACTTGTGCATTTTTCCTTTTTCGAGTTCCCAGGCTGTTTCATCTTTTTCTTCCTTTTCCAGGATTGAAAAACTTCATATCCTGGTTCTTGGGATTCTATTACTTCCCAATCATTCATTTCAATTGCAGAAATCATCACTGCGGCATTGGTGCTCGTGTCCAAGGGCTCCATGGTTTCACATGCCTCCAGTGTCTGTAAGCCCACCTCTTTCAATATCCTGGTTTGAATCTCTGGATCCCAATTGTTGTTCGGCAAGTTCACATAGTTCGAACTTGCCTTGTTTCAGTAGCTAACCAATCTACTTTGTCTGGAATAAATGTGGATACATTTTCCTGAGACTCTATTTTTTCTTTCAATGTTTCAAATAGTTTCGTTAGAATAAAGATTTCAATATTTATGTTACGCTCACCGGATATCCCCTCAAGCATCTGGAAGGCTCTGAGATCTGGAACCCTGGATGTATAGTTGCCCAGTGCTGAATAATGAATCCTAGTTATTTGTAGGGTGAGCTTTCCGTCCTGTGTTTCTTGTGCAGGGGCACTTGACGTTTGTTGGTTTGTTGGCGAGCTGCCCGAGTTGCTTCACTGGTGCAGTACGCCTTCTTTGGGCCCAGGCCTGCTGTGACCCCGAATCTGCTGGTAGGCAGGTAGGTTTGTTAATTGTAAGTCTTTGTTCTGTTTATGGTGGGAATTCGTTAATGTCTTTGTCTCTGTTAAGGTAAGTACAGCGCTGTGAGGTTGTTTAATATTGAAAGCGAACCTGAATATGTCACTTTTCCTTTGCAGATGTTGCTGTGGTGCTCTGGATGGAAGCGTGGCGTGGCGCGATGGAAATCAGGTAAGACTTATGTAATTTGATGTTTTGGAAGCATGCGGTCTAATATTGTTTTTCCCTTTCTCGTTATTGCAGGTCGCAATGTTCAAACATCAGCTGTGGTAGCGGTTCTCCCGAAGTCCTTAAGCTAGTACTCACAGGTGAGTGATGTTTCTTCGCTCGGTTTCCACAGATGGCAGCCCAGTTGAGATGCTTAATGCTGGATGGTGTTTTCTCAGGTAAGACAGAATAATCTTGTTCTTGCAGGATTACAGGAAGATGCTGAAGACCAGGAGTGTCACGCTGCTGGTTGCAGAATAACACAAAGTGTGTTCTGCAGTCAGGGTGTGGTTTATATAGCCCAGGTAAAGTAGTACCAGGGAAAGTAGTTCAAGGCCTGCCACACCCAAAACACTAGACTGCATCGCTTGGTTCTTAGAACTAGACTGTGTGGATGCTTCCGTGGTGGTTTTAAAGGCCCATGTACATAAATGGGACCTAGTTTGAACAGCCCTTCCTTCCTACATATGAGCGTGGTGCCAAAGGCAGCAGGACTGGCTCCAGGAGCCCTTATGCAGTGGTTTTAAGGCCCTCAGGCTTCTGGTGGGAGCCTGCTTGTGGCACAACTTGTGCCCCCTCACAGTGGTCATGACAATTTATGGCATTTTATGTTACTTCATGCAATAGCATTATTGGTTGTCTCAACCCAAAAGATGGACGAGGGGTGGGCTTGGCATATGACATGGGTGAAGATGCAGATATATCAATCGACTAGTTCCTTGACTGTGGATACAATATTGGTGAGTGAGACACATTTATAGATTAAGCTGATGGAGGAACATCTAACTGTGTCTCACAAATTATTGCAGTTTCATTAAACATGTTTACATCTCTTTGCATTTCCTCACTTATTTTTAAATCATCTGCGTGCTGATATGCTCTAGGGGATAGTACCGTCTCACCGTAATCTTCCCCTTTGTTTGTTATTGTTTTCACCACCTGTGAATATAATAAAGGCTGCTGGGTGTCGTCCGCCAAATGGAGCATGGTACAATTGTATTTGGCTCGCACTCCATTGCATCAGACCCCAGATCCTCGCCTTTGACTGGTGCAGCCACTTGTTTGGGCACATGTGGATAAGCCCCCAAAGTTGGTGGTTTGTTCTCAAAAGTTTGTTGGAATTTGAGTGCTTATGAGCGGAATTTCATCGTCCGTGATCTGCGCTTTCATCTGAGGTACACTTTCAATTTGAAAATGAAACACGCTGCTCACTGGGCAGATTGTTAATGGAGCCGACATCCGCTAGGAGCGTGTCCCCGTCCCGCGGTAAGCAAGATGGGACATTCAGAGACCGCAGCCATCTAATGTCCGTGGTAAGTGACTGAGACCTTTTTTTTGGATTCAATTTGTTGTTTCAGTGTGGCACTGTTACACCGTTTGGGAGCTTTATGCTCATGACTGTGTGAACTGTTGGAACAGTGCCTGCTAGTAATTTGTCAGCATGCGCTGGCATGGTAGTTAGAGTGTACTCTGGTGAAAACACTATGCTAGCGAGGAGAGTAGAAAACGTGACTAGGTGATGGGCCAAAAGCCGCCGGGCTCTGCGCCAACAATATAATTAGGGTGGCGCTGTGCCGTTAACAAAGATGGACAATGCTGGGCGGAGGGGGGGGGGCGAGGTGCAAGCTGGCCAACTAAACAGTTCAACAGCACTTGCAGCGCGATGCGCGCAAGCCTTTTGTAACAGGCTCAAACCAAGGGGCGTGTCTACACTTCTGCTAGAAATAAAGAATAAAAACTAATAATATATTGGATTCCACGGTTTAAGTTTGTTCATTGTTATGACGGTCTCATACCATAGGCTTGCAAGTGTCACAGGAAGATCTTGGCGCACGATGATCCACCAGTAGAGCTGCAGCACGATGTATATCACGGCTGTGTTTATAGGATTAGACAGAGGCAATCAGGGAGTCAGCTCAACAGCACTCATCTTGCTCTCCCACGATACGCGCTGTGATCGAGAAGTGAGGTTGTCTTGTAGTGAGGACTTCCATTTTAAAGCCCCTCGGTGCTTCTAATATTCTTAAATAGTTTTAATTGTATTTTAGCATTTCACTACTTCCCTCATCCACTACTGATGGTGTTGTGCTCACTATGAACATGATCTCGGCCATTGATTTTTCATGATACATTGTAACTGCATTTCAATTCACTGTTAATGAACGCCGTTCTTGTGGCTTGTCCTTTCTTCTTTCAGGACCGGCGCTCTCACGCCTCGTTCCTGCCTCGTTCCCAGACTCTCCACGGCATTTATGTGCCAGAAAGAAAGCTTGCGCAGCGGGCGCGCCGAAGGTGCGCTTAAGGCACGCCCATCTGTGCCCGTCCGTGCCCAGGCTGGGCCTTGGCAGCAAACCTATGTTATTTCATCAGTGAGTATATGCTGGTCACAGTCTGAACTTCTTGCTTTGGCCCCAGTAGCCACTGTTTCTCAAATCAATTTTAACACTCAATCTCTCCCTGAGGCCACTTTCACTGATACACCCAATCTGAATGGCTTTTTAGTGAATGCTCGCTCACTGACAGCCCATGCTCAGAATTGTAAGGATTTGTTGGAAGACTACCAGCCTGATTTTGTTTTTGTCTCTGAAACCTGGCTAAGTCTCCATTCTGGACCTGCCATTGCCCAAATCCATCCCTCCAAATCCATCCCTCCAATTATGAAATGTTGCGCTGTGATCGCAGCCCTCCTCGTGTTGGTGGGGGAGTCGCCGTTGTTTTTGGATCGGATTTTAAAGTTCACCTCATTCAGTTAGACTATGATCTCAATATGGATGGAATCCTGGTTGGGATCCCTCTGCCTGCCACTAACACTATCTATGTTCTCTTGATCGAACGCTCACCGGGATACGATTGAAAGTTTTGTGAGGATTCCCCTGTGGCTACATTTCATCAGAAAGATTCTAGTCTGGCTATTGTGGGAGATTTTAATCTTCCTCTCAATAAGGCCAACTGTTGTTTGTCCAAACAATGTATAGCCTCCATGTCTGATTTGCGGTTCTCCCAGCTGGTTACAGATCCAACTCACAAGTTAGGGAATACGCTTGATCTTATCTTTGCTCAATCAGCAGTTTCCCGGCATTTCCCAACATCTGGTCAGATCACTTGGTGGTTCCCTTCTCCCTGATGGCAACGGTTTCTCTCCCCCATCGCCCCAACAGTTTGTTCTGAAGCGAGGTTGCCATACTGTTTCTTTGCCTAATCTTGCCGCTTTGATTCTTGAGGACTGTAGTGAAACGCCCCAGTGTGCACTTGAGACAGTCTCTCATGCATTTATTTCTGTGGCTGATGCTTTTGCTCCTCACAAGCACTGCCTGGCGAAGGATCGTCGGTCTGAACCTAAATTCACTGAAGAATTAAAAGATCTTAGACTTTGCTGCAGGCAGAAAGAAAATGCAGGCGTGCGTACCTGTTGAGCGACCGTGCCTTATATCGGCTGGCTATTTTCGATTATCATAAATCCATTATGGCTGCTAAACAGACCTATTTTAGCACTAAAAATGAATAGGCCACAAAATCAACCTAGAGTTTTTCAGTCTATCAAAACAGGCCAAGTCCCAGCCTGCTATTCTCCCGTCTCAGGATCTCTGTGACTCTCTGTCCATATTCTTTGACGAAAAGATAATCACCATCCGTAAAGCCATTGATACGATTCGATCTCAGGAGACGCAACCTATATCCTATTCTTCTTCCACCTGCCCTGCACCCGCCTTGACCGCACAGTGGTCCTGTTTTCCAGTGTTTTCTAACAGTGAAGTGCTGGCAGCTCACACCAGTCTTAGGTCCGCGTCACCTAGTGATTCCATCCCGCTCTCTGTATTTAAGAACATTTCTGACGTCATTGTTCCGAGACTGAGACTGTTAATGACCCCTCCTCCTCTGGAGTCATTCCAGATAATCTTAAACATGCCTGGTTATCCCATTGCTAAAAAAGCTGGGTTTGGATCCGGCAGTTCTATCCAATTTCTGGCCTATTTCCCTGCTTCCTTGCCTTATGAAGTTATTGGAATCCCTGGTGTCCCCTCTTCTTAGTGCTTTCTTGGAGTCGTCAGGTTTCTTTGACCCATTTCAGTCAGGCTTTCGCCCCAGTCGGTGCACGGAGTCAGTGCTAGTCTCTGTTATAGATGACCTTACCCGTTTGGTCAATCAGGGAGGGGTGGGGACCCTCGCCGTTTTGGACCACTGATTTTTGTCCTGAGAATCTTGGCCCTTTTCCCCAGGCAGCCCTCTTCTGTGAAAGACCTGGACATAAAAATCTCTGCCTCTCTGTCTATGGTCGACCAAGTCCCCTCGGTCTGTCAAAAAAGCTCACTTCAAAATCTGGACTCTTCGCAAAGTTCTTTCTTGTATTCCGCAAAAATGTCATGAACTGGTGGTTTCTTCCCTGGTTATCAGCAATATTGATTATTGCAACGCTTTGTACCTGGCTCTTCCACAGTACCTGCTTCAGTGTCTCCAGTTACTGCAGAAAGCAGCAGCCATGGTTGTTCTTCATCCTCCTTTTGGTGCCGGGATGACTATGTTCTTGTGTCAACTTCACTGACTTCCTGTGGAGCAGCGCATTAGATTTAAATCACTATGCTTGGTTCATAAAACTGTCCACAAATCAGGAGCTGAATTTCTTCAGGCAAAATTCAGTATCTATAAACCTGCCAGGCCACTGCATTTGCAAGCACTGAAGACCATTCAAACCCAGAGGGTCAGGCTCGCTCGAGGGGCGGTTGTGCTTTTTCAGTGGCGGCAGCAAAGGCTTGCAATCTTCTCTCGCTCTCTTTGTGTAGCATTGAGTCTCACTGCCTTTTCGTCGGTCACTAAAGACCTTCCTCTTTTAGACCAGCTGGTTTTTGGTTAACCTCACTTCTTAGCCTAGCACCAAGATGCCTTCAGGCCTACGTCGCACTGTATAAATGCATTTAAGATAAGATATATATCACAAGGCAATTCTACATGAGATTCCCCATGAGCTTAATAATTTCAAGATATATTGGATGCCAGATCATTTGAATTTAACCAGCGGTCATTCAAGAACACTACCTAGATGTGTTAGATCAACATCTGTAGGAGAAAAAGATAAACAAAGAAAGGACATATTTCAGTATATAAGCCTATCTTAAGGTCCATATGACTTTAAAGGACCCAATGAGGCAGTAGAGTCCTCACCTTCACGTTTGTCATCCAGTGGATCGAGGAATGGTAGGAATACAAACAATGTGTAAAGCTTTTCAAAGGCCCAAAGGGTATAGGTAAAAAAAGCAGACAAGCCACAATGTACTGTGAGAAACCTGAAGGTGCCTCACCCGCTAATCCCCGGGGATCTGTCATCCAGGTGGCCAGGACACACCCATTGCTTTTGAATCCATTTCCGAGGGGTGGAACAGTGGGTGAAAAATCACCTGGGTAGGGGTACTCGGGGAGTGGAAGTGTGACACCGGATGGCGAGATGCGATACCCCCTTCCCTGTAACACCTTTACCCCATCCTACCACATAGGATACTTAGGAATTCAGCCCCCCCCTTTCCCAACATGAACACTTTCTCACAGACGGTTTATAGTGATAATGTCGAAAAAAAAATGTCGACTTACAAAAATGTCGAAAAAAAAATGTCGAAAACAATAATGTCGAAAACCTATACAAGAAGAGTATCATTTACTAGGAGGGGTTCCCCTCCAACCCCCCTCACTCAACACCCCCCTGCCACCCCCCACCACCCTCTCACCCCTCATATTCAACACATTTTAATTATATATATTTTTTTTTTTCTAAAAATTCGACATTATTGCTTTTCTACATTATTTTTTTCGACATTTTTTTTTCGACATTATTGCATTCGACATTATCACTGACCACCCTCACAGACAGCTCACTATGAGAGAGAAATGGACTAACACCCGAGCCGTATACCTGACATGTCCCAATACAATGTTCAGGCAGGGTCAGGCAATTACTGATCATTACACACACACACCTGACTTCCATCACACTTCCCCACGCGGATAAAAGGTAGAGCACGAAAGCACACGAGGAATCAGCGGTTCCAAGATGGTAGTTTAACACAAGACTAAAGACGGCAAAACCGAAGAGGATTGCAAGGAGGAAAGAGCCCTTGACCTTTTCAACGAAAGGCTGTACTTTCAGGAACCTTGGCAAATAGGAAACGTAGGACCAGGAATCTGGGATACAGAAAGCTGCATTGTGTGTCAGAGGTACCAGGGTTCTCCTGCGTCGACAGTCAAGGCCGGGAGAATCATTTGCTGCCAGGGTACTGTCCTTGGTTCCTACAACAAAGCATCGCCAGTGAAGTCAGCACAGCCGGTGAGTTGGGGAGACTGATACCAGGCCAGTCTGTGTTGAAGCCAAGGTTGCAAACTGCAACATTGTGTAATCAAAACTGAAGAGAACCGTGTATGAAGCGTATGTGGCAAGTGACGCGAACACAATTAATCAGTGACTGAGTGATTGAACTTTGATGCCAAGATACGATACCGTAGCCAGAATGGTCCGGCACCACTTGGGTGCGCTCATTCGAAAGTCTTTGTTGGGTATCCAGCTGAAAGGTGGCAAATGTGAAGAGTGATAGAGAATTGTGCAATCAAAGTGGTCCTCCAACGGCTCAAGAAAATCCTGTGCACATTCGAAAGTCTTCGATAGTTGATGAAATCGTAAAGGAAGTTGGTTCGAGCCCCGTAGAGGGAGGTCAGCTAAAGGTTTTTGGGTAAAGTAAGTTTGTGTACAGTTATAAACATTGTGTTAAAAGGAATCCAAGCCCGACCGAGGGGGATCCGAGATCTGAGCCTGACCGAATGTGATTTGGGGTGAACCGTAGCCTCATGCTAGAGAAGACAGAGACTGTGCTAAACTTGTGTGTACCGCCTTGTCCCATGCTGAAAACGTGGGGAAGGGAGGCCAAAGGCCTGAACATCCTGACATATCATTTTGTGAACGCTTTTCTTTTTCTGAACATTGTTTCCCACACTATTTATATTTAGAGGTAGAGATTGGCAATAATTTTATTAGTACAGACCCTTTTATTTTGACAAGACAACACAAGGACTGTCATGAACCATCAAACTCGCCCCTTCTGGGCTTCCTGGTCCCCGTCACGTCAGGCCTTACACTCCATAATACTACCAACATGGCGGCAAGCTCAGCACGCTGCTCGCCAGTCTTCACGTTCTACGCAGCGTCCTCTATAAATAAGCCACACCGCCGCGGCCCCGCGCGTCTCAACGCTGCTACTAGCTGTGATCGGATGTGTGTTCCGAACCTTCTCTAGTGCTACTTGCTATCCCCTGGCCCCTGGATTCCCTTCTTTCGACTTCTTCCCTCTTTTGTACTTCCCGGAATCTCTGTGCCGCTTCCGCACGCCCCCAACACCTTCTTGAATACTCCTGGAGTTTCCCGTGATCCTGGACATCGAAGCTGAACATAATCTGGAAGCCGAGGATGGCCGAGTGGGCTTATTTAAGTCCCGAACCATACGAAAGAAGACTCCACCAAAGGAGGACATCAGGCAACACAGACAGGTGAGAAGGGGGGAAACCTGTGACAAGGACAGTGTTATTATTAGTTAATGGTCATAGCTTGCTCCCACCTGTAGATTTAGGTTTAGATAGGTGTTTTGCAAAACCCTTTTTCAAGTTCAATAAACACCCTTGAACTGTGGGCACTTGTGTCTGTCTTACTGTTGATACCATGCCTTCCTTACAGTACCTATAAATCAGATGTGACAATAATATATATAAAATAATGTACATATAATGTACATACACCCCAGAATACTGGGTGTATCCTCCATACAATTACACCTTAGTTTCAGGGCAATGTAGTCAAAGTAGGCAGCCCTAAAGTCACAAAAAAATCCTGTAAGTAAAGGAAAAGCCAGGAGTTAAGAATAAACCATTTCTTGGTTTGTTGGAAGAATTACAATGATTGTAGGAAATCCCTGTATGTTTCAAAGATTTCAAAAGCACTTACAGTATTATTCCACTGGTAATCCATGTTAACTGAGCAGCACTACCGAAATGGAATGTCCATTACTGATAATGACAGGGTTATCCTGTGTCAGACAGGCATGGTATCAAGAGAGACACAGCCTCAAAGACAACAGTCTGAAAACCTTTATTTATAAGATTGGTTGGGTTGGTAGAATACCTAAATGGCCCTAACTCTAAAGGGATAGTTCCCTCAACTGATGTTTCTAAGGACTGTCTATGTCTAAAAGTCCAAAACCAAAGTCTGTCTAAACCTACGCTTGTCATAATTTTCTGACAAAACGTGATGGGAAGTTTTCTTGAAGAATATAGTTGTTCAAAGAAAAAGAAATGCAAACCAAAGATCGTTTCAGATAGTCTTAGCAATGGGTGTAGTTCTGCCAGTACACGATAGTTAAATTCAAAAGGGTAGCCCTTAGAACCTTCCACGCAGGGCTCTTGCAGCAAAAGGACCAAGTTCACAATCTCCTTGGGTCTCTTGGGGTTCCCTTCCCCCAGCTCGGACTCTTCTAGTTCCAAACAAAAAGAAAATGCACAGTTCTGGTCAAGTCTCTCAGGGTTTCCTTCCCCAATGTTAGGCCTCTTCCATCTTAACAAACAAAGTTCTCCTAGTCAGGCTGTACCTTTCACTGTACAATTCTTAGATGGGGTAGTATCAGAGACTTTTGAGAATGCTGGGCTCTTTGCTCCTCCCAAGCACGACCACTCTGACCTGCATCCCCTCTCCTTGCTCATTCTACCTTTTTTCTGGCACCTTTTCTCTTCTGTGCCTCTTTCACTCTGTTCTTTTCCACTGCACTGTACCTCCTGCACGCCTTCTTTTCTATCGTGCACACTTGGTACCCTCTTTTTGTCTTACCGGTCCTCTTGCACACTTCTCTTGCTTTTATTGTGCTCCTGGCACCCTCTGTTCCTTCTTGTCACTTTCTCGTGCTACTCGCACTTTCTTGTTTTCACCTTTGGGTCGCTTGTACCCTTTTTTCACTTCCTCTCACTTTTACTTCCCCTTTCAAATCTGTCGGGTCACTCGCACCCTCTTTCCTGCTTCGGGTCACTCGAAGCCTTCTTTCTCTTATATTTCCTACAGTTCACTTTCATCTTATTTCAGCGCCCTTAGCATTTTCCTTTTTCTTTCTCACTTTCTGCTTGTTTTCTCTCTCTATTGCTTTCAGCTTTCTTTTTTTCATGCCACTTTACACTCTTTGTATTTGCTTTATGCTTTTTCGTAATCTGCCGCTTTACTTCTGTGCCTTCCTCCCGCTGCGCTGCAGTCACACGCAACCTCCCAAGCTTCCCTCTCATTAACTTTCATGAAACTCACCGAGCAGGGTCGTGTTGACAGGCAGTCCCTCCAGGATATGTGGAGTTGAGGTCAGGGTCTCACCACCTGCCCCCTCAGACACCCATGGGGCCGGCACAGATCCCAAGGGAAAGAGCAAACTACTGTACGCCGCCAGCAGGATGCATGCAGCCTCACTGCAGGTCCTTGGAGACACGGCTCCCTCGCCATGCTGCAGCCCTCACAGACACCGAGCCAGCGTATGCGCACATCGTTCTCCAGCCTTCAGCTCCTGCCCCTCTCTGCTCCTTGGGTTCTCTGGTCCAGGCGGCATCCCCAGCTCACTCCCTACTTCTGGAAGAACTCTACCTGTTATAGTGTAGGGAATAGTCAAGTGGAGTCAGGTGTGCACAGTTGGGATAAGGTGCAGGCCCTTGCCTGACTCGATTAGTGGGACAGCCTATTGGTAGGTTGTAGTAATAGGCCCTGTCTTACTTCCCAATGCTTTTCCTATTTGATCTTATTTGCACCTTCCTCGTGTCAGTGTTTGTTGGAAATGGGGAGGGGGAGATGGGGTGTGATTTAAAATACCCCATTAACGCTAAGGGAGAGTTGGTTGAGGTATTATTGGGAATGGGGCATACCATGTATTCTTCTTGTGATCCTCCACTCAGGTGATCCTCCCTTGCCTGTCCACCCCGAGGTTCAGGATCCAAAAGCAATGACCCTTCCCTAGCCACCTGAAAGGAAGCTCCCGAGCAATAAGGTGGGAGAAATACAGTCCGGTTTCTCACACCTGCCACAAAACTTGTGATGATTTACTGGAAAATATGTGCCCTCTGTCGACAAAGGTAAAAATATTATGAGCCGAGAGATTCCCTGGAGTAAAATGAAGAGATCTGAGCAGGATGCAATGCTCTGTATGTTTGACTCTGCCAACCCTCATTCATCCTTCCCTCCCCACTTTCCCTCCGTTTGTCTAACCCCCATAACAAAATTGTGTTTACCTGCTCTTGTATGATGTGTAGTAGAGATACTGATGAAAAGAGCACAATTTTTCATCTGCACGTCGCTATATAGCTCTGCTTCTCTACGTAAGATGTGCACAAATTATTTGGTGCACACCCTTAACTTAGAAGAAGCTTGTTCATCTATTCTTAATAAGTGTTTGTTTGAAAATTACTTTACAGTTTGTATTATTCAATAATGCGGCTGGCTAGGATGGGCCAGAGCCTGTTTTGCTGGAAACAGGTTGCGTTGCATGTTTGAAATTTCTGTCTATTCTTTGTGCACAATACACATTCTTTTAAAAATAATCTTCAAACAACTAGAAACAGTTCTTGGTGTGAATACAAGACCACGTGAACAGGATTTAACCAACAGGCTCTCAGGCAAGAAGTGAATTAGCTTTCATGCAAGTCAGGCCAGGTTGTCTTCCATTACAACGGTTACTACCGTATGAACGTATGTCTGTCGGTGCGCCCTTGTAACTGGCATACCTTACTCTTACTGCTATTCCCATTAGTCCATGTTATGCCTACTATTGTTTGCACGTGTCTAGCACTACCTGGCCCCTAATACTGTTGGTCCATTTTTTGTAAACTGGCATACCTTGTTTATACTGATATTTTCATCGGACTGCGTGTTGCCTATAGTGATTGCACCTGTCTAGTACCACCTTGGCCTCTTGCCATTGTTGGTACGCACCTGCATTATTATCATACTAGCCCACTATATTGCCTAGATCCACCTTAAGGCCACGCCTTGGTGTGTACCTACTTATACCACTGTTGAACTAGCCGACTTTTATTGCCTAGCCCCTCCCAGGCCCTTGCTTGACTGTACCCACATATGCTAATGATGAACCAGCCTAAATTGACGGTTAGACCTACCTAGGCCCATTGTTGATTCACATTTACATGTGCCATTGTTGAACTAGCCTAACTTGATGCTTAGACCTACCCAGGCCCATTGTTGATTCATATTTACATGTGCTATTGTTGAACTAGCCTAACCTGATGCCTAGACCTACTCGTGAGAATATGTGTTCCCACAGTGCCTATATGATTAGCACATGTACAACATCTATAACCTGTTGCCTATCTACTGATATTTCAATGGCTGCATATACAAATTGCCTTTGTTGATTATCAATACTATCGCCAATAGGTATATCTGACTCTTTAATACTGCCTGCCTTTACCTACATTATCTAGTATTACTATAATGTTCTTTTTATGATAACTATACCCACTATCCTAGAGATTCATTATCTCAACTGCAGCTGGCCTATGCACTGTTCAAGTTTCTGCGTAGTTTGATCAGTCTATTGACTTAACGTAGTTTGTACTATCATGCATGCCTGAACTATTCATTTGGTCTATGTTTACAATGTTCACCATCTTCCTTCACCTGACTGCCCTTAGGTTGATAATGTATCCTATGAACGCACACCCCCTAGATGTGTCCACTAAAATCACACAATGTACTTCTAGACTAGATTTTACCTCCCCAAACACAGAACAGACCCCAGGAAATTTACCTACTCCTAAACTCATTATAGCTAACATTCCTTGTGACCTTAAACAAAGGAATTCCAAGTTACGCTCGAGATTACTGAAGATATACGAACTGACTGCTAGATAACTTACTACGTGTGCTTATAATAGGAAACTTCACAAGGATACTGTAACTACTCCTCTGTAAATGCTGCTACCAACCACAAAGACAAAACAGAGAAAGACTACAAAACGATATACTAGCCCAGACAAACACAATAGATCTGCCTTACCCTGCCACACCCTGGAAGGAGCACTTATTAATGCCAGGTCATTAATAGCCCATGCCACAGAAATTGCCGACATCATAGAAATAGGCAATTACGACTTCTTAGCTATTACCGAAAATTTGTTACACCAAGTAGCCGGCTCAGCCCTGATGCTCGCTGTGCCTACTAATTACACCATTTTCAGGGAAGACAGAACTAACTCCCGTGGAGGAGGCCTAGCACTCATTGCCGAAACAAATCTGTCAATCAGAATAGAAACACCACTGCACACCAAATCGTGTGAGCCCCTAACTGTCAACCTTCTAACTTCCAACTCACAGACCATTAACATACACCTTATCTATAGGCCACCAGGACCCATTGGTTCTTTCGAAGTGGACATCTCTACAATACTCTCTGATAATTTAAAAAACACATCTCAAACCATTCTATTAGGAGACCTGAACCTGGGTTTCAACGATCCGAAAGACACACAAGCCACAAACACTGCCAATGTCCAATCGGAGCTTGGCTATAAATGCCGAACACTTGACTGGGTGGCTGACCATAAATGCAACCCAACTATTACCTCCATCAGCCCACTAGTCTGGACAGACTGCGCTCATATGGCCTTCTCAATAGATGTTAAAAACCCCCAACCCCAACAGAATAGTATAGCACCTCCAACGCTAACAAGGAACACCAAAAAACGTAACCAAAGACAGGTTATTACCGCTAATTTTACCTACCCTAAACTCACTGCCTGACAATCTTGATCCCTCATCTCTTGTCAACGAATTCAACACAATTATGGCCAATGCCCTTGACAATATTACCCCGCTAAAATTGAAAAACAGCAAACCCAGAGCACACCCAAATGCCTGGTTCACTCCATATTTGAAAGTATTAAGTCTAGAAAAACGCACGTGTGAATCCTCCTGGAGAATAGCACCTTCAGAGGCAAACAAAGCTACCCTAACCGACATATCTACAAAATACAAATTTGAAATAAAGCGAGCTAAAAAAAGAAATCTTTGACACTAGAATAATGCAAGCTAAATCAGGAACTAAGGAGCTCTTTACAATACTAAAAGAACTAGAGAACCCTATCCCGGTGCCTGATAACTGTGTCAGAAACAAGGCATGGTGTTCTGACATCCAGAAAGCCCTTGATGACAGAATTGCCACCCTCCAAGCCAAAATTGATAAGAAAAAACTAAACCTACCTCCCACAACCACCCAAACATACATACCTTGTACTACGGTCAAACCTGAAGTATACGATTCAACTTCACCAAAGTGTCTATACTGGAGGTTGAAAAAATAATCCTATCACTTAAACCATCAAATTGTCGAGGCGATAACTGCCCGGCACAAATAATAAAAGATGCAGTTAGAGACCTATCACCATTTATCTCAAAACTCATCAACTCTTCATTCTCATCAGGTATTATACCAAGTAATCTTAAGGAACCTTGTGTCCTCCCCCTCCTCAAGAAGCAATCACTAGACCCGACCATACCCACAAACTATAGGCCCATCACCACGGTGCCATTCTTACTAAAGGTTTTAGATAGAGTGGCCTACTTACAGATCCAAAAATTCTTGGAACTGCACCAACTCCTAGGCTCGAAGCAATCAGGTTTCCGACCACAGTACGGAACCGAAACAGCACTTATTGATCTTAAGACACAGGTTGACGAGCTGAGAGACCAATGAAAAACTGCCGTGCTTCTCCTTCTGGAACTCTCTGCAGCATTCGACCTGGTGATCATAAAGTGCTCTGAAACCACCTTGAAACTGCAGCACACTTCTCAACCCAGGCTATAGCATGGATCAAATCCTTCTTAAGTGAAAGAACCATGAGGGTCTTCTCCACCTCAGCTGCTGCAGACCCTGGTCCCATCACGTGTGGTGTACCCCAGGGATCGTGTGTCTCCCTTAACATGTATAACATCTTTACTAAGCCCCTGTTCCATGACCTTGACCTTCTAGGTGTTATCTACACTAACTATGCAGATGACACCCAGATTATTATCCCACTTTCTGGGGATTACAAACAGGATTTGGCCTTGGTGAATAGGATATACCTCATCATCCAGGCATTGATAGCACGTCATGGTCTATGCCTGAATGATGACAAAATGGAACTCATCATTCTGGGGACTACACTGAACATCAAGAAACTTAGCCAAGACGACACAACTTTTGTCATAGACTGCCATACAATTAAAGTTGCCAAGGAGGTAAAAATATTAGGTTTTTATCTCGACTCCTGTCTCACCTTGGCAAAGCAAGTAAATGCTATGGCATTCTCCACAGCCTATACTGTAAATTGATCAGATCAGCTAGACCTTACCTCTCTACAAATAGTTGCACCACGTTGGCAAGAGCAATCATGCTGTCCAAACTGGATTATTGCAACGCCCTCTATTTGGGGTCTAATAAATACATCACACAAAAAATCCAAATACTGCAAAACAATGCCCTTTGAGCGGCACTAGGAATCTCCAAAAGAGCTCAGATATCAACGACCAGAAGACAATCTAACTGGCTCTCCACAGTCGACAAAATTAAACTCAAAACTGCTTCTCTAACATTCAAGTGTCTCAACAACCTAGCACCAAGCTACCTAACAGAGTGATTTAAAATAAGAGTTGCATCTAGACACACGAGAGCTGCCTATACGGACTGCCTTTCAGTTCCCCCGTTCAAAATGACCACAACTGGAGGAAATAGTTTCCCCGTCAAAGCTGCCCAATTGTGGAACTGCCTCCCAGCCACATTAAGGACGGACCAATCATACCCACATTTTCGAACAAATATGATTAAGTGGCTTAAAGAAAATGACCTATAATCTAGCCCACAACCCAGTTGACCTAGCAAACAAATTGGACTTTAGACCTTTGTGCGCGACCCGCACCTGCACTGCACCTGGAATACTGACTGTATTGAATCTTCATTTGTAATGCATAGGTATTACTTGCTGCACTCGTACTAATCTGCATTTTGTCTATGTAACCTGTAACCTATAAGTAACCTGTAAGCTTAAAGTATTCTTGCTCCCGCGCCCTGATACCTGTGGGTCTGGTGCGCGCAACAAATAAAATAAACAAACAAACAAACATTGGCTCTTTCTTTGCCTATTCTGATATCCGGTTATAGACTGGTCTGCCCCTTTTGGAGGTTTTGAGAAGAATCCAAAAAGTGAATTTTTCTCCCGTAGAAATATTGAATAGCCTTCTCCACTGCTCTTGTGCCTATCCAGGTTTCAACCCATAAAATGTAGTTTACACGCACATTCTCTGCAGCAGGGGCAATAGCTTTTGCAATAGCTTATTGCAGTGCTGAATATACTATCTTATACATACAACATTCACAAGTACACTGCAATCAATTTTTTGCTACTTTGACCTTTCCTTTCTGCAGTTGCGGCTCTGCTCTCTGGGGTTCCACAGGTCTCTGTCCTGTCCCCCACACTGTTTCAATATCTACATTCAGCCTCTGATCGCCCTGATCCGCTACCACGGCTTTAGATGCTACTTGTATGCTGATGATACTCGGAGCTTGGTTCGGCTTGACTTACTCTATCCGGCCAATGCCAATCAGCTGCGAGATTGCCTATCAGCCGTGGGATGCTGGATGAGTGAAAATTGGCTAAAACTTAACGGAGATAAGACCGAGGCCATGGTTGTGGGCGCTGACACCGTTCCTTCTCTCTGGACACCGCTCTTTTAACCATCTGTGTTGGGTACTTTTCCTGTGGCTTTTCAGACTGTCAAAAATCTGGGTCTTAAACTATCATCCTCCCTCTCTATGGCCTCTCAGATTGGTTTTCCAGGCTTCCCATTTCCAACTGAAAATCCACAGAAAGGTCCTGCCTTATATTCTGCTTCACCTGCGCGCCCCAGTAGTCTCTACCCTGGTTCTCAGCAGGATTGACTATTTTAACTCCTTATATCTGGCTCAACCAGATTATTAAGTCCATCGCTTACAAAACTCTGCTGCTCGCCTCGCCACTGGCACTCCGTATCGGGAGCACATCTCACCCATTCTCGGGTCTCTCCATTGGATCCAAGTGGCTAAGCGTGTGTTTTTTAAATTCCTTTGTTTAGTGCATAGGGCTTTCTACGCTCCTAGTCCGGAATATCTGCAGTTGAGATTTCAACCATATGTTCCTGCTCGCACACTGCACTCTGCGGACCGCTCCCTCCTGGCTGTCCCTAGAGTCCGTCGTGCAAGAAGGAGAGGCCGCTCTTTCTCAGTGAGAGCTGCCATGTTGTGGAATGCCCTTCTGATTGCCCTTCATGCCTGTCCGATTTATATACACTTTAGAAAAGCTTTGAAAACTCTACTCTTCTAGTCCCTCGCTTCTGCAGTATCTCTAGCGCCAGATTGCTTTTTTGGTGTTGGTTACACTGTACCTCGGTACGAAAAACTCAACATAACATACCCCCTCCAGTCTCAAATCACCCCTGCTTTTCCCACACCCTGTTTCTTCCCCTTTAAAGTGCCTTCTACCCCTGAAGAAATCCAATGCTTTTACCGGGGGTTCAACCTGAAACACAAACCATTGCCATGGAAATGTGTTACTTTGCACTGAGATCCGGCTGTAAGTTTAGCTCACAAACCCAAAAACCAATCCAACTCATGCAGAGATTCCCTGGAGCCATCCATCAAACCAATTTTTACAAAGCTTGCCCGCGTCTACTTGACGATTAGCGACAAACAGCAGAGCGTGATGTATGCAACTCAATTAGTTTACCAACTCACATTTGATTAGTGAAGCAGGCCCCCACAGACTAAGGTGCTATTTATCTGTACAAGGGTTTAAATACATTTCCAACCGTTAGTACTACCAAAGTAAGAAGCAGAGTACACTCTCACTTTCATCGAGGAATGGAGGTCAATGAAATTGCATAAGGCATATACAAACAAATGTGTGTGTGTGTAGGTTGATAGGACACAAATAAACGTGTTATGCATACAGTAGAAAGCTTTACTGCTACTACAATAGAGGCCAACCTGTCCATTTGACTAGTTCACTGTTTAAGCGTGGTATCCCAGTTGTCCCTTTGACCTTTGTAAAATGAGCAACCAGATGTTGGTCTCCTCCTCTGTCACTTGTCATTTTGGAAGGCTGTTCTTTTTGTAAGGCTGAAAGAATCATCAGTTATAAATCAGCCTCCTTCTTTTTGCAACAAACCTTTTCTGCTATCTCTGGCTCAATTTACGCTATACTTTCTCAAATGACACCCAGTTACCACCAGATTAACAACACTGTATGACCAAGACACAATGTATTCCTTCTTCGTACATCCTTATTTTTTTCCTCAAGAATATTACTTTATACTGATGGACTTCATTAAATTCTTCTATAAAGAAATGTATATGCAAAATAAAAATGTAATAAAACATACTATGTAAACAAATGCAGCACTTCCTATTTACAGGCATGCCTTCTCAGTTGTAACGTCCATTATGACAAGAAAAAGTGTAGTCCCAAACACATGACATGTTATGATCAATGTGGCAATGCCACTAATAAGGGGCAACATATTTGGATGAATAAATAGTATTCTTTCAGTTTTTCGATGTATGAGAATACATTTAGCAAGCGATTGCTAAATTTAATCAGTGGCAGAGGCAGCTGTTGGTGCCACCAAAGGGAGTCGGTGTCTTCGGAGGGGGCATCAGGCTCCCAAATGATTCAAGGTCAATTGTGGCTGGTGAATATTTTAATTGGTGAGGTATTGATATTTTACATGAATTCTCTTGAGCGACCAAGTGTAGGAAGGAACCGCAAATTATTGTAGGGTCTCGGGAGGGGATTCTACCCCAGATAGATTCATGAAAAGTTGAAAAGGGGGCATTTTTAGTAAGATTTGTGAATAACTGAGTAAAAAGCCAAACTATTTAGAGTTGGTTGGCTAGGATAACATGAAAATATCCAATAAATGTCTGGTCATAATAGGAAACAAGAGTATTTTACTACATGTGCATGATGCGCATGCCTACAATATATACCAGCATTGATCCTGTAAGTCCCTTTAATGATACTGTGCCCACAATATATGCCAGCATTGCCACTTAAAATAACTCATGCCGCTGCACCCACAATGCATTCCACAATTCCAACTTTTTTACAATGTTACATGCGCAATGGTATTTCCAGTGTAAATAACTACAATGGTGCGACTGCCCCCCTGCGCCATACAAGTGCGCTCATTACACATGTGTACATGTGAACACTCACATAAACATTGTAGGGCAGACCACCGGCAACCAGATAAGAAAAGACAACCCTGTGAGGAAATAAAGGCTAGGTGCACCTCTTATAAAGATAACAAAGGAGGCTGTTGTCACAGATGATGCAAGCAGTATTTAGTACTAATTCCCCTAGCTCATGTACATACCACCCGCTCTGTAAGGGATGCCAGATGATTGGTTATAATTTCTTCATACCCGCCCCCTTCCACTGAGATTTGACCTTGCCGCTTCTGGTTCTAAAAACATGATTGGTGGTCTGCTTGAGAATGTTCCTCGCCTACAAACACCTCACGTGATGTGCACTTGGCAATTAGACATGAGCTCAGTAAATACTTCTGAGGTCAAATTAGCCCTTTGAGAAGAGAGGCGCTTCTTTTGAATCCCAGACACGTAGATGCCTCTGCCATGCCTCCCAGTTACTGACCTAAATTTGTTAGCCGCATCCTGTTCACCAGGTAGTACAAATCACCAGACCTCCTTCTCCGTACTCCCACTGCCCACTCCTCCCTGGACCTTTACCTGGACTCCTCCAATGCCACACTGGTCAATCACATAGTGAGGGATTTAGGAGTTTTATTGATGGGCATCTGGTAGTTCAAATTGAATGACAGTTATCTTGGGGGGCACTAGTGCCCTAAATCTTAGTTGGGTTGTTTTGGCATCCCAAGACCTCTGCGCTGGCTCCCATGGGATCGTCCTTCCTAGACAGGCGGAGCCCTACCCACGCCAAGCCATTCTCATTCATTTTTAGTGGCATCGGCCTACAACGTGAGACAATGTATAGTTGTATCTGTTCATAGTTGTATCTGTTCAGCCTGAAGTCCTTTTTGTCTAATGCCTGGGCTAGGAATGCAGATGGGAAAGTGTATTCATGTTGACTAGCACTGTTGCTTGTACCGGGGCCTGGGCTTACTAGGCCTCAATTTCAATATAGCAGCGATTCAGTGTTTTGTGTCACAGAACGGAACAGACTATGCTCAGTGCATTTGTGTTGTTTACTACTATATTCCTTCACCCCACAGGTGCACTCCCCCCCCATTCCTGGACCGTCTAAGGACCCATACACTACTACTCTGGTCCCCACACCCTACCAGTACGTCACCTATTGCTTACCCCACCCCTTACAGTTGCATTTCTTGTTTCTTTATGCTCTTAATATATTTTCCTCAAACGATTCGTTTTGGGGGGCAGGAAGCTTGTACATGCATCCCAACAACATACATGCAGGCACACAGACTCACTTAGGTCTGCACACTCCAACACCTGCACACACGAGTATACACACACTAACTGCACGCAGGCACTCAGTCTCACTTACACATGCACACTCAGTCAAACTCTTGGGCTCACAAACGCACACAAACATATGTATGCTACAGAACATACAATCTTCTTCAACATACGGTTACTTTTAGATGTGGTGCTCTGCAGTGTCAGTGTTCTCTCTGATTCGGGCTGGACAAGAATCTGCAACAGAGCAGACAGGAAGGAATACTTAGCCTGGATGCAAAACACGCCTTGGTTCATCAAGCAAATGTGTCAATGCTGCAGCAAATGGCACCTGAAGGCCCTCAGCTCCACACATTTATACCAAGCAACAGCCCCGCGGGTAACAGAGAAGGCACACCAGGACATGGAATAGGGGATCATGGGGGTGGCCATCCACCTTGAACCTCCCTTGGCTCCACACTGGTTTGCATTATGCCCATTTAATACATAATTGACAGTTTCCAGCACAACTACTGTGACAAAGCCCGACTTCACCTTGGGAACTAAAAGTGGGAAAGTCAAAGGGGCCATGTGCTACCCCGTGATAGTGGATGATTGACCCAGAGGATATATATAGTGCATTCCCAGCCTGCCCAAACTGGGTCCCGTGCTAAGGCAGCAGACAGTCGCCAGAACACTCACATCCCACCACTGCACAGGCCCATGGCCAGTTATCTGGCAGTTTCGGTGTCATAGAAAGAGCAGGAGGAACGTGTCTGGGGGAGGTTGGCGAGCTATAGGTTTGTGGAGACTAGAGTTGGAAGAGAGAGCTGGAGGTTGGAGAAAATAGTCGGTGGTTGGAGGGGGAGGGAGCAGACTGAGAAGGTTGTAGTAAGAGTGATACAATCTGGAGAGAAAGTATTCACAGGTTGGAAGGAGGTTGTAGGTGGACTTGCTACAACCAGGAACAAAGAGCTGGAGATTGATAGAGAGAGTTGGTGGTACGATACCAAGAGGAAAGAAAGGAAAGGAGGCAAAGTGGTTGACAAAGAAAAGCTAGAGAGGGCGACCTACTAAACCTGAGAAGGCGGGTGGAGAGCAGGTGACCCTGTAGATATTAAGAGCAGGGAGGTGTTGGAGGACCAGGTCAGTCCAGGGGAAGGAGGACGTACAAGACTCTGCAATCTCAGTGAAAGTCAAGGATCTTATGCAAGGAACCATCACAGGGGGGTAGGGGACCAGGCCCCCAGAGCAGGGAGGTGGTCTAGCAAGAAGAGGTACCACAGAGCTTATTTCCAGACTCCGGGATGTACAAACTTTTGCAATAAGATCCAACGGCAAGGCATACGTTCGTTTTTTTTAAAAAATGTGCTAACATTCTCTTGATTAGCAGCAAACCTATTAGAGCAGCAATATTGTACAATTTTCAATGTCATCTTTAGTTATTCGTACTCAAGGCATAAAATGAGAAACTATATAGCCGTTTTGTCTACTTCTAAAACAAAAACCCTTGAGGTAAATGTCAGCAAAAGAAAAGTTTAGCTACACGAAAGGACAAAGTAAGAAAATATAAAAGATATGTTAAAAAGGTTTGGTAAACCGTTTTTAGAGCAAGGCTCTGCGCAGTGAATGCAGTTGCTGTTGGTCAGGGCAGTGTCCATATATACTTTATGTCCGCCCCCTCATGTGCTTTGTAAAGAGAAGTTTAGAAACTTATTGAATCAAAAAGTACAATTTTTGAAATAAGTCAGACATGGAGACGAAGTGCAGAGTTTGGTGTTGCAGCAGGCAGGGTTCATAAAACATCTGATGGAAAAAATGGCCCTTGCCTGTCATTTGTATTAGCGGAATCCAAAATAGCAACATAATAAATAGCAGCCTGCCCGACCGAGCCAGGTAGGCTGGACTGCAGCCTCTCTCAAAAGTGGTACTTATTGCTATAAGCAACATTGGCCGCCAAACATGGCTCTAACAACTTTTAGCATTTTTAAGGGAAGCATGCTTTTATGCGATTTACACATGCTTACTTCACTTAAAAAATAAACTGGCAACAAATATGTACGAGTTTTGAAATAAATATTTCCAGAATTTGAGGTGGGCCTGGAGATGCACAGGTGAGTGGGGTGGGGGGCCGGGTGAAGGATTTTAGTGGGTCTGATGAGGAGATGCAGCGTGGTTCATCGGTACAGAGGCAGCAAGATGGCAGTCGGAGCGGCACAGGGCGCTTGCATTGAATACAGGCAGGTTCTGTGGATTCCACCTGTGTTGCCGGCCTCCTACAAGGCCACTGCTTCTTCCCCGGCCGATATATTTTACTGCAGTGGTCACCGCACTAAAGTTACGTTGAGTATCAAGTTGCATAGAAAACCCCAAAATTTAATTGTTAATAACTTTTGACTTGAATGGCAGATTTGGCTGACTTTTTGCAAATAAAAAGTATGTCCGGATTCGCTAAAAAATGATTAAGAAAGCAATGAACCACTGTTTTCGGCCTACTCCCATTCATCTCCCCATAGAGAAAAAGGTACAATTTTTGTCCAGTGCATAGCAAAAACCGCTGGAAGGAATTGGACCTGTTACTAAACAACTTGGGCACGAATTCATGACATGATTTCTATGAGGTCAATGGTGTTATTCCGTCCAGTCGTTAAAATATTTGATGGAGAAGAGGGCGCTCCCATCTCCCAAAATGATAGCTATGTCTCCAATGCTGCTTTGCAACAGAGAGGCTTTTCAGAAATGAAAAAGCCACCTTTTACTTTTTTTTTTGTTCAATGCAAAAGTTAACCAGGGTTATGACAGGAAAATCTGTGGTTAGCAGAAAATAAAACAAAGTGGGAAAAATGCCATTGGGACGAGGAAAAGGGAGGAAATTTCATCATGCTAGAGGTGGGGAGGGGGGAAAAGAGAACAGCATATGAAATTGGTGACTCAAGGGGGGGTGGGAGGGTTTCATGGGGACGAAATTCGGAGCTCTAATGTTTTCGCATAACTTTGGTTATTTTTGCATACCCGGGGATCGGGAATGAAAGTGGGTCACATGAATAACCAGGGTTAATTTACACATAACCTCTGTCATTTGTAGTACATTACTATTATCTGGGTTATACAAAGCATGTTTATGGACAAAAAGGTTTGTTTTATTTTTAAAAGAGTGTTAAAAAAGAGACTAATAAAAAAATAAGTGGAATGTTACAGCTACAGTGAGGTTGAGGGGTAATGAATATGGCTGATGACTATAGCTAGTCGGGATACTTTAAGGAACCAAATGGTACAATATGGAAAGTCTACACAGTCTAAGGCTGTGACCACTGGCCATGGCTAATGGCACTGGAAGAAAGCCATTGGGGCAACATGTACATGGGCCATGGCCGATGATCATAGGTGAAAGCCATGGCTAGTGAGCATGGAAAAAAAGGTAGTGTTTTAATAAAGTTACTCACCACAGTGACTACCTTACTCCTATTCCATAGTCCCCTTTCCTCCATACTTATGGGACATTCCTCCGTCCTGTGGGACGGGACCGGAGCACTTTGCAAAAAGCATCACATTTTTCAAAAATGTGCCCTTCTCTTTTTATGTGGGGTACCACGTGTGGCCGTAACCCGCCCTCCTTAGCTCCGCCCAGCGCATCGCCCATCAGTCCTTTTCTATTCCCAGGTTTAAGACCTTTAAGCAATAACAGAAGAACCTTTTTAGAGGGGATGGCGGGGGTGAGGGGGAGTATGGAGGAAAGGGGACTATGGACTAGGAGTAAGGTAGTCACTACGGTGAGTAACTTTATTATACTCCTACGTCCCGTCCCCTTTCCTCCATACTCATGGGAGATCCCCAAGCACTCCTCACAGGAATTACGGGTGGATGGAAACTCCTTATTGAAACAGGTTCTTAAGAACAGCTTGACCGAACTGAGCATCAGCCCTGGAGCCCGGGCCCAGACAGTAATGCTTACAAAAAGCTGATGGGGAGGCCCACGTAGCCGCTTTCGCGATGGTCTCCCAGGGAACATATTTCTGGAAGGCAACGGCAGCCGCCTTGCCACGCACAAGATGAGCACGAATTCCCTTTGGGGCCCGAAGACCCTGAATGGTATACGCCTCAGAAATACAGGCATTAATCCACTGGGAGATGGTCGCTTTTGAGGCCGGCTTTCCTTGTGGATTTCCGAAGGTCACAAAAAGCTGCGCAGAGTTTCTGAGCTCAGACGTTCTGTCCAGATAGAACTTAAGGGCTCTTCTAACGTCCAGGCAGTGCAGAACCCTTTCGGCCTCAGAGGCCGCATCTGGGAAGAATACAGGCAATAAATTGACCGATTCAGATGAAAATCAGAGACCACCTTAGGAAGAAAGGCGAGATTCGTTCACAGGACAACCTTATCTTTATGAAAAGTAAGGAATGGATGCTCAACCGACATGGCCTGATGCTCACTTACACGTCTTGTCGAAGTCACAGCAATCAAAAAAGACACTTTCCAGGAAATGTACTTAAAATCGACAGTAGCCATGGGCTCAAAAGGCTTATGACAAGGCCGTAAGGCCCACATAGACAATGAAAAGGAACACTGGTCAGTGGACAAATAAGCGGCAACAGCCGATAAATATGTCCTGCAGGACAAGACATGGATGCCAGACTCTGCCAAATGTGAGACAAAAGACAGGACCGTGTCGATAGTAGCTTCCCTGGGGTCTAGCTGCCTCGCCAAACACCAGTGACAGAAGCGTACCCATTTACTTTTATACTGAGATCTTGTTGAGGGCTTCCTGGCCGCTTGAATAATGTGCATGTTATCCGCAGACAAGTTGAAACGCTCGAAAGATCGGAACTCAGGTACCATGCCGCCAAGCTGACCGATTGTGGGGAGGGATGCCTGCCACAGTTGTTGATCGCTCTGGTGAAGCAGGTCGGGAACCTGTGAAAGCTTGAGCGGCGGGCACACTGATAGATGCTGAAGCTCCGAAAACCAGAACCTGGCTTGTCACCAAGGGGCTATGAACAGCAGTCAGCAATTCACTGTGTTCCTCAGCTTGCAAAGCACCTGATAGATCAGAGGAAGAGGCAGAAAGGCATAGGCCTTCATATTGTGCCATGGGATTGAGAGCACCCCTGAGTGAGGAGGCTCCGAGCCCCTTCTTGGGGGCATACAGGGGAAGCTTCTTGTTTATAGATGTCTCAAAGAGGTCCACTTCTGCAGTGCCCCAACAGTGAAAAATGTCCGAGAGGATCTTTGTGTTCAGTTCCCACTCGCAGCTGACAATTACTCGTCGGCTGAGGGCATCCGCAGTGACATTCAGCTGGCCTGGGATGTGAACCGCTACCAGCCAGATACCATGCTGAATGGCCCATTCGAAGATCTGAATGGCAAGATCCACAAGAGGAGGAGACCTGGTACCCCCCTGCTTGTTGATATAGAACATGGACACCGCATTGTCCGCTGCGGACACAGAACACCCTGTAGACAATACCTGGTTTGAACGCTTTCAGCACCAGGAATATAGCCCGAAGATCCAGATAATTTATATGAAGCTGTCCGTCCTGTGGCGACCAGAGATCTGAAACTTGAAGATGATCCAGCGTCGCCCCCCACCCAGAAGGGAGGAGTCCGTTGTGACAGTCAATTGCGGCCAAGGGTCCTGGAAGGGAGCACCCACCGACAGATTGCGGAGAGACGACCACTACAAGAGGTCCGTCCTCATGAACGATGGAACCAGTATCATTTTGGAATTTGGATCCACTGCCTGAAGCCATGAGCTCCGAAGAGCCATCTGCGTCCACCTCATCTTGAAAAGAGGAAGAGCAAGCACACACGAAGCCATGAGGCCCAGAAGCCTCTGAAACCACCAGGCCGACATGCTCTCCGACTGCATAAACACCTGACACGTGGCGAACAGATCCGCCATTCTGTCCCCAGTCAGGTATACTTTGCCATCGATCGTGTTCCAACAAAAACCCAGGAAAATCAAGTCCTGAGAGACTGTCATGGAGGATTTCCGCCAGCCCAAGTTGGAAGAAGAGCTGGAGGAGAGACTGAAGGTTGCTCAAGGCTTTCAGTGGACAGGGACTGCGCAGCAGCCAGTCGTCCAAATGTGGGTATACATGGATACCCTGAAGTCAAACACAAGCTGCGATGACCGACATCATCTTCATAAAGACACGCGGTGCCGAGCTGAGACCAAAAGGGAGCACACGGAACTGGAAATGCACCTCCCCCATGGAAAACTGTAGATACTTCCGATGCGGGCTCCAAATGAGGATATACTTAGAAGTATCCTGAAGGTCCACCACGCTGAGCCAGTTGCCCTTCTGAAGAGAGGACTTTATCTGGTTGGGGGTGATCATCTTGAATTTCTCTTGGGGAAGAGAAAGGTTGAATTGGGAAAGGTCTAGGATGGTGAGCAAGCCAGCCTGGTTGGATTTGGGCACTGTGAACAGACAGCAGTAGAAGCCCTCCCCTAGGGGAACAGGTTCCACCGCCTTGAGATCCAGAAGCTTCTGGACTTCGACTCTGAGGGAGGATGTCCCCGACTGCTGGAAAGGATGATTGAAGGGTGGGGAAGAGTGAAGAGGCAAGCGGGAGCCCGCCCGAGCTACTGACAAGACCCACCAGCCCTTGGTGATGGTCTGCCAGGCCTCCCAGTGAGACGCAATGCGCCCTCCCACCGGGGTCTCGTGCGAGTGCCAAAAACCCTCATTTGGCAGGTTTCTCAGAGGCGGGACCCCCAAATCCTGAGGAGGAGGCCGAGGACCAAGAAAAAAAAAACGGCCTCGCTGTTGACGTTGGCCGTAATTTCCAGTTGGAGGATGGACTCTCTGTGTTTTCTGATTTAGAAATCCCCAAAAACCAGTGGAAGACCAAGGTTGCAAAGGCCTTCTCTGAGCCCTAAAAGGTGGTTTTACCAGAACGGACAAAGACTTGGCCGTCTGAGTGATGTCCTTTGTTTAAGTCAGCTCTACGTCCATTGACGAATGGAACAGTCTGGTTACCCTGGAATTAAAATTAGACCCCCCACCCCAAAGACAAGAAAACCCACATATAGGAATTCAGAGTAGAAATTTCAAGAATCTAGGGCCAGAAGTTCTGACACCGTGCCTACAGCAAGTCCTGAAATCTTTTTCAGAAAATGATAGCTGTGAGACCATGCTAGAGAAATACACCTCCGGCTTGCAAAAATTAGTGGACAAGTACGCTCCACTAAAAAATAAACTAGTCAGGAAAAATAACAATCACTGCAAATGGTACAATGATGAAATAAACAAATTGAAACAAGAGAAACGGGCCAAAGAAAGAACATGGCTTCGGAACCAATCACTAGAGAATGGAATTGACTGGAAACGCAAGGACCTAGAGTACAGAAAAGCAGTCAAAAATGCCAAACTCAATTATTACAACAGAGAAATAGAGTCAGCCGCTAACTCAACGAGTAAACTCTTCGAAATCCTTAAGTCAATTGAAAAGCCAAAAGCACTCTCAGTACCACATAACCCATCTAAAGAAGATTGCGAGAAAGTACAAGAAGCTTTTGCAGCTAAAATTCTAAAAGCCAGAACTAATATAATTCAAGCAAGGGAATCCGCTAGTATTGAAACTTGCTCCACAGTAGAGCCTAAACCAGGTAATAGGGACAGTTTTCAGTTCAAAGCCATAATAGAGGAAGTTTGTATTGTTGGTTGTTTTGAAAAATTAATAAAAATTCATTTAAAAAAAAAAAAAAGAAAGCCATAATAGAGGAAGATTTCTGCCAGGTACTACCTAAAATGAAACCAACATCATGTGCTGAGAACATCCTGGCCACAAAAATTATTCTGGATAATAAAGAACTCTTTGCACCAACTCTCACTAAAATAATTAACACCTCGTTTTCCGAAGGGAAAATTCCCAACATCATCAAAAAAGTTACAATAACCCCTCTGGTCAAAAAACCGGGCCTAGATCCAAAAGATCCTAGCAATTTACGGCCAATAACAAACTCCAATTTTGTTTTGAAGATTCTGGACAAAATCGCCACTAATCAGCTACAACAACACGTGGAAGAACAGGAGATGCTACACACACAGCAATCGGGCTTTAGAACAGCCCACAGTACAGAGTCAGCTATGATTGACCTACAAACCCACATGTTGGAGCTGATAGAACGGGGCTAGTCCGGGATGCTCATGCTGCTAGATCTTAGTGCAGCATTCGACCTAGTGGACCATCAACTACTACAAGAGGCCCTAGATAAAACTATAGGTTGCTCTCCAACAGCACTGGCCTGGATAGCTTCCTTCTTAAGTGATAGGAGGGCACGCATTCACTGGGGAGACACTTTCTCAGAAGCAGCTCTCATCCTATTTGGAGTACCGCAGGGAGCCAGTCTGTCCCCTCTGCTTTTCAACGTCTACATGCGTAGTTTGTGTGAATTATTGGAAAACATCGGTGTGTTTTTCACCAACTATGCTGATGATACGCAGCTGGTTTTTTAAATGACGGGAGACTATACACTAGATAGTGCGAAAGTAGAAGAGGTATATAAAATCATTGATATCTGGATGCAGAAGCATTGGATGTGCCTCAACAATAGCAAGACAGAGCTCATGATCTTTGGAGCTCAGCATGCTAGAACCAAATTAGGCGATCAATATGAGGTTTTCAGAATAAAAGATGCCAAAATCCCAGTCCTACCCCAAGTTAAAACACTTGGGATGTTGGTAGAAGCCTCAGTAGGGGGCGAAGCACAAGTAAACTATCTACACAAAAACAACACATATTACTTGCGCTTGCTGAGAGCCATCAGACCTTACATAAGTGAAGCAAACGCGGCAAACATCGCAAGAGCGATCATACTATCCGTCTCGACTATGGCAATGCACTATTGGTGGGGGCCACCAAGAAGAAAGAGCTGCATCGCTGCCAGGTCATGCAAAATGAGGCAGTTCGTATTGTTAAGGAAATTAAATTTGGAAACCACATATCGGCTGCAAGGAAAGATCTTCACTGGCTCAGAATCGAAGAAAGAGTCCACTTTAAGGCCATGACGATCGTGCACAGATGCCTACATGGCACGGTGCCAGGATACTTCAAAGAGAAATTTGCACTCTACACACCTAGGAGAAACCTGAGATCAGCCGACACAGGCCTCCTGGTTATCCCCAGGGTGAAACGAGCAGCAGGGGGGGGGCCGAGCCTTCCCATTCATAGCAGCCAAATATTGGAACAACCTCCCAGGGATTCTTAGATTAGAAGGAAATTATGGTAACTTCAGGAAACTTCTGAAAACATACCTCTTCCAATAACCTCCAGATATTTCAGGATCTCCCACTGGTATTTAGACGATTACCTGTTCTTTTCCTGAACTGTTTTCAGTTCTTACTGTTTTCTACAAGACTCTTCTCTCAGATGTTCTCCGCGCCCTGATACCTGCGGGCTGTCGGCGCGTTATAAACACATAGACATAGACATAGACAACAGTTCTTTGCCATCAAAAGGCAGGTCCAGAACTTTATCCTGCACCTCTTTGGAAAACTTTGGGGCATGAAGCCAAGCCCGACAAGACGTGTTCACGTCAAGCATGAGGCCCTGAGCCGAGGTGTCGACATGATGCGCTGCAGCCTCAAGCATGTCCTGCGCCAGAACTCTGGCATCTGACAAGCCCACCTTAAAATCATCCAGCTTGTCCGCAGGAATGAACTCCTCAAATTCCGACAGACCTTTCCACATTTTCATATTTGCCCCCGCTAAAATGAACTCCGCGTTCACCTGGCGCAACTGCAGAGCCGAATTAGCAAAGATCTTCCTCCCCAAAGAGTCAAGCAACTTGTCCTCTTTGGCCAGAACCTGAGCCGTCGCTGTAGATGATGCTGAAGCTGGCCTGGATTGAAGAGTGGCAGTCGCCACCACTGTGGAGGATGGAAGCGGGCAAGACGCTAAGGCTACCTCCTCCGAAGTATGAAGCCTATAACGAGCGTCAATCTTTTGTTAACATGCTGTCCAGAGTGTGGCTTATCCCAGACTTTGCGGACCTCGGTCAAGACGTCCTTCTGAAAGAACAAGCCGGTGCGCTCCTGAGGAGACAAGGTGAACGCCCCCGAAAGCACCCTTTCTTGCAGAGGTGGTGTCTCAGGTACTGGAACATCCAGAAGCGTCATGTCCATTAGCTGGCCATGGAACGCCCTAACAGAGCAGGGCTGGTCATCCCCATTCTGAACCTCTTGCAGACGCGTTGGATGACGCGCATCGACCTGCATCATGTCTGGCACCGCCGAAGACTTGTCTACTGGAGACAAGGGTGGCAGAGGCGGAAGGGCTGGAGGCAGGCCAACTGGTAGAGCTGACGGAACAACCGGTGCTGTGACAGGAACCGTCGGAATGGAACTGGGCCCTGGAGGGCAGATTTCCTTAAAAAGACCTCTGAAATATTCCTTTGTGCGGTCGGAATGCATTAGCTTCTGAAATTTTCAGAAGAAGGCATCCTCCGCCGAAGGTTTAAGACACTGTGGCAGGAGGAAGCCTCTCATGAGTGGAATAGCTCAAGGCCGCAAAGGAGAGGGTTGCCAAGAGGGGCCCTCACCAGCTGGGTTGACGTAGATCAATGGCGCAGATGCCGCAGGGAGCGAGACCGCGTGCTGTAATGGCATCCGAGCGTTCCAGTCATAAACTGGATGAAACGGTGCACCATGAAAACGCTGTTCACCTGAAAAGATAGTCCCAGCGCCCAACGCCGATGGCGTAGGTGTAAGGGAAGAGTCCAAAATGGCAGTCGCAGTTCGCGCGGGAACGGTGGCCATTTTGTCAACGCCTGAAAAGAACTGTGTCACATGTGTGAGTGGGGCAGGAGTCTCAACAGGGTCTTGACTTTAGCCTTCACACAAGGAACCTCGGCAGAGCCGGTACTGTGTGGCCTAGAATGTTTCTGAAACATAGTAATAGCCAAATTAGCCTCTGAAAGAGGAACCTCGGCAACGCCGGTAACAGAGGAATTACAGTCAGCAACCTCACTCTGTGCCCCCTCAACAGAACCGGTATCCCCACTAGAGTGGGACCGATGAGGAACCCACCTCACCGACAAGACCTTAACAGGCCTCTCAGTTCTGTCAGTCACCTTACCCTCTGATAGAGGAACCTTGGACCAAAGTCCGGTAACAGCTCCCTCACGAGGGGCCTTGAACCTTGGTTCGGTACAGAAAACCTCAATAGAGGCCTTGGGGCGTGCTCCCCCGGTGTTTGTATGGGAAGCTCCCAGGGACGTCATTTCACCAAAATGCCAGGGGTAGCGGAAGTGACATCACGTGACCCTTGACCCCCCCTGATGACATCACAGGAAGTGATGTCATTTGACCCCCACCCCGAAGTGGTACATGACCTTTCACCCGTTGACAAAACAGGAAGTGGCATCACATAGCATTGTGCACTACGAAAAATATGGTTACGATATCACTATAATGTGATGTACATTTCATACAAGAATGGATGGCCCTATGTATTGTTAAGATCAGTGTCTATAGGCCCATATTACCAAATTACTATGAATGCAAGCAGACGTCCATGACCAAATGATAATAATGTGTTATTATATAGCACTTACGCTTAAGCGCTTTATATAGAAAAAATATACACCCAATATCACCCAACCTGTGTTGGTACTCATTTATCGACACCAGAAGGATGAAAGGCTGAGTTGAGGCGTTTAAGAACAGACTAAATCAGTGACTCACCCCCTGAAGTGTGCCTGAAATAAACCTTTAATGAGTCTAGCAATTATTGTATAGAATTCCAGAATGACACATTGTTTGGTATTCCTATTCTTTCTTATTTAGGGTCAGTGCTGAAAGTGTTAGACTTGTTGCACTCCTGTTCTTATTTTTCTTCTTTTTTTTAAGGGGCCTGAACAAGAAAGCCAGTCACTCTAGAAGTAAAGAGCCCATGGTGCTGGCCACAGCCCAGGAGCTTGCATTACAAAAAATATATATATATTTTCTAAAAATACTTTTTTTGCTTTTTGTTTTAAGAGGTCGCAAGGGAGACTACTGAGGTCGCAAGTGAGACCTCAGAGGTCGCATTTGCGACCTCTGGTGACCCCTAAAGGATGTCCCTGGAAGCTCCAGACAAGGAGACCTCGAAGCAAGCTCTGGTGCCCACCGCCTCAGTAGGACTGGGCCGTTGAATAGTCCCCACAGGATGGGTCTCGGATTGCAATCCGGTGTGAGTAGGCTCCTTACGGAAGCCCTCAGAGAAAATTCTGGTACTTTTATTAGGCCCACAGGACGGAGGAATGTCCCATAAGTATGGAAGAAAGGGGACGGGACGTAGGAGTATAAACGATACAGAGGCTGTGCTCACTGGCAAGGGCTGAAGGCCTAGTGGGTCCAAAAGAAACATATTGGTGGAACATGTACCGTGGACACGGATGAAGGACATGGCTAGGGCATGTAAAAAAAAAATGTAAAAACTATGGCATAACAAAGCCCTTGCAATTCACTGAAAAAAACCTTTGTTAAGGCGCCGCTAATGTGTGCAATGACACGCAGTGCCGGTGAAATTCAGCAGATGTGGGAAGTCAAGACCAGCTTAACTCAGCGCGTTCCAGTTGCAAAGCCCATGAACACATACATATTATAAGAAAAGGGATTCACAATGACATACAAAATGGCATTATGAGGGACATCAACGGGAACGCGCAAAGTTAAGTTGGTCATGACTTCCCACATCTTCTGAATTTCAAGGGTTATGTTGCATTAAATCTGCACAACTTACCTGGACCTTAACTAAGATTTTCTCCGTGAATATATAATATAATCACTATCAAAGAGCAAAGAAAGGATCTGGAGACTAAATATAGTATACAGTGTTGCAAAAGGTCTGTAGATGTATTGATGGCATTGATCTATTGAGTGTACTTTGCATAAACATCTAGTTACCTTTGTGTATTCAAAATGTAAGAAGGGCAAAGCTAGATACTAAAAAGTGTGGATAGCATTGTAGCAGGTAGACTACTTGGAAAAGTTTAGTTTGCGGACTGTGACTTTCGAGGCGCCAGGTTTAAAGTGGTAGGTTGATGAGCTAGAATAAGAAGGAGTTTGGGATCAGCTCTTGGATTGAGCATCAGCTGCACAAATATGTTAACAGTAGGTCAACAGAACTAGGTTTTTTAGCAAAGGAATGTGGCTGTTTGATAATGTACAGTTTCAAATGTGTTCTCTGTTGCTCTACAATATGAGGCCCCATCCACGACACAATTAAATCTAGGTCACGCTGTGAGATTTAGACACACTGGGCCTCATCATAGGTCTGGTGGTATCTCAGCAGTAAAATTGACAAGATACCACCAAACTGTATCATCATTACCACTACTTGGTCCGGTGGTATTAGTCCCCATTTAATTGGCGCCCATAATACTCCATGGGGATTTCAGCGGAAATACCGGAGCAGTAATTCCGCTGGCGGGGATTCCACCAACATTTGCCGCAAAGGTGGCAGATTTACCCCCAGCTCATAGCTGGAGGGCAATCCACCAACTTCAAGCCCAACTCATAGTTTGGCGGTGCAGTAATGTGGCACTATACAGTAATACCACTGCATTTTACCCGTACCGGCCAATTTGTAATAAGGCCCACTGACCTAAACTGAACTTTACTGAAACACATGGAAAGAACTGAATGTTTTATATGAGCCAGGCTTTAATTATGCATTATGTAACAACTTACAGGAATGGAATTGCAGGAATATTTTCTTAAAAAATAAAAAAGTTAACATGTGTAAAACAGAAGCTAGTTAGCTTAATAAAAGGATCACCCTGATTACTGCTAGTTTGCAATTATTTGAAGAAGAAACAACTTTCCCTGGCTAACACTCCCCCACAGGTCATTGGCACTCTTCAGCTCTCTATTAGCCCCGTTGAACCTGCTGTGAGCAAGGAAGGGGGGGTGGAGAAAACCCTGGAGGCAAGAAAAGAATGCAAGGTGAGCTCTGTTTTTTTAACAGGTTCATTTAAATCTCCAGGTGTGCTAGGCAAGTCTCAAAGTAATTAGGAAACCTAAAAAACTGTCACAAATTGTGATACGATACTGATTATTTTATGCCTTGAACGTTACCTTGAACCTGTGGAAGAGGCCATCAGATTGCTTCCAACCTGGGACGGCTGGGCCCCAGACCGCCCATGCCCCAGGCACAGAAGAACAAGTTACTTACCAACTGTAACGTTCTTTCAACTGGATGTTCCTCCCACGTATTCCTCATCTTGTGATAATCGTTATCTCCAGCTTTGCTGCTTCGGAAAAAAAATTCTCGGCAGAGGGCGCTGTGCTCGAGGTCGTGGCATCGATTGTCCCTCGACGTACTCCGTACTCTGTCGACGTCACCGATGGTATAAGTAGCTCAAGCCGCAGATGGTAACAAAATTCCAGAATGCCCAACGTCTACCGGCCTTCGATTTTCTCAGGTTGCTCGGCCTCATGGCATCCTGCATTTTTCTAGTACCAGAGGCCAGATTGAGAATGAGATCCCTTCAATGGGCACTCAGAACTCAGTGGTCCCAGTTCTCAGGGAATATGTCGGATTTTCTGCAAGTCCCGAGCGCAGTTGCTCAGGATCTTCTATGGTGGGCTTGCAACAACAACATTCTCAAGGGAGAGTCTTTTTGGCAACCATGGCCGGAGATAACGGTAGTGACGGACGCCTCACTCACGGGGTGGGGAGCACACACCAACGATCTGACAATCAGCGGTCGTTGGTCTCCATCGGAGTCCAAACTGCACATCAACCGATTGGAGCTGAGAGCAATCAGACTAGCTCTGAAGGCCTTTCTGCCCTCTGTACAGGGAAAGAATGTTCTGATAATGACGGACAACACAGTGGCCATGTACTATCTCAACAAGAGAGGAGGAGTAGGGTCACTGCCACTGTGCAGAGAGGCAATATAGCTCTGGTTCTGGGCAATAAGAGAAGGAATCTCTCTGTCGGCAATTCACCTAGCCGGAGAGAAGAACACGGCGGCAGACGCTCTGAGCAGGCAGAGCACGGTCTCTCACGAGTGGGAGCTGGCTCAGGAAGTCCTTCTGGAGATCTTCGCCCTTTGGGGAACCCCTCAAGTGGATCTGTTCACCACCGCGATCAACCGGAAGTGCGATCAGTACTGCTCAAGGGAATTTCTTCACAGAGGAGCTCTGGGAGACACATTCGTAGTGGAGTGGAAGTTTCCACTGCTGTACGCGTTTCCCCCAGTCCACGTGATTCCTCAAGTAATCTGGAGGTTGAGAAAGTTCAGGAAAACCATGATCCTAATTGCCGCGGATTGGGCCAGGAGGACATGGTACCCGGACCTTCTAGACATGTCCATCTGCCCTCCAATACGTCTTCCGCAAAGAGAGGATCTTCTCTGGCAAGAGGAAGGTCGGGTTCTCCATCCAGAGGTCAAAACACTCAACCTTCACGCATGGTTTCTGAGAGGTTGAGATACAAGGATTGGGATCTTCCGGATGACGTAATGGAAATCTTGCTTTCGGCCAGAAGACCAGCAACAACGTCTTTGTACCGATGTCGCTGGAATAGGTTGAGTAACTGGTGCAAAAACAAGGATGTGGACCCTTTTCAGTGTGGCACCCCAATGGTGCTTTCCTTTCTGCTACATCTAGCTAATCTGGGGCTCCAGATAGGAACAATAAAAGGATACCTTGCTGCGCTATCCATTTTCAAGCGCTCCTCGGAAGAGGTTTCATATTTCAAAATACCGTTAATAGTTCAATTCTTAAAGGGGCTCACTAATGTATACCCTCCAGTCCCTTTTCATGTACCAGCCTGGGACTTAAATTTAGTATTAAAATTCTTGACTTGCATACCTTTTGAGCCTCTGCACTCATGTCCATTAAGGCTTTTGACTCTAAAAACTGTCCTACTTGTGGCCCTATCATCAGCCCGCAGGGTTAGCGAACTTCAGGCTCTCTCATGCAAACCACCATATACTATTTTTTATAAAGATAAGGTAGTCCTTGAAGTTAAACCTTCATTTTTGCCAAAAGTAGTCTCGGACTTCCATTTGTCACAAAAAATAGTACTTCCTACGTTTTATCCTCCTCCTCATCTGGGCAAAGAGGAGAGATTACACAGATTAGATCCCAAGAGGGCTCTTAGTTTTTGCAACCTGAAACTTTTGCCCTCAAGCCCTCAAGCTAGAAGTATATTTACCCAATTAATTGAACTTTGGTGCAACTTTCAATATTACTTTTTCCATCATGTATCATAAAGGCATTGACACATTATGTTTTGAGTACATTTAAGAGAACGTCGAGTGTAATAAGAATTTAATTAACATTTTCCTTTAGCACTCCCTGCCAAATTCAAAGCATTGTAATAGAAGGTGTTATTACTCAATTTAAAGGTACTCAGGTTGTCGACCTGGGATGGATGTGTACAGGAGTGTTATAAATATCATATAATGCATGAAGGGCTGAGTGGGCCTCCACACAGAATTCAACCTTTCAAAGTGTTCACAAACCTCATGTCAGAGGTGAGCAAGCTTTTAACTTTCAAGCGAATCCCAAAGACAATAATGGAACACTGAAGAAAAATACTAAGAAATTATGCACAGTAGAGAGACAATGGATGAGTATCGGTTCACTGTTAGGACTAGAATCAAGCTCTAACTGGTTTGTTTTGCTTTCGGTGGGAAAAGCTGTAATGTGGTTAATCACAATTGTCTAAGACAAATCATTAGGAGAAATTGAATGATTGATTAGATTAACGTGCCTGGTGCTGTTATCCTTGTTATTTTAGAATAGAAAAAAACAGATGAGTTGTACCTTTTTATTTTCCAGTGTACTAGCTTCATAGGGTTCCCTCAGCTGCAAACCAATTATTGCATCTTAGACAAATAATCTTGTTGGCTTTGTCTAAAATGAGACAAATTGGTTTGCCTATGGTGGCTTCTTGAGGTCTCTGAAATTAGATAGCTAGTGGACACATAGGCACAGTTATGTATTCAGAGAATGTCACCCTAGCCTAATATACTGGAAATTACTGTTAGTTTTCTATTGTTCCTTCCTTTCTCTGACAAATATCATGTGTTCTGTACTTTATGATTGGTTTCATAGGTTTTCCCCACATAGCTAACTCATATATCTAATTCTGCTCCAGCATTTAGGATAGAGTATTTATTACAGCCTGGGTGAGCTACTGGATAATTTTGGTTTGGCAATTAATTTGTTGCATCATTCTGTCTTGTATCTATGCCTGATGGTATGTTGCCAATATGAGACCTTTCATGTGTGCGATCCGTAAAAATAATCCCAAAAGCAAACATTTGGCAACCTCAGTATAGCTAGAGTTTCCCACTTCCAATATATCCCAGTGTGACAATACCATAATTCGCCCAGCATGACAATCCCATTTTGAAACCAGTACATACACACAAATCTGATAGTCCTAATTTACAGAATGCGAGTTTACATATCCCAATACATTCCTAGTTTATCCAAGCCTGGTATATTTCAATCACAACAATCCCAGTATATTCTGAAATTGGCAAACTGAAAACATATTGGCATTGTGCAAACTCATACTCCCAGTATGGCACTCCATTTATATTCAGAGGTTCACATCCCAGTATAATCCCAGTTTGCAGAGCCGTAGATTGCTCCCAGTTTGCACTATGCCATTAGATTCTTACTTTTAGAATTCTGGATTTGTTCCAGTTTGCAGAATTATAGTATATCATCAGACAATTCCTGTATTTTCTTTTGTATTTCACTATACACAATCCCAGTATAATCTCTTGACAATACTCATATTCACCAACATTATACGATTCCAGTCTACTACAAGTTTGCAGTTTCATAATTTTTGGTGTACTATTACACAATTACTTTTCACTCCCAGTTTAATGTTATACATTCTTAGTACTCCGAGTTTGGAGAATACCAGGACACTGCCAGTTTGCTGAATCACTGTACACCGTAAATTGGACATTCATGTTAGTTTTCTAGTTTATCCAATATAGTATGTCCACTGTTTGATCATTCTAGTATATTAACAGTTTGAGAATCCATGTATTCCTCAGGTTTGCAAAATTCCAGAATGCTTCCAGTTTGACATGTCAATTGTACCCACCCACAGTATATTTCTGGTTACCTAAACCCCAGTATATTCTTAGTTTGACAATCCAAGTATGCTCCCAGTTTGACAGATTCAGTTTATTGTTAGTATAAACAATTCAAGTAAATTCCTAGTTTAACAATCTTGGTACACTCAGTTTGGACAGTTTGCAAGTCTAGTCTGAAGTTCCAATCCTAATGATTACTATTTGTATTGTGTTATGGTTCCATTAAAGAAACCTTTTATAAAAATATAATTTATAAAAAATTAAAATAACAATATAATAATTCTTACAATCACAATCCTAATAGAGCTATTCAAATTGCCCTCTCTTTAAAGTTAAAATTCAATCGCAGAACTAAAAGTTAACTCCAAAACACTCTCCCAAACTAAACACTCCAGCAATCCATTATCCTCAAAAGATGTTTGGATACTCAAAAGAGGATTGTCTAGTAAAGAAATATCCCCCAAAAGATCCATTATTTCCATTAAAAAGGCTAAGAGCAGCAGAATAATGTAAACCATACTCATAAATCTAGACCATACATTTTCAGAAACAGCAGCAGTTACGGAAAGGACAAATTGGCTAAAATAAAATGTTCTCCTAATCTGCAAAGCATCACACTTTAAATTTAATGGTACATAGATTCTGTCGCAATGGATTTGCAAAGCCGACAGGAATGATAAGCAAAGCCAATCCGCGGGCCGCTAACCTCCAGGGTAGGATAGCAGTTCAATCTAAATCTTAACAGTCTATCCCTAAAAGACTGAGAGGGGGGAATTAGTAATTGTATGGTTGGGGAAAGCACCCTGGAACAAACCCTTCCACACATACAACATCATCGTTAAACAACGTTAACTTTTTAAGATAGTCCAACAAGTCACTTCTGTACAATGCACAAGCCTTTTTTTCCACAGTTAAAAGATCCATATGCGATGAACACTAAATCTCACCTAGGTACTGTTCACACTCACATAGGAATACAAACAAGACGTTATTAGATTTTCAAAGTACAGACTCCCTTAATTTCGAGAACCTAGTCAAAAATATTTTTTTAAATAACTTGTGGAAAAGACATAATTGATATCACTTTGAATAAAAACCACCAAGATTGCAGGCCCATCTCTAGCCGAATGGCTTGTATCGGCACATGCGGGTGGAGTTTCAAAACCGTATGCCAAAGTTTCCTTTCTTTAACGGCCAACCATTTTCTGATAGATGGTGAGAGTAATTCACATCTGCATAACATGGCCAGCAAAACATTTGCTTTATGCAATTGAATGACAGGTAATAAAGAATAAAAACAAAACTTGCGCTGAATAACACCCCATCTGTGCAGTAAAGGCCTCCATATTAACATCAAGCTTTTCCTTGACCAAGGACAAATGTTTGTTAGGGGTAAACAGATAACCCAAATGCATTATTGATACTAATTGGGGAATACTTTTCCCAACAATTGAGCATGGAAAATTCTATGCTTTTTTAGGAGCATTAAAAGACAGGATGAACAACTTATCTGGATTAATTTTGAGCTCATTTCCAATTACAAAGCTTGATGTTAAATGTAACCTTTTTGCAGGCCTATTGGAGTGACGTCCAGCAAGAGAAGGTCATCTGCGTAGGCTAACCAGCTCACTTCTAAAGCTCCCAGTCTAGGTGGAAAAAGAGATGCTTGCAAGTGTAGGCAGGTCTTGAATATAGAAGTCAAATAAGGTTGGGGCGAGAACATAACCCTGACGAAGACCTGTAACCACCGGCACTTCCATGGATAAAAGACAATCAGAATTAAGTTGGACTCTCAGCCTAGTGTTAGAGTGGAAGAAAAGAAGCATGGTGAGGAAGCTTTGCAGAATCCCCCAACTACTCAGTTTACTCCACAATTGACCTTGGTCCACCTAATCAAAGGCGGCTGATAAGTCAAGACTGCAATATACAAAGACAATTGTTTATCCCGCTTTGCAGTAGACTGTAACAATGACATTCTCTAATCATTTGTAGACGTAGCCACTGCTTTCCAGAAACTGTTTTGAAAGATACTTAATCTTTGTGTTTTGCAATGAAAGGCTTGGTATCATCATTGAAGACAGACACAAATGAGAGACAGTTCAAGGGTGTTTATTGAATTTTAAAGGGGTGGTTAAACGGCTATATAAACCTAAATCTAAGGATGGGAGCAAGCTACAACCATCAAATAATAATAACGCAGTCCTAGTCGAGTCTGTCAAAATAAAAATGGCTATGCTACTAAACCTATTGCCAATCCTTACTTCTAATTAAAAAATGGTGTGGGCCAATATTGTATGCAACAAAAAGGAAAAGTGTTCAAGAAACAATATGTCAGGACAGTTGAGCAGTTGGCCTTCTTTCCCCACGCTTTCAGCACGGGATAAGCCAGCGCGGACACAGTACAGTGGTTCAGCTGGTCTCACACCACTTTGGCAAAGTCTTTAAGAAACAAAAGGGATTCTCAAAAGAAAGGTTTCTTGTCAGAACAGAGGCTTCCTCTGCCTTGAAACAAAGTTCACTTTGCTTGTCAAACGCAGACTTCCTTTGTCAGAATACAGGCTTTCTCTTCCTTGAAACAGAAGTTCACTTTCCTTGTCAAAACACAGTATTATCTTCTATCCCAATGACTGCTGGTACTTGTAGTTCCTTTTGGTTCTTGTACAGTTTAATATCTCAGTCTCAGGACCTTCTGTGCCAAAGTCTCTGCCATTCAAAGTCTCTTACTGCAGAGGGTCGGATGTAGCAAACAAAACATAAAAGTTCATTTCCTTTGTCAAGATTCTCACATTCATAAATTCACGATTGGTCTCCCTCCTTCAAGCTCAGACCACAGGTCTCCCTTGTCCGGGCTCAGATCCCTTTTCTACAATGTTCACAATTCACAACTTGGTCTCCCTCATCCCGGCTCTGGCAATGGATCCCCCTTTTCCGGGCTCAGATCCCTTTTGACACCAGAATCGAAGACTTTTGACTGTGAGCAGGATTTTGCTTGGCCAGTCGAAGGACCACTTCGTTTTACAATTCTTTACAACTCTTTAACCTTCACTTCTGCCACTTCTCAGCTGGATACCTTACAGAGACCTTTGATTGGGCACACACGTGGCGCCGGACCACTCTGTCTCACAGCTTTCCTCTTTTGGACTACAAGTCCCAGAATGCCCATTTAAGGTTTTGCTCCCACTTCGCCAGTTACAGGCACTTTTGGGATTTACACAAAGTTCTTGACACAACAGGTTATCCCTCCTTAGCTTTCCTCAAGTCACATGTCTCCTTATTTTACCCTCAGTGATGAGGTGTTAGCAGGTCCCCAATGGGGATTCCCTTGAGGTCAGGGTCACATCACCAGCCCTTCCAGAAAATCACCACGTGGTTTTCTGGAATTCACCCAGGGAGCCAGCATTGATTAAAATACTACCTGAAAAGTGTAGCTGGAGTTTTGGATTCCTGGAGCACAGCTCCCCTGCCAAACTGTAGCCCCTTTGGTACTCAGGCCTTAGTGTCTTGGCAGTCTGTCCCCCTGTCATGGCCACTCAGGCAGGGACACAGTTGTTGCCCATCCACCCTCGTATGGGGCAATTCAGAGCCCCTTATGGGGCACAACATGGAGCCAGGTGGGTTTTGTCCTGGCGCCTCTGGGGCCAGGCTCATGAATAAGACCAGATCATTGGGAACGTTCCAGGCCCACTGTGCGCGTGCATCTAGTATTAGGTGTGGCAGGGCGTGCCCAACCAGGCTGATCGAGGGCGTGGCTAAACAGCCCAGGGCTATATAAGCCCCGCCCTCACACTGATCCATGCTTCACGTTACTTTGCATCTTCATGCAACGTGACGCTCACCGCCGCTTGGCTCAGCTTACTTACCTTCTGGAAGCCAGCGTTCTCCATCTCACCGCATCTGCATACTCGCCTTCTGGAAGCCAGCGATCACCATTTCATCGCATCTGCATACTCACCTTCTGGAAGCCAGCGATCACCATCTCATCGCATAGCATTCACCATCTCATTGCATCTGCATACTCACCTTCTGGAAGACAGCGTTGACCATCTCATCGCATCAGCATACTCACCTCCTGAAAGCCAGCGTTTATCATCGCATCGCATTAACATACTCACCTTCAGGAAACCAGCGACCCTGATTCCGGCACCGCGAGTCGGGCCCTGTAAAGAAGCAGAAAGACAAGGTTAGACAATTGAAACTCAGCAGCTGGGGGTCGCGCCACATTGGCACTACGCGAGCATCCTCAGAAGTCACTCACCTGTTGCCGGGCCATCGTGAACTCGTTCCCTGTTCGCTCCGGCTGCCATCTTCATTTTCGCAGCTGCCGGGTCACGACATCACCTACACGGGGAAAGAGCAAAAGAGAGACATTAAGGAAAGAACAAACAACATTGCCGGAACAGACGAAACAAACACTGTAAAGAAGATTGAAAGCAAAACGGACTACACAAACAAAAACACTCACCTGGAGAGAAGTGGATTAGTCGCAGCTGGACTGGACAGCCATACAGAGGGACCAGGGAAGGAACTCGATCCTAGTTAAGCAAGCATCATTCAAGATAAGAAGGTGAGCCTTCTATGGGCAGCGCAACCTATGGGAACTACACCCTGGGTGGAAGGGGTCTGGAAGAGAACTCGGGGTCACAGACTGGCATACTTACGCCTCCTTTATATTTACATAAGAGCAGTCTTGAGCAGCACTACCGCAGTAACTGTACAAGTGCAGAGGGTAAAGCCAGATGAGGGCAAACTAATCCCTGGGAGAGTTGCAACCGTGCCCCAATGCCCCCGCAGAGACCAGGTGAGCGTAACACCCCCCTTCTGGTTTCCTAAGGTTCTCCCAGCTGATGACTTCTCCTTCTGGTCTTCACGGTTCCTTCATCATCCCCTGCTCGATCAGAGTGTGCCTGGGTGGGTGGCCTTTTAGAGTTGATTGGAGTCAGTTGTGAGTAGTTGTCCCTCCCTGCCTCACTCTGCCTGACCTCATTATCGGGACAACGTGGAGACTGCCCATAGGAATCCATTCCCCGATGATTCCTATGGGTAATCCTCATGACTTCCATCTTCCTCTTATTCATCTCAGTAGTTAGACTTCTAGAATGGAAGTAGGTATTGTGGGACTTGTAGATTTTCCTGGAGATCATGAAAAAACCATGTAGGTTTTTGTCAGGATGAACGGGGTAAATGTGTTGTGATGAGTACATGGATTTTCAAGTGGGTTTTAATTTCCCTGGTCATTTTCTCCTTTTCCTTACAGAAAGGTACTGAGGTATTAGGGGACTCTGCTGACAATATCCCAAGATAACTGAGGGGATGTCGGGTAGGGGTGTATCGGAACTGGAAGAATACCATGTCTCCCTCGAGGGTGCGTCTCTCATAGTCCCTGAGAACACCCTGCCCAGGTTGCGATCCAAGAGCGATGGCCCTCCCCCGGCCACCTGAACAAAGGATCCCCAGGAATAGCCTGGGAGAAACACCTCAGGTTTCTCAAAGCTTACTCCACCCACTGGGTTAGGTCTTTCACAACAAGACTTGCTAAGACCTTAGATGAGGAATCAATGAATTGAAAGAGGTCTATAGTTAGATGGTGAGATTTGGTCCCCCTTTTTATGAATAGGGACCACTATTGCTACTGCCCAGGATTCAGAAAAATCCATATATTTCACTATTTGAAGGAAAAAATACCAAAGAATCTTTGACCATAAATCCGAGTTCTTTCTCAGAAGGAAATTGAAGAGCCCATCAAGGCCAGAAGCTTTAGAAGGCTTTAATTTAGATGGAGCAGTTTACAAATCTGCTTGATCAAAGTTCAATGTCCACAGGAACTTTCCCAACGTAAGAATATGGTCTTCAGATTCCACCGAGTTTTTAGAAAATTTGTTATGTTATCGACACTTATAAAGTGCATCGGCCACTCAAAGGCATTATGGTGCTATACCCTAAGCAATGTATGCAGCACTGGTCGAGTGCCCACAAGAAACTAAAAAAGAAATGTTCTCAAGGCCCGCCAGAAAGCAAAACAGACCTCAATAGCACATAGGTGATGAGGGAAAGAATTCCAAGCCAGTGCCGCAGCCACTGAGAAAGGATGACCTCCAACCCGAGAGAGCCTACACCTGGGAACTGAGATAGTCAAAGAAGACTGAGAGCGCAGTGCTCTCGGAGGAACATAAGGGCAAAACTTCACCTGAAGATATTCCACCCCTTTTTTAATTGAAGGCTTTGTGTACCAAGCACAGAGACTTAAAACTCATACGTTGCTCAACTGGGAGCCAGTGGAGCTGCCGAAAAATGGGAGTCATATGGGCACCATGCAGGGGGGAGGGGGGCCAAGAACTGTTCTAGCGGCCATGTTTTGCAGCAGCTGGAGACAGTGGGGCAGATAATATGGTGCAGCCAAATAAAGTGCATTACAATAATCAATTCCACCGATTACCAGAAAGGAGACTACAGGGGCCTGACATTTAACAGGAATAAAAGGCAAACCTTTGCGTAGCTTGAAATGACCCTTTGAACAAGTGAATGACACCTGATCCGACAGGGATAAAGAAGACATAATCTTGATGCCTTAGTCTTTAACTGATGAGGCAGGTGTGGGAAAGAGGCTCAAACTAGCGGCTAGAACTACAGGGTCCAAAACAGAGAAAGATTAGTGGTACCAACTATCCAGCACCTCGGTTTTCTTCCTGTTCAACTTAAGCCAGTTTCTGGCTGTCCATCCACCCACGGCCTACAGGCAACTCCTCAGCCGAACAACCGTTATCAGGCTGAGACAGATCGAGCCACAGAATAATCTGCGTGTCGTCGGCGTAGGTGTAGCACAGGAAGCCATGTGCGTGGATGATGCCAAGAAGCGGCTGGATGTAAACGTTGAACATAGTGGGAGACAACGAGGAGCCCTGAGGTACTTCACATAACAGAGGTACAGATTGGGACAGAAAAGGTGGCAGAGAAACAGATTGTGAGCGTCCCGCCAAAAAAGAAGCAGACCAAAACCTGACCAGATAGGCCAGTGGAAGAGAGACAGGAGGAGACCAAGGTGGGATGGGCCACAGTGTCAAATGCTGCCGAAAGATCTAATAGAATAAGGGCACCCCCTCCCCGGTCCACTAACCGCATCACATCATCAACTTGGCACCAAGACAGATTCAGTACCTAGGTCCGGGCGAAAACCTGATTGAAAGGGATCAAAGAATGAAGATAGTTCAAGAAAAGAGCCTAGAAGAGGAGAAACCAGAGACTCTAGTAGTTTCATAAGAAATGGGAGCAGGGAAATATGGCGAAAGTTAGAAAGGACCAGCGGATCCAAGAGTAGAGGTTAACCCAGTCTATTTCCAAAAGACAGTTTGTTGTACAATTTGCTGGTGATTAGCCAGACCATTCAGTAACCACCAAATTCCTTTAGAATCATGGGTGATTAATTTGCGTAAAACTGATGATATTTCTGTAGTTTATAGGCCTTTAGACAATTTTTATAATATAGCAGAGGTGGTCTGCTGTGGTGCTGTGCTGAGGAGAATCCCGGAGTGTTTCTTCAGTGTTTATCGCTTTGGAGGAGTGGCCTCCACTGACTCATGTGCAAAGGACTCTTAAGCCCTAAAAACCCATGGAACGCAGAGCTGAGGTGGTGCAGAGGTGGTCCGTGGTGGGGACGGTGCCGGTAAGTGCCTTGCACCTCTAAAGAACTTATTTGCCACAGATTTTATGATTGCCCCCACCACCTGTGTAGTGACGCCCTCGGCTCTCACAACAGGCCCTCCACCAGTAGATCAGTTGGGGAGCAGATTATATCTCCGGACTTAGCCTCCATTAGAAGCACATTGCGGTGTGTGACAAGAGTGTCTTGTGACACAAACATTGGGAGCCAGGTAGCGATTTACCATGACCAAACTCACACAAGCCCTGGTCCCACTTCATCTGCAAAATGTTACTATTAAACTGGCCCCAAACACTAACACGTCGGGTGACCAAAAGGATGACAAGCAAATGTACCAGACTTGGCCTACGCAGTGCAGGGGTCAGCGCCGGCAAACGTGCCCGAGTCCAGCAATGGAGAAAAAAAAGGCGCTTCTCTGCCCCCTTTCAACAAAAAAAGAGAAAAAAAGACTCAAAGAGTCTTAAAACAAAGCTGTGCCCTCAGCTGTGGCCAACAAGGGCTCTATTATATTGCCAGCAGATGACACTGATCAGGGCCCAGGGAGACACGGAAACGCACCTATACCACCACTGCCGACCCTAAATCCAGACAATACCTCAAACTCTGCTGCAATGGTGGTGGACTCTGATAGCTCTTGCTCGATTGATAACAACAGGTTATTGCTGAATTTATGCAAGGGCTTAAAACGAAACTCGCTACCAGGGGGGAGTAATCAGCAAGACACAGACTCTGAAGAGGATCTGTCTGTGAGTCCTCACCTAGAGAAACTGGCTACAACTATGGAAGGCCCCTCGGATACGGAGGACAGTGACACTGATTTTTCTATATATGACGATGACCAGGTGACATGCTGCCTGGTAAATAACCATGAACAAAGGTGCTCAGCTAGCACTGGGCACCCAGCTAGCACTGAGCGCCCTTGGCTGACAAACTTGATGCCCTGTTCTTATTATATACCGATCTGGCAGAAGCGCAGCGAGAAACAAACCGAATGCTGGGACTTGTGGCGGATATTGCCAAAGCATCAAACACTAATTGCTTGACCAGTGCCAATCATGAGGGGGCTCGTGGCCACAGACCTGAAGCAAAGAATCCCACAAACGTGTGTGATGGGACAACTGGTAGGGATAAGGCGCTGATTTCCCATCAGGATGAAGCTGAGGTTGTGGATCTGGTTACTCAGTTTGATCCACGTGAAACTGACAGTTTCATGGCCAATTCTAGGGAGCAGGCACTTGAGATTATCGCCAGGGAGCAAGCTCTATTAAATGCACTAAATGAACCTGGCAAGCCCAAGGATAAGGAACATGCCACCCAGTCACAGATTCCGCAGGGAGTCAAGGGCGTAGCTCCAAATTCAAATTCCAAGAGTAAAAGCGCTGATCGGCGGCTCGCCAGGACTATCAGTCCCAAGGCCTGAGAAAATGTGAAATTCAATGTAAACGACGAACTAGCAAATGGTTCACAGAAGGAAAGTCACACTCGGGGCCTGTTGGACAATTGTGTCCGAGCATCTATGTCGAGGCATAGAGACACAGCCCAGGTGCCACACAGTGCGGGGGTCCTCTCAGAAGACACTGAGTAAAACACGGCAGCGAATACTGCTTCCTGTGTTAAAGCACCAGGTCTACTCCAAGACGAACAAATTACGGAGAAAAATGCTAACCCCACACTGGTCCACAGGCTTGGCAAAAAAGTCAATTTGAACGAGCTGGGATGTGCCAGCTGGACCCTGTGGGCGCGTTAACTCTAGCAACCAAGCACTTCCCTACACCATCAACCAGGAATCACAAAAGGACACTGGTCAATAGGTCGTGGTTACTGAACCTATTACATCAAATACCGGACTTAGATTCAATCACGACTCAGGATATTGAACGCACAGAGCTCCCAAAATAATTTTGTGGGACTAATTGGAGATTGGTAACTTTTATCTCACCAATGACAACGGAACAGGTGTGCATGAATGTGAAGTTCCTCAGCGAACTTGGTCTGGAAGTTTTTATGTTTGAGTCTGTGAACTCGTAGAGGGACAAGAGGATGCAGGGGTGGAAGTGTGCAAAAAGAGGGGGTGCATTACGCCACAAAAGGGCTTCACAGTGCCTGTACTTTGTCTGGGACCGAAAACTATGTAAATGCTACTAGAATACATGGTAGTTGGCTGAAAGCCCAAAATGAGGAAGAATTACCTAGGGTCGACCAGGTGGTGTCCTTCACAATGGTATCCTGGAACACACGTGGTCACCGTTTCTTTCTGGCAAATCCTGCAGTTAGTTATGAATTGTGAATGTCCAACCTATCTGTTTTGCAGGAAACGTGGTTAACGACCCCTTTCCACATGGATGGGTTTTCTAAAATGTTTCGGCTATCCCCGCCCATTCTCGATACACAGGGGCAAAAAATGTTTACACGCTCCGACAGTACCAGAGAACAAGGGAACATTAAAACCTACTGGTAGCGGTCTTAGTGGGCTTTCCATGTACCCCAATAGATACCGTGGTGCTGGGCCTACATGATCCTCCTGGGGGAAAATCCACTTGTGAACTCCTTGAGGTTCTCCTTGATATACTCCACTCATGGGTGTGACATGACGTAAAAGGGGCGGTATCCTGATGGCAGGGGATTTTAACAAAAACTGCTTGCAACGCTGATGAGGGGGAAGGCCAATCTAGCATGGGATGCAATAAACATTGGACTACCATTTTTTCTGAGTTTGATTTAGTTCTGCTAACTATGGTGGAGACGGGGACAAAATATACTTGGACAAATGGCAGCTCCTCTTCGCTGATTGACTTCATATTTGTGAATGGAGTTCTTAGGTATTTGGGCCCGCTCTGCAGACCAAAGCAGTGCCGATGAGTGACCATGTCACACTCAGAATGACCCTTCTAATACCGGAAGGTAAGCCCAGGAAGAAACTGAAATCAAACCCCACTGTGAATCTACAGGGAAATCGTCTCTGTTGGTCTCACCTGAATATAAACAACTTGAATGAAGAAATAAAAAACTTTGGAAACAACAGGGATGCGCTACTCACGAAATATGCATTGGACCTAAAATGTATGGTACCCACGATCAGGGCGCATGACAAAAGGAACTAGACAGTTAAATTGAAGGGCCATAAACCAGGGGTTCCCTTTGATGATGTTATGGCAGACAAAAAGCACTTGACTACTATGGAGTGCCGAAAAGTGAAGAGGTGCTGAACAATGTCCACAGTGGACATCAAAAGCAGATGGTCTGCAATAAAGCAGACATATAGGCAGTGGCTTTGTGGATATCACTATGGAGATACCACTGCAAAATGAAGTATATTAACAGGATCATCCAAACAAATGATTCAAAGAGATTCTGGTTCATGATTCGCACAATCAGAAGTGGACAACTGGCTCTATAGGTCAGTCGCATCTCCGCCGAGGGTTGGCCAGCTCATGTAAAGGAAGGCTACTCGTCACGGGAAGCCAGCATGCCTAGCCTTAAGGATTGCCGGATGGTGGGCACATCTGTTTGGTACCAAGTGCAGGCTGTAGATCCTGCCTTCTAGGGCTATGGGCTCAGATGGGCTCTCTAACATCGTACTAAAGCAAGATCCCACTATATGCGCTAAGATTCTGAAAACGTTATTCTCCTGTATTTGCCAAACGAGAATCGTCCTACGCTCATGGTGTGAGTCAATCCTGATCCCAGTATACAAAACAGGGAACCAGGACAGATCCAGGCTGCTATAGGCTACTGGCCATGCTGGATTGCAGCTGAAACATTTTTGCAAGCATCCTACTCAACATGCTCACCCCCAGTGGTCGGATGAAATCCACCTTCTCGCTAAGCACCACTTTGGTTTCAGAAAGGGCTTTGGGTTCTTATGAATCTGATTTCTGTTGCTTATAAGTACCCATAAACCCTGTTATATGTCTTCTTTGTAGTGCTCAGCTCAGTTTTTGACACAGTTATTTGATCACAACTGTGGGATAAACTGAACGGATGGGGCATTGATCCTTCACTTCTCAATTTCATTAGACAACTACCCAACAAAACAACAGTGCAGGTTTGGTTATCCCAGGACAGAGCCCTAACGCAGCCCATCGAGACAAATGAGGTCCTGAAACAAGGCTGCGTTTTGGCACCATTACTGTACAATTTGTACATGTCTGATCTGGACAGGGCACTGTTTGCTGCCCACAACCATCAACCCCAATACGGTCATGAAGTAGTAAACACCCTCATATACGCCGACGCCATTGTTATTCTGGATAGAACACCAAAAGGATTACAACGCTCCCTAAATGTACTATTAATCTATGAGGAGGAGAATGGCCTATGCAGAAAAATAAAATAATGGTGTTTGGTAAAAGGACACAGGTGGGAAATTAATTCAATTGGAAATTAGGGGCAACAAATTAGATCAAACAAATACATATAGGGACCTGTGGAAGCGAGGTAAAAGCCACCTGCTCCTTTACCCACTTGTATGGCTCTGTAAAGCCTAGAGTATGGTCTAGGTGGCTGGACCTGAAGAAAGTGATTGCCAATTGGGGTGGACGATCATTGGAGACAAAATTGCAATTGTTCCTGGGATCCTATATGCCTTGGAGATCTTCCCTAGGAGGGCAATAAATTGGTTGCCAAAACTGGAGGGTAAAATCTTGAAATTGTTGCATCTACCTGGTCTAACACCAGTAGAGGCGTTAAGACCGGAACTAGGCCTACAGTTGCTTAGTTATAGCTGGACTGTTTCTGCCTGTAAATTGTGGGTATGTATAAAATTTGACGGGGGAAGACATACCTCCTTACTACACTTGAACGTGGCTCATGCTGAATGACACACTCGTAGTGTTTGGTTTAAAGAACTGGAGAATATGGTGCTTGCACACTGCCAACCTATAGCCCTGACATGTTCTTGTGAACAAGAGTTTCTGTCTTCTCGGGAAAAATTGATGCTGGGAGTAGGAGTACTGACTATTGCTCACCTGGAAGGAAAGCGCAGTTTACTCACCAGGGGGTTTCTCCCTGGGTCTGAGGCAGTAGCTAATAAAGTGGCATTTTTCCGGCATTGATGCAATTTGTCTTACTGATGCGCCTGGATATTCTGCCAGTTCTTGGAGTTCGGGTGTCTGGCATGGCATCCCATTTGAAAAACACCTCTGCCAGCTGTGTGGCACACATATAGAAACTGTAAGACACGTGCTAACTTCCTGCTCTAGTCTGAGCACTTATTACGACGAAGCATACGCAAACTTTCAACTCTACGAGAGTGATCAATTCTGGAGTCTAATTTTTGCGGCCGAGTCGTACGTGGCAGTCTCCGACGCTCATCATCTTTGGCTTAGGGTAAACCCCATTTTGGAGGCAAAAAGATGTCTGCTGTCTCTTGCCTGTTGAACATAAAGGGACTTGTTTGAGAATAAATAACTCGGTCTGTGTTGATGAAATATGTATGGGTGACCAGTAAGGTTCTTTTTAAACATTGTATCTCGCTTTTTTATCTGTCACTGATTACACTGCAACTGGTTTCCTTATTAATTGTGTATTTTCTTTTTTTAAATTGTATTGTAATAACTTATCTTTTCTTAACATTGGTAGTGTAAAATGTTCTCAGAGAGGCACAGCTCCACCTCAATGATGAGGCCCAACAAGGCTGAAACACATGTATGGGATTGCTGTTGGTACTCTTGTTCAGAAGAGAATTGCCTTGGCATTTCAGTGCTGGACTACCCATGTGAGTGGGACAAAGTCTGATATGCAAATGGATATTTCCTTTCTGTGAAAGGTACAGTGAGCTAAAGTGTGGCTGCGGACTCTTGAGTGGGTATCTTCTCAAAGAACAGGTCATTTAGCTGTTTTCATTCTCAAAGAGGGCCGCCAATGGACTTTTGTTTAGTGTAAAAAGTTGTCTTTCAACTTTATGCACTTAAATAAATAAAGAAAAATGTAGAATATAGTATTTTTTATGAGCTAGGCTTTTCCATTTAGTATCCTCAGTTGGCAAGTAAGAGATCATTCTCAAGGCCTGTCTCAAAAGATATTTAAGGTTTCTGATTTGTTTATCAAAATGGGCCCCACAAGAGTCTAATCCAAGGAGGTTGAGGGTGGGCACAGATATTGTTTCAAATATAGTCAAATAAAGTAATAAATCAAATCCACAATTATTATTGGAACACACCCTGTTGCCTCGACATAAGGTCAGTAAACATAAATCAAAGAAAGAAACAGAACTTAATCTGTTTCTGAGTGTGCTCACTCCTTGCCCTCCTTCTGGAGTTGCTTAGAAATTCAAATCGGCAGAAATTAATTTTGGCACTGAATAGTCAGGCACACTTCATGCCTCAATAATTAAAATTATGAACGTGGTTTTACCACAATACAGATTGAATTGAAGTTTATTCATTGACTGATGATCATCTAACTACCGATTTGAATTTCTAAGCAACTCCGGAAGGAGGGCAAAGAGTGAGCACACTCAGAAACAGATTAAGTTATTTTTCTTTCTTTGACTTATCTCCACAAGAGTCTACAAATGGTTTCTGCTTGCATCGTATAGAAGAAGTAACTTCCTCTTTCCATGCTTGTAACGTTGAATACACATTTTTGGGAGCACAGTTTATTCTTTTTTCCCCTATTGGTCCACAAGTCCCAGTCCTGAATGTCTTTGAAACAAAACAAAGGTTTTTCCCCCAATCTAACTGTATTTCTCACATGGTTTACTATTAAATTAGTGCTAGATGAAGAGGCACAAGATACTAGATAATCTAAGTGACATCACCAGGTATGCCTGATTACTAGGGTTGTCTGGAATGACTAATGATAACACCTGTTCCAGCAGAACATTTGATATATAAATCAATAGTAGACAAATAGAACGGACTAGACCAGGTGGATGCAAGTCAAAACTGTTAAGTCAAATATCACCCCCCCTTTGAAACGTTGTTCGGGAGAGCTGTGCCTTGAGGCAAAGAAGACAGAGTCAACAACTTCCGCTTGGAACAAGAAGAAACGTCTTATATCCTTGATTTTCTTTTTAAAGATTTTTTTTTCTTTTCTCCCCAGCCCTTTTTTCCCCTTATCGATTTTCTAAGCTGATCAACGACATAGTGGTATTGAGGTCTTCCAGAAACAGATGAATAGTCTCTAATGTGTAGGGGACGCTTGTATAACAATACTTTCTTTGTGAACAGCCACATGCCTTTACTGAGAATCTTATTTTAATAGGTGAATGTGCCTGCGTAGCCAGAAGAATCAAAGAGCAATTTTTGTTCATAGTTTGTAATATATTCGTGAACCCACTCGCTTCATCACTGAACAATTTTTCATATTCTTGGATTTATTAGAAGTAGGAAGTGAAATATGCTTATGATTAACGTTAGGAGGCGTACTTGATTCCAATGTAGCAGAAACGGCAAGGATACACCTAAATGGGGGGGCCTGGTTAAACATTTTTAAGATTGATAGGGAATCGTTAATGTCCAACAAAATCACTGAGTGTGACTTTACTTCATAGCTGATATGTCATCCATCTTTACGAGGTCCTGCAGCACTAAATTCAATGCTGCCAGAGAACAGCCCTCTGAAGAGGAGGAATCCAATACTTGAGAATCACTTCCTCCATCATAAAAGGATAGATGGATGCTATTGAAAGGAATTTTAGGAGAGGCAATTCGAGAATTAGTTTGACTGTCAGCGTCCAAATGAGAGTTTCCTGAAAAAGAGGGAGAATTGTTCAAGTTGGTGTTGGGAATATTCAGCGCCCTGATTTCCTCATCCAAATTGAGGCAGACATTTAATGATGAAGTGCTAAGATTATTCAACTCAGTATTTGTAGATAGATTCGCTAACAGAGTCACAAGGAGAACCCCATGGGTTGAATAGTCTGCCTGAGGAACAACACCCCTTTGACCATAGACATTGAGATTCGGTATCGGAAGAGCCTATGCATTAGTTTGTAGGACTTGGCTATATGTTTTCTTTGAGGCTGTGGGAATAAAAGCTGTTATTTTAGAGTGGGCTGTGCAGTGTCCCTATTCCACATCTACGGCCTCCTCTACGGCCTCCTCTAAAAGATTTGCTATGGCAGTGTCCGAGTCGGCTCAATACTCCTTAGATTATAGCGTTTGCCTTTACCTTTGCTGGTCATGGTGAAAGGCGTATACGGAGCACAAAAAAGAGTTCAAAACACTTGTTGCTATAGATGCAACAAACAGCAATGGTGCTTCCGAGCAGTTTCCCACAGTAGGCATCTACAGAGCAACGATTTTCAAAAATAATTAGTCTGATGTAAATTAAAACATTGTCCCAAAAGGTAAATGATCTTACCTTCCTTGAAGAACTGAACATGGTCTATCACGGAGCACCCAACACCTGAGCACACTTCCAATAAGTTACGACAGTTAATACTACCAGAGAATTAAACTTGCTGCCACACTTCCAAACTTCACCGGACTGCAGCGAGACCACACTTGTAAGCCCCACTTACACACCGGCACTTCGCGCAACGCTGTGCTTTTGAAGGCAGAACTCCACCACTGGACCTTAAAGGGGCCATAACTCCAGGAGAAGCTCCACACGTCTTGTCGGTACAGAAGAAAACAAACTGCAGTGAGATTTACTCACTTACAATCCAATCCTATAACCTGAGTTTTCAAAACTGTAGTATAGTCCTGATTTGATACCAACCCCTTGTATACATCCAGTTTGCTTTATGCCAGAATAGACCTAGTTTTATTACCTGGGCATGTTTCCAGGTTGGTAAATTCTTGTACATTACCTGAGTGACAATCCCACAATACAATTTTGCCATGTTTACCTAGTATCCCAGTAGAGACAGTTCCATTATAGTTCCATTATAGTTCTGGTATTCACAAACCAGTATATCACCAGTTCCCACTGGATTACGGTCCTAGTATGACCACATCAGTATGTTCCCAGTTTGTCCAAATACAGTCAGTTGCAAAAGCTCTATGTATTCTAAGTTTGGGAATCCTAATGTGCACACAATTTGACTTTCCCAGTTATCAGAACGTCTGTATATATTTTAACCTTGACCAATTCAATATAATCGCAGTTTGACAATTGCAGTTTATCCCAGATTTATACAATCTCATCTTCCCCCATCGGGTTCTGGTTACTTAAACCCTTAATTATGAGTCTATTTTTTACCTTTCTGTCCAGGGTCGATTTACAGGTCATCGTCATTTTAGTCTCCCGCCTAGGCAAGACACTCTGCAGTCTGGTTGCTGAGATGAGGCTTCTGTCCATCTTCTCCTTTTCTTGCTTGGTCTCGCAGGAGCCTTTCCTTTTGGGGCACCAAATGGTCTCAGGTGTCCATGGAGCCTCCGGATTAGTGGTTATTGATGACTGCGAGGCAAGGCTTATTTTGTATCCCAGCTAAATAACTTCAGTTTCAGTACTGTAGTCTTAACTTTGAAAGTAAGACTCTTTATTGTCATTAATGAACTTGCCAACTGTAGCAGATTCCGATTATACCCTGCTTGAATATCCTTTGTTTGGTTCAACATTAGTCTCAATGGTCTGCAGGCATGCGCCCGGCCAGTCTTTGGCCATAGGACGACCAGGTTAGGACTGCCTTAACCTTGGTAATCAGATTCCTGCCCATATAAGGCTCAGCTTTAAGCCTTTTTGCTCAGCCCCTTAGCAATAGTTGTCTTAATCACTGCTGGGTTGCTTTTCAGGCCCTCCTCATCCACCACTTCTGTTAACCCACTTCTTGCTAATAGCACTTGCTTCTAACTCCTATCCTCTTCACCCATGCTTTTCTTTTGCCTTCTCTCCTGTTCTTTCCCAGCGTGAACACCTTTCGCACCCTCCTCTCCTCCTTCATATATATTTCTGCTCTCCTATGTTCTTCTTTCTTTCATCTGATCATTCCCTTGTAATATGCCATCATCTCCCTGTTCTCGTCTCCTGCTTCGCTTCACTGTGCTCTCTCTGAAAGTTTCTAAACTCACACACCTACACCAGAGCTGGGCACTCTTAACCTTTGGGGCACTGGTAATTGGTTAACCCGGCGACTCCTGTGGAGGCTTACTGACAGTTTGTGGATTGGTCTGTGGTGACGCTGGCTCCAAACACGCAGTGAGAAAGCGCGCTAGCAAACACCCAGTACTGGCCGAGCTCGCCAGTAGTCCCAATCCAGAAGACTAACATGAACTTGAAAAGGGAAAGGTCCCCGGACTTACCCACAGGGTAACAGAGAATATGACCCTGAAATTGAACTCTGAACTCATCATTCTTCCAGCATAGCCAGATCTCCCAGTCGGAAAGCTCATGAGGAGAAAACGGTTGGGCTAAGACTAGCTTTTAAGCCTTTTCTCGCACATACATGTCCGGGGATGAGAAGGGACAAGCAATTGGGTAGAGACAATTGACCAATCCTCAGCAAGGAAGAAATATACAATCGGGTGAGGTTAGAGGTGGAGGTGGATGGTGACCAAGAGACCAGCAGGAAGAAGGAGGGAGCAGCGAATTGTGGAGAAGAGTTTTGGAGCAGGTGAGCCATTAGCTTAGGAGTGTTAGTGGTTCTGCAGTGTGCGTGCAAGACGTGTGGGTAGGACAGTGTAAGGTGTGAATGTGAGAAGACTTGTGCTAAGTGAATGGAAGGTGACTGAATAGTAGAGCAGTAGTAGCAGGACGAGGAGTGCGAGTAGTGGGACAAGGAGTGCAAGTAGTGGAAGCAGAAATAGTAGCGAGAGGAGGAGGGGTTACCAGTAGATGCAGAGTAGAAGTAGAACGGGGGAGCAGTAGTAGTGTGAGGAAGGAGTAGCAGCAGTGGTAGAGAGGGTTGAGGAATAAGCTAACATCAAAGGGTGGTGGAGATAGAACGAGTAAATCAGTAGAGAGACACAAAGTTGGTGGGGAGGAGACCGGAAAAGAAGAGGAGGTAGAGGTAGAAAAGAAGAGGAAGGTAAGCGTGGATATGTGTGGAACCAGGTAAAGCTCACAGAGAATCTGTAAAGCACACTCCTACTTTCCCATTAGAACACTAACAACAAGAAAAGGGAAATACTGCAGCATATGTTTGTAAGTTTTGCAGCATTTATGCATGCAAGTGATTACAGGTAGATCCAAAATGTACAGAATTTCGTTTTGAATGTATTCTTGTGCCTTCAGCATTAAAAACAATCTCTCAAAAAGGGAGTTCCTTAATACAAGTGAATTGTGTGCATTGGGCCCATCTGTGTTCTGAGCACTGGATATCAGAAATTGGTATGTATTTGTCAATAGACTAATTTTGTAATAAGTGAGAGATAGGTAAAAGTGCATATTTTGATTCTTTAGCAAAATTACTAAAATGTTGTGGTACATTTAAAAAGTACAAGTGATGGACTTTTTTGCTGTGAGCGCAAAATCACAATTAGCTGGATGGTCTGCCAGAGCATTTTAGCATCATTTGCACACAAGGCACCCCAACAGAAGCAAATGCCACTATGCTTTCAACACAACGCCTAGAAGGGGCACTGCGCCATAGGATTATGGTAGCTATAATGGCCCCTTTAAGAAAATTGAGGCGCAGCATTGCCAAAGAGCCGGCAGCTCTAGGACGCTCAATTCCCTTTGTGCGGGTGTCAAGAGAGGGACCTGATCTAGAAAGTATTCCCCGGAACAGTCAGCCAGCAGCTTAAAAAATAAGACGAATTTGGGAACTCCAATATGGCGGGCAGAGTTCTCAAAGCTGCAGTTCAGACCCATCCAGGCCCACAGAACTAAGAGTCCCAAGTTCCCTATACAAAACCACCACACCTGATACCCATTCGACCAGAGGGGAGGCTGGAAGGAGGGGCTGAGCCCTATAAAACCTCAAAGGATCCATTAGTAGGTGCAAGAGCTCATTCGGTGCTCGCTGGAGAAAGGAAGATAAGAAGCTGGGGAAGGAGCTAAAGGCAGGAAACTGGAGACGAGCCCCTGTGGCCTGGGGAGACCTGGAGGCAGGATGCTGCAGGAGAGACCTAAAAGCCTGCAGAGAGGTCTTAGGAGGCTGGGGAAATGGTTGGGAGTTGAGAGACCCAGACATCTGTAAAAAGGACAGTGAGAGAGATACGGAAATATCAAATAACAGTGGTGGATATGAGGAAAGTGCCAAGGGGTGAAGACGGTGGAGAGTAAAGAGCGAATTGGGAATTCATAATTTTAACAATAGAAGTACCAAAAGGGGTGAAGAAGTTTGAAGTGTTGAAGCGACTTGGAATATTGTGAGAGATGGGCCAAAAAGGGTGAAGAAGTTGGGTGAGCTGGGACTATCTTTAGTGGTCTTAGAGAGTGACCCAAAGGAGTGAAGAAGGTGAGGAGAATATACAGTTACGAAAGAAACATCTGATGTGGGATGGATCAGGAAATAACAGGAGATAGCGGAACGTGAAGCAGAGGGTGCAAAGGAATTATTGAAATAAGTGAAGGAGCAGAGAAACTCAGGAGGTGACTCAAAGAGCTGAGCAGAGAATGTTGGGTATCCTAGAAGAGGTGGTAGAAGGAGAGAACTTTTAAAGAACCAAGTTAAGGGATATCAGGGCAAAGCGTAGAACAGATCATTTTTTTAAGTTGCGGTACGCCCCAAGATAAAAAGCAAAGTACACCCAAGAAGACAGATAACAAATGGCAAGGATTTGAGGGGGTGAGACTTGAGCGAGACGCTGGAGAGGAGAGAGAGATTGGAGCCAGTGGTTGGAGGAACTGAGCCCTGGTTGAGGGAGGAAGCTAGAGATGTAGTGTACACCCAGTCTCAACTTTAGGGTAACCTCCTGTCACCTTCTGGCTCCAATCCATCTTTTAAGGCCCGTCACTCATGGCCCCACTTACAGAATCCTTCCGCTGGTTCCATGTATGAGGCTAACACCCAGGGCTGAGAGCTAAAGAGAAAAGATCCCCAAGAACTGTGAAAAATAATGGTAGAGGAACGTTTAGTAATAAAAACCCTTTGTTAACCGGACTCCCTCGTCTGACCTGTTTGTTGATCAATGTCTGCTGTGTGACAGCGGGAATGGATATGGGGTGTTTTGAAATGTGCAATCATTTTGAAAAGCCCCTTTGTGTTTATGTGTTGCTTTTCGCCGAGATACAAAAAAAGTTTTCCTTGGTTGTTAAATTTCAAAGGAGTAAATCTATTGGACATTCTTGAGGCCTTCTTTATCAGAGGGAGATTTGGGCTTCCTACATTTTCGTTCTTGTTTCACGTCAGTTAATTGTTCAGAAAAACTGCCTGTTAGAGTCAGCGAGAATGAGGGTTCTTTTCTTTTGGTTGATTTGGTCCAAGATGGTTGTGATCGTGACTTCGTTTGTTGAGATGTGAGGGATCGTTAACCTCTCACAGGGTCTGAGCTTTGGCACTTTAAAGTAGTGTTGAAGATCTGAGGATTCAGTTTGGACTTCGGTCTGGCTCATTTTGGCAGTGATATGTGAGATTAAGACTACAGGAGTAAGCAGTAAACCCAATTGGTAGCAGTCCGCACCACCCAGATTTACCTGGTAGCTGTGGCTGAGCAGTCAGACTTCTCTCAAGATGAGTAGGGCAGTATACAGAGGATACACAATAGGGCTAAAAACACAGTAGAGAAAGCAAACACTGACCAGAGCTTTGTATCAAAAGTATATAATTATTTATTTAAAACACACTTTAGGAAATACCCTAAGCATTATAGATCAAAGGAAGTTCAAACACAATCATAAAAAGTATAAACACCACCCTTAATAATTATTAGACAAGTCTAGGTCAAAACACCACGATTTGTAAAAACAGATGTGAGTGCGTAACTTAGATGGCACTCCAATAAGTTAAAGGGAGAGAAAAAGGCAGGTCATTAAAATAAAACAGTTCCCAACACTTTTCTAAGACCACAGCAAGTTAGTGAAGGCAGAGTCTACTGTAGAGCCAATGTTCATAGGCCAGGCCCACTTTAAATGGAACAAGGCGAAATGTGCCCAAGATCACACAGTTTAAAAAGCACTCAAGTCTTTGCAGAAATGTTCAAAGGAGATTGGTTTGATGAGAAAGATAATGTTAGAAGGTGTGGGGGCCAACCCAGTTGGAAAGCCAAGGATTTAAGGGTCACCTTTAGCAATCTGCAGAAAGGGAGGCCAGGCAGAACACAGTACCTTAAAGAGTGAGGAAGCTCCAGCGGCGGCAGTTGTTCCTGGCAGCGGGTGCAGTTGATTTCGACCAGGGGAAGAGAAGATCTCGTTGAGGAGGAAACTTGGAGTCGTTGCACTGCCCAGGGAAGAGACCAGCCGTGGAGTTTGTTCAGTTAAAAAGGTGCGTTCCTTTTATTTGCGGTCACAGTGGTGAAGCTTGGCTATCCGGATGCCAGGGTGCTTGGCATTGGCGATTCGACCAAGGAACGTCCTGGAAGGCGAATGGCGAACTGGCTGTCCCCACCAGATCAAATGGAGAAGACTCTTACAGCAGAAGATCTTCTCTAGTCGTCGGGAAAGTGGTGAGGTCGTTGTAGCAGGGCTCCACCGGTGGTGTTGTCGTTGCAGATGGCTCAGCTTCTCCCCTCTTCGGATTTCTTAGGTCCTGTGGCGACTTTTGAAGTTCCAGTCCCCAAAGCCCTGCTTTTATGCAGAAAAAACCCCATTCAACAGCCTAGCTGTCACTCATACATGCTAAGTGGTGAGCCGGGCGGCTCACTACTGGGCCAATCAGAGTAGAGTGTGACTTGGGTTGCTAAGGCAACGCAGTCCAGGGTGCCAATTCCCCCACCCACACATCCTGTGGAACCCAGACAGAGTGGCACCAGTTGGAGGGCTTCTGTGGAGAAGCCCGCCGAAAAGTGGAACAAAGGGCCCGACCTTGGTTGGAGTTACAGACACAAACGCCATTTTGGAAAAGAGTTCTGGCGAAAAGACCCAACCAGTGATTTTATATTAAATAAATAAACCGGCGGTATCTTTAACATTGTACCAAAAAAGTGGTGCGTTTAAAATCAATGGGAAAATCCCATTGGAAATATTCTGGTGGAATAATTTGCGTGGTAACCACTGCCACCAGCCAGAAACTCGACAAGGGGGGACTGGAAAATGCCCCCTTGGAAACAGACCCAGGGGCAATCTAATTAACCCCTTAAAGTACTTCCACAATATGATGGTTTGTACTGGTTCTGTTCACATTTTGGACTAGTAAAGCCAATATTGACTTTACATGCCCTGGGAGACAGTAGTTAGTTCCAGGGTATGGAGTCTATGTTTGGGGGTCACTATGACACCCCTGTGTTACTACACTGAAGGTGCTATGTAACACATACACTAAAACAGATGATACCCTATGGAGTAAAAGACCCCATAGCCCATAAGCACACAATAAGTCAAAGACATACCTCAAATCATGCCTAAGAGTGGGAGGAAAAGAGTCTCACTCTTAGCAGGAGATAAAAACAAAACCCAAAAATCCAGCAAAGCTGCTGGGGGACTCACTAGGTTTGGGAAATTAGCTTTATAAGAGAATTCTCCCTAACTCTATGCAAGGGTTCAGTGGGATGATGGAATGTAGCGAGAACCAGAAGATAACTGAGTTGTCAGGCAAAGGAGTTGGGAAGGTTAGTTAAGAGGACAGAAGTAGGTTAAGGGTGTGTCTGGCATAGCGATTTGGGCTATTCAACTTCAGTTGGGGCCTATAGCTTGTAATTCTTTGGTGAATGTGTTGCTGGGTTCGCAATCCCAGTATAGTCTCAGTTTAGTTGGCAATCAGTTTATGTCTAGTTTTTCAACTCCATACTCCATAATATTCTGTTTGATAGTCCAAGTGTACTACGTTTGTGCATTTGTAGTAAAAATCCAATGTGACCAAACACTGTAAATTCCCAAATTGCAGTATGCCAGAATATTCCCGTTTCAAAATCCCAGTATAATTCCAGTTTGCACAATGCACAATGCACACCTATTCCCATTCATGCAAGCTCAGTAGATCTCCAGTTTGCACAATGCCAGTATTTTCTTATAAGAACGCCCCAATATACTGCACTTTGCGCAATGTCAGTATCTTCCCAAATTTACAACTGTTTACAGAACGCCCGCATCGCCCCAGTTTACTACTATACAATTCTGCTATATTCCCTGTATTGAAAATGTGACAACTGCAATACAAATAATGTGTAAAACTCTACGATACTTCCAGTTGGACAGCCCCATTAAAGTCCCAGTTTGTACTGTGACAGTATTTTACCATTTTGGCCAGTGTTCCAGTGTACACAAATCCAGTTTACGACTAAACAATTGCAATATACTTCCAGTTTACATTATAAACTCTCAGTATACTCCTACTGTATAGTACAGTTACACAATCCCAGCATTGTCCCACTTGTGGCAGTTATGTTTCCAGTCTTCACACAATTCCAATGTAATCCCAGTTAGACAATTCTGTTATACTGAAAAAATAATCTGCATGCCCACTGTGCAGTACTATTACAGTGCTGCATAGAAGGGACACCAAAACAATGTCAACCCTATGTTTTGCTACATACGTATAGTTACAAAATATACATATATTTTGTAAATGTGTGAACAATTCCAGACAAAGGACTCCGTTTTCTGTGTGTATCGATTTTGCCACATTGGTACAAATGTAAAGCAATATTTTTCTTAACAGCATTGATTTGTAAAAACAACACATTTGAAAATGTAGGCCTCTTATTTTGTTTTTGTACATGGTTTTTATTAATAGAAACCTTACACAAAAATACACTACATTAAATTCAAATGAGAGAAAACAAAATAAAAAAAACACAATAGCATAAAAACACATATGCAACACACAACAAATAATTTATTTTCCCTCACTTTCAACCAAAAGTGTTAACAATTGAAAAATTCCATCTATACAGCATAAGACTGTGCAACTCAAAGAAATACATCTTCCTCATAGGAACTGTAGCCAAAATGCACCTGGGTCAAATAACCTCTGACCAGCTACACAAGGAAAAAGATGTAATCCCAAGGCCCGGGTGCACAGACACAACAGTGATAAATGATACATGGTCTCCATCTCTTCAATAACATAGCAAAGTCTTCAGCATTTATCATGCCACTTCAGCAACGTTTTTGGCCCCTAAAATTTCCATCGTAGGATCTAGGATTAAGCGGAACTGCAGAAACCTTGTTCTCCACGCTGGCGATGAGAAATTCTGTACATATAATTCTGGGGCGAATGGAAACTTTGAAACCCTTGTGATGTTGTGAAATAAAGAGTAGTTCGACACAGCCTTTAATGATGAGGTTCAGTCTCTTTCTTCTACTACTACTCTCTTCACTTTGGCTGGATCGGCAATTAGCAGGTCGAATGAATGACCAAGCTTCAAAACGTGTCCTGAATTTCCCCTGCACACATTGAGAAGCAAGTTTTTACTTCAACCTTATATATTAAGCTAAGCTTGGTAAACAGGGTGTTAACTTGCAGGCATCGAAGTTTACGGATGCAAACTTTAACCTCAAATCCAGAGCAGCCTTCATGGACTAAAGACCAAGCTCCTGCCTGATCACTGCTACAGGGACACCGCTAGGAAGACTGAGCTCATTCCGCCATATCATACCCTTCAGAAAGTTCCTGTTTAGATGAGAAGCAAGAGAATACAAATCAACATCATAAAGCAACTTCGGCAGAATCTTAGCCTTATAATAAGTGATAGCTGGTAACAAGGAAAATTTACCAAGCTTAAAAATTATACGTCTTAACATGGCTGAACAAAAACCATACTCTTACTTTACATAAGATCTAGATGCGAAGTTTTGGATTTACCACTATGAAATAGTGAAACCCAGGTAAGAATACCGATCCACTCTCCCCAGAACTATCCCCTTTACCCTTTGTTCTGCTTCCTGCCACACACCATGATTTTTGTTTTAGCAATATTAATCCCAAGACCATGGGGGCCATAAACAAGGCCAATTTGTCTAATGAGCGCTATAAACCAAAGGGGGTCTGATTTAAGATAACTAGATCCTCTGCGTAGAGAAGGTACAAAAAAAGGACTGGAAGTCAATCCTTGGAGGAAAAGCTCCCTCCTCACCCAGCCAGGATCCCAGGTCTGAGAAATACAAATTAAAGAGCGTCAGAGCCAGGACACAGCCCTGTCTGACTCCACATTGTATACAAACCGGCTCTGATAGTCCACGCCCAGCATTCAATCGTAAACTAGATGCTTGAATCTGTGTGGAGGTTCATGAGAATGTCCAATAGGTTGTAAGGTATACTGCATGACATTAATTTCCTCCAAAGGATTCCTCTATCAACATTATCAAGTGCTGCAGTCAGATCTATAAAACATATATAGAGGTTCATTTTCCTGTCTACTATGATTAATTAGCATAGACAAAGTAAATCCATTCACTAAAGTGCCTATGCCCCTATGAACGGCAGACTGATTTGAGTCAAAACGATTTGGCCCCTTGATCCATTCGTTAAGGGTCCCCAAAAAAAACGGTGCAAAGGTCTTACTAGAGTCTAGAACAGTGATAAGCTTTTGACAGCTAATTAGCGCCCGATCACCCTTCTTGTAGATTGGCACAACGATAGCTTTCCGCCTAGACTCATGGATCGACTTGGTTCCAAGAATGTCATGAAATAAAATAGAGAGTAGATTAGCCCATAAGCCCCGATACTCCTTCATGATATTAATTAAGATCCCATCGGCCCTCCGCCCTTGAAAGCTTAGCTTTCCTGATCAAGAACTCAATGTTATCCATATCCACAGCCAAATCCCACTTCCCTGACCACCAACGGCTTGGCTACAATAGTTTGCTCCCTACCATACAACCTGGCCATATGGTCCCTCCAATGTCAATTTCCCTGTGGGGTCTGTCCAATGCCAATTCCCCCGTGGGATCTGTCTTGTCTCTCCAGATTATCGTTAAGGAGGCTCAATAAGGCACCAGCGTCATTCAACCTCATTAGCCCAAGATTTTCTTCTCCCTTTTATTGGTATAGCCAGACCTGCTGACTCTTCATCCAATTCTTAAATGACTGCATTAGCCTTTTTTTCTGCCATTTTTCTTCTCTTGGATCATTCTATACAATATTACAAAGGGCCTTCCTGCTCCTGGAACACCAAGTTCTTCTGCCCAACGTCCAATAACTGAACATGGTCATCAATGAACCTAGTCACATTGACAACCGAAAGAAACTCTCCAACCCCACCCTCGGACAGCATCTACAAACTCTCTATTAGAGACCCATTTCATTTTGAGATGGTGCATTTTTTCCAGTTGACTCGATTGCCTGCCTTATTCACTGTTAAATTGATCACATGGGAAGGTAACCCCTTCTTAACCTGCCAATAAAAAGAAGTTCCAAGGAATGAATTACCACTTTCAAAAGTGCTGAATATCTGGAAGTCCATACAAATATCTAGCAACAACCGAAAGAGAAACACAATCTATAGTAGAGGAGCTTGTACTGGAATGCCAAGTTTTCCCAAGAGAGCCAAACTCAAATTCCCACAGTGTAGATCCCATGCATTCAACATATTAGACCAAGCAGCCTCAGCTCTGCGCCTCTTACCTGACAACAGCTTATTCCTACGCTCAGCGAGAACCAAATCCTTGCGGCAGTAGCAATTCAGCTCTCCCGCCTATATAATGCGGCTCCCCCTGGCCACAGCCAAGCCAATCTTCAAAAATAACCTTAATACACTCCACAAAAGCATCATACCGCAGGGAGCACTGGTTCCAAGAGAGGTTTATCATTAACCACTAATTTAAACCAATCTCGAATGTCAGACTCCAAAGAGAAGCACAACAGCCAGAATTGCCGGATGGCTTGATTGAATTTGTGTAGAGGTACACCTCCAAGTCCCCTCTTATGGCAGTGAGGAGCACACCCATGGGCCTAACCAACCTCCCCCAAGAGGCTTCCAAAACATGCACCATATATCCATCCAACACTGGGGCATCCATGAGCTAGGTTTCCTGTATATCTATAATATGTAATTTTTTCAAAAGTGACTTACTATTTCCAAACTTTGTAAGATAAGAGGAGCCCCTCGAATTCCAGGAGGCGATATTCAAAATAGTATGCTAATTATAACATGCCTCCTTGTATGGTGCGAGCCCAAACCTCCAGGCAACCAATTTCACTCATAATCAGGTTTGCTTTCGGCTTCTGGAACCTCACGGACCACCACAGTTCTCAGCTGTTGGGGGGGCCTATGACAAACTCTTCCCAGAGTTTCCTTTACCCTAGGTAACCCCCTACACAAATTGAACCTCAAAGCTCTAAATGAATCGGCTTCCCCTAACAATAAATCAAAAATAGATTTTGACTTAATATGCAAATGCACTATGTCCACTCTTTCTTCTACAGGGAAATCAACATATACTATATCTCTTGAACAAATAACCCTCAAAGTCAGGACACAAGAAAGAACATCCAAAACATTAGATCTTTTCGATGGTGAGCAGTCATACGAAGACTTCATCTGTTCCAATGTCAGTACTCCAAACACCTGGTCCTGACTGTTCAAGAGTGGGTTCTCCACACGTCTCTCCCCAGCACCCACTAAAGTCATTGACGCAGATATTGATTTTGACTTAGGGGTGGAAAGGGGGAGGGGGTGGGGAGATACAATCTGTGTTCTTAATGGGGGTGATTTGTTTGCATACAAAGGGTGAGCCAGTATCTCCGCCGAAAAGATTGTTTCTGACAGGAGAAGGGCAGCGTCTAAAAGTTCTTCATCATCCAAAGTATCCTCATTCGGGGCCAAAGTCTCTAAATTGGAACATGTCGGTTTCTCACTTTGTACAGACGAAGCTACAAGAGCAGGAGGGTTAAAACAATGGCAAAATAGAACAAAGAGACATTGGAGCCTTTGTTAGGCCCCACTTGCAGGTCCTTAGCCACCCCCAGTACCGTCCTTTAAATCAGATCCTGATTATTATGCATGAAGTGAGTGACAGAAGAGGGGCCGAGGGCCGAACTACGGTCTTTTAATGAATTTAGCATTTTAGATATGAAATTACACAGGAATTTCCTTGAGCCTCGATTTTTACAAAATGTAACCCGATTTCAAACTTGTTGCTTTTTTAGGCTACTTTAAACCAGAGTACTTGGCTCAAGGGAAACTTCACCGACTCTGCCAGAATCCGAAACACTCTTAGCCACATGATCTTGAGCTGTCGTTGCTTTGGCAGAGTTCAGATGCTTTATTTTCATGTTCCTCTTCTTGTGAGGAGAGCTTAAGGTATCATCAACATCTCCTACAGAGATCACTCGCAACTCAGGATTGATCATCTTTACCTCCTCTCTTTTCAATGTAGCAGCCACAGGGTCACCCACTTGCACCCCTTGATCTACAAGGGGATGTCTATTAATAGCATAAGCAACCTCCCCGCAGCCAGAAGCCTTCTTCCAAGGCCCGGGATCATGCCGAGGATTATCATTTCCCAATGACAAAATAAAACCCTCCAGAATACATAATTTGCCATCACGCACTTCATAGGTGAGGCCATCGTACCTTCTATCCAAAGTATTCAAAATGTGAGATAACACTGGAAAAGAAAAGGCATCTATTACTTGTTCAGCTACTTTCCGGATATTCAACATTTTTCTGAGTAGGAGGCCCATCCCCAAATCTGACACCCTGCGCAGCCATTTGCGCACCAACGCAAGCAGACGGACACTCCTGCTCAGCTGACCACTGGGCAACAAATGATGAAACAGGTGAGCATGCCCTGTCAACGATCTTCCGCTGCGGCAAATAACACCAAAAGCCTCCCCATAATGCCTCTTCCAAACAACGCAGGCGACGATTCGGAGGCATGAATTGATGGAGTTCTATGAACAATCACCTCCTCTCGATCCTCGTGAACGTCTGGAGTATTGGCCCTCAAATCCAGTGAGACGCACCCTTTGAGCAAGCTCGCAGGAGACGACAGGCGCTAAAATAAACTCATCTGAAATCATCTCCGCATTTAGATGGCCATCTAAATAAAGTTAATCAAAGTGGTCAAGAGAACCTGATAAAGAGTGTGACTCTGGCAAATTGGACGCCGCCATACAGGAGAGAGCAGCTTCAGACTTAGGACTCGACTGGGTAGTTTCAATTTCACAGCCCACACGGGAAACCATAGGGTCAATGACTCTTTTGTTACCCTCATTTACGCTCGGCAAACAAATTGTTATAGGAGGCTTTGATACATGATAAGGTGGAACGCATGCTGGGGGCAGCCGATTAGGAGAAACATGTTTAAGACTTTGTGTGGAATTCGGCCTCTACTTCTCAAAGCATCAATGTGTACAGCTTACCCACAAGCTGCAGATTCCGAGCGACCGAGAGTGCTTTGAGAGGAATGGAGATGCTTGCCGATCCTTACAATCCTAGGCCTGCCGCTGACCACTTACACGCCCACTTGCGCGCCGGAATGGGCTTTTGACCTCTTCCTGATGATGCTGCCGACTGCCATAATCCTTAAAGAGGCTTCTCTACAAACTGCAAAAATATGAAAACCTCAGAAAACTGTGCTCAAAGCGTTTACAATCAACCAGAGTGAAATTGAAAAATGTTGCCGCAGCCACCGTTGACCACTTATAAATGTGAAAATGTAGGCCTCTTGTTGGTTTCTCCCTTTCCTGTCATCCATGCAATGCAAGCCAATGGGCGTGCAAAAGAAAGCATTCAAAGTGCAGGAAATCAGATGACTTCTCTTTAAATCAGGCCACACTTCAGATGTGGGTCAGGCCAGCCGTAACCAATCACGGAATGCTCAATTTGCTTTTTAAGAGCATCTGTATGCTGAAAATCAAACTATGCTTGATGTGCAAGTTAAGCTTGTATTTTCTTATTTTTTTCTCTTTGATATATAGGTACGTCGGTACACAAAAAGAGAACTGAGATTAATGTGATTAGTTGCGTCCCAGATCCATGCGTTGCAGTTTGTAGGACAAAAGTAATGCTGTTTTTAAGTGTGGTCATTTATGGAAAAGATGTGAAAGAAATTTGATTTGGAGGTGGATTTGGAGGTGACCGTTCAATGGGTTTTGCAGGTGAATTTAAGCAAACAGGTCCCCATGTGTACTGAAGTTGAAAATAGAACTTTGCCGGGCCCTATGGCTCCTTTTACTGCCATCCAAGCACTATTATGTTTAACTTGAATTAATGTGGAAAAATACCAGTTGTAACTTATTTCCTTTAACCGTGCAAAAATAATACAGATAACATTATAACTAAATACATATGTATGAATATAAAAAAATAAAACCAGAAACTTTACTCAAATAATAAGGGAAGCAAGTGTAGCAGAGGCTCATTGCTTTACTCTTCGATAGAGAGAGTTCTAACGAAAACATATGGCGACATCAGCGTTGATGTTGGAACCCGAAAAAGGTAACAAAATGAGTACCCCCAAAACGACACAAAACATTTTTAGCATGTCGCCCTAGTAAGCAGTTCCGACCAAAGAAGTCACCTGTGTGATGCCAAACACATGCTACAAATCCCTGTAATTAATTTCTTAGTTCAATAAAAGCCAGAACAAATAAAAACATACACAACTATTTCCTCTATCAGGAAGGGGTACCATTATGTAAAAACTAAGAATCCCATAAATGACCATTTCTTGAATAGTGAAAGCCAATAGTGCCACCCAGTGGACATAACGTTTACCAAACGTAGATGAGATGTGCAGCAATCCAATCTGGAATGCCCAACGGATCGCAAACCACACTTTGATTATGGACCCTCTCGCTTAAGGTGTCACACAGTCTGTACCGCGGCTGTGCCATTAATTTAAAAACATAGTTCAACTCCAAAGTTACGAATTAAGATATCGTATATCATTAAGTTGTATGACTGACAAACAACTAGGACCGACGGCTCTAAGGTTAGAGATACGCCTGTTGCTAATTAGAAGTCGCAGTGGGGTGCGTGGACCACTGGTCATATTTCTGGATGCTGTTGAGACATGTGGATCGGTTCCGCAACACAGACCAAATGTCCTCCGGGAGAGCCGTATTTGCATTTACCTGTTCACAGTTAGCCCACAGCAATTCATTAACGCATGCATTGATAAGCCGGTTGAGGGATCCAGACTTTAGCGATTTGCAGTGCCAGATTCACCATTGTTACTGTTTTACACAATGGAAAAGGGACACCCAAAGGGCAGCTCAGAGGGCGAGGCAGTATGCTGGAGGTTGTAATGGTTGCCCTGTTTGGCTAGCATTTATCACGAAAGCCTGCTAACCAATGGGCAATACCAAGCCAAGTGCATGAAGCTTGCTTCATCCATTTTTCATCTTCGGCAGGCACCAGTGGCTGTGGCGGTCAAACTCTCTGATCTTGTTTGGAGTGTAGTAAATTCGGTGCAGGTATTTGAAGTGTATTAATTGATATTTTGGGCTGATGGATATGGGTCTGTCTGGATGCATGTCTCACCACGAATCCATAGAAATAACCTAATACAAAATACCGAATGAGAAATGACCTAATTTATTTAACTGAAAATAGTAGGTATTTTAGTATGAGAATGGTAAATAATAGGTGGGGGTGCTGGATAGGTATAAGTTAGGGTAGAGAGGATAAGGGAGGGTGCAGGGCACCCCACATTATAAAATAAAAAAAAGCAACAAGTCATTTTCGTTTTTCGGTCAAAAAAAGGAGGTCATATCTCAATTCGTTTTTTGTTGTTGAAATGATCAGATATCTTCTCCCTGTCCAGTCCAGCGCTTTGTGTCACCTGCTTCTTGAAGCCAGAGATGGACGCTCTCTCCAAACGTCAAGTAAATTATACATAGCTGATACCCGGGCCAAGGATGACTATGTATCATCATCAAGGGTGCTCGTAGCAGATGGTTTCCGGAAGCTAATCAACAATTTATGTATTTCTCCCTTAATTTTGTGGTATAGGAGGAGCGAGTGTAAGAAAGAAGAGGGCTCCAATTGCGGGAAAACCTTCACTGAGAAGAATGTGCCATTGACAAATAAGTCATCGAATGTAAGGGACAAGTTACTTACCTGTAACTCTTGCTCTCCAGCATGGGTCCTGCATGGATTCAGATGTTTATAAATATTCCCAGTCATCAGGCTGGGAATCCTGGTAAAAAAGAAAGCAGTTTAGCTTTAAACTTAAAACTGCTAATCTCCTCTATAGCCTATCCGTGTCCTTTGGGTCATATTGCCCCCAGCCAATGACACATGTTCTCCTAAACCTCATCCCTGGTGGGCATCTTCAGTTTTGGTAATGCATGTAAAGTGGCAGCATGAACCAAGAAGAGGAAGAGAGGGGAAGGAGGAAGGGTTTGCATGTGAATCCATGCAAGACCCATGCTGGAGAAGTTACAGGTAAGAAACCTGTTCCTTCTCCAGCATGGGGTCTTGCATGGATTCACATGCTCATGAATACAATTCCACAGCAGTACATATACACAACAACGGGAGGTTGCAAGGCTCACAGAACCAATTAACACTTACCCCTGGAACAGACTCACCTAAAATAAACAGGTTGCGTAGCACCCTTGTCCTACTTGGGACTCCTCCCCGGAATCCCTGTCCTTGCAGTAGAATCTCGTGAAGGTGTGGGTAGACTTCCACGTAGCAGCTTTGCAGATGTCGAGCGGAGGAACACCAGAGAGAAACGCTGTCATTGCTGCGATGGCTCTGGTGGAGTGGGCTCTCGGCTGGCCTGGAAGAGGTCTGTTGGCCAGACGATGACAGTGCATGATACAGCTGGAGAGCCACTTGGATATGGAAGCCTTAGAGAGGGCCTTCCCATGTACCACAGGTCCAAAATTTATGAAAAACAGACTTCTTCTGAACAAAAATCGCCCTTGGTGCTGTAGATGAGCAGCTACCGGGCCAAGCATTTGGTGAATACCTTGGAGAGGCTTTCAGGCCGAAGGGAAGGACCTTGACTTGCTAGTGCCGTCCTTGGACAACAAAACGCAGGAACCTACGGTGCTTGCAATGAATGTGGAAGTATGCGTCTTATAGGTCGAGAGTTACAAGAAAATCCCCCTCCTCAGCTGGTCGAGCGTGCGCTGAAATATGACCATCTGAATGTTTTGGACTTCAGGTACTTGTTTAGGTGTCTTAAGTTCAGGATCGTTAGCCACCCGCCTGACTTCTTCCTTACCAGAAAGTATATGGAGTACACCCCTGAGCCGCTGAGGGACCGGTTCTAAAGCCCCTTTTCGCAACATGGCCTGAATCTCCTACAGCAGTTGGGCCAAATGAAGTTCTTGACATACGACAGGAGGAATGTGTGGGCACCTGTCTTGGAATTCACATGCACCTGCTGAAGAACGTCCACCACAGATTTGTCATTGGTGATCTTTCTCCAATGATTGGCAAAGTTCGATAGCCGGCCTCCCACTCGGCTGCGAAAGTGGGGGCGCGGGTCCACGGCCGGCTTAGGCTTGATTGGGCGTCTGCGTCCTGGACTGTGGACGACATTGGCATTCACTGCCATAGGCCAGTAATCAGCCCCTGAAGGATTCCTGGGTGGTGGAGAGGGAGGGCTGACTATAGGGGTAGTGGACCCCTTGGAGGACCTGGAAATTCTCCCCTTCGGGGACCACAAGGACAACCTCTTTTGCTGCAGGGTCCCCAGCGAACGTGCCATCTCTGTGTCAGTTTTGGTGGCCTGGAGAGTCTCATCCACCACCTTTCCAAACAGGCTGTCCCTATCAAATTGCATGTCCATTACCTTGGCCTGCACATCCGTGTGACACACCATTCCCCATCTGGAGAAACCCTGAGTCTGCTATGTCGAGGGCGACTAATGGCATGATCCGACGCCACCTCTCCTTCCTGGAATAGGGCCAAGGCTTTGGCCTTCGTGTCCTCAGGGAGGAAGTCTAGGCAGCTTTGATGGTGGAGGCTGCTGGGTAAATGATGTGCTTGCTGGCTGCATCAAACTTCTTGCCTTCCTGGTCCAGAGGCACCATGGAAGATAACGAGGAGTTGGATGATCGCTTCCTGGCCGACACCACTGAGTCCAGAGAAGACCGAGACCTGAGACACCTGAGAGCTGAATCCGGGACCCAGTACTTCTTCTCCAGCCTGTCACACTTCAATGGCGTCGTATTTTGAGCCTTCATGCTAGCCAATCCATCATGCCAAACATTGTCCAACAATGGGACCGACGCAACAGTCTTCCTTGAGGACTCTTGTCGCTGAAAAAGGAAGCCTTCCTTCGTTTTCTCTTCCGGCACCAGAGTGAAGAGCTTGGTCGCCTCCCAGATGGAGTCGAAGGAGCTAATCTCGTTGTGAAGCCCCGGCAGGCTTGTCAACATCTGGTGGTTCCCCGTCAGCGAGAACATAATCCTCATACTCATCAGTGTGAGTCACGGTGGTGCCAATGTCTGTGCAAACTGGCTCCTCTTTCACAGGAGGCAAGGCCCACAAACCCAGGCACTGGGGCGACAGGCGCCCTACGGTGTTGGCTGACGCCTAGGTAGTCTGGGCGGACTTCTAGCCGGGCCAGGTACAGGAGCAGCAGGCAGCCGCTGTTGAATCTCTGCCAACAAAGGGGTGCCAATGGTGCAGCAGGAGCGAGGCTGAAACCCCTTGGGTCAAACGGCTGGTATGGTTCATGAGACAGTGATGGCTCCTAAGACATGGCTACCTGGCTTCCATCATGGTATGAGGAGAAGTCTTCTGAAAGATAGTCATCACAACTGGCGCATATATGCAGAGATGTCCTCAGAGAGCGAGATGTGACCCATTGGCAGGCCTGGGAAGTAAATACGTAGGTGGATGCAAGTCTCTCACTCTACTCGAATCCTTCAGGAAGGAAGCAACAATGGGACTCTGCAGAATAGGAACAGGTGCTGACGACCACAAGGTCGTTGTCGGGACCATTGACGGAGGCAAAGAGACCCTTGGGGTAGTCCTTGTGTAGGCGGAGACAGTCGCAGCCAAACTTTTCGTCGATGAGGGAAGAGACAGTTTTACAGATTTTGTCAACTGGATTGTCGATTAGGATCTTGTTGATGAAGTGGTGGTCCTGGTAGACGGAGTTGTCATCGACAGAGCACGTGTCGCCAAATGTTTGTCAGGCCGCAGGGACTCACAGGCCCTGAAGAGACTTTTCTTTGCCACATCGGACATGGTCGAGGTGCATATGTAGGCCCAAGCCTGGTCCTGCTGGAGCCACGGATAGAAGATCCAACGACGAAAGAGACAATCTTCGCTAACAACGTATCCCTGCGTCACAGTTGATGAAACAAATTGTAAAACAAAACAGCAAATAATACATGAATTTCAAGGAGCGAACCGCAAGGACTTCCAACCCTAGAAATGTACGGTAAAATCTGAAGATGGCCACCAGGGGTGTATCTTAGGAGGACGAGTGTCATTGGCTGGGGGCTGTATGACCCAAAGGACAGTGATAGGTTATAGAAGAGACAAGCGTTTTAAGTTTAAAGCTAAACTGCTTTCTTTTTACCGAGGAGTCCCAGTCTGATGACAGGGAATATTCATGAGCAGGTGGATCCATGCAAGAACCCATGCCGGAGAACTAAGCCTAACCTACGTAGATCTATTACTGTTCCCTTATCAAACATGAAGGGTAGATCTGATATCTTATCCTGGTACATATGGGAGGTATAGGGTGGGGTATGGTTGTACTGCCTTTGTATTTCTTGGCATGTCCAAACTGTACACTGCACAGTGTGCACCACATAGGAATAGGTTTTGGGGTTCTGTAGTGTCTGAGATTCCAATGAGTCGGGACTAGGTACTGCTCTAGATGTGCACTGGGGCTGTGAGAATGAGAATCATACCACTGGATAGCGTGTGGGCATAGCCACTAGGGTGTTATCTTCCAGGTCTGGCACATTTAGCACCCAGAATCTGTATCAGAGTACGAATATCTCCTATGATGGATGCACCCGTTATCCCCCCCCCCAAACTAGTGTAGACGTCAATGACTTGAGCTCAACAAATAATTTTCTCTGTAGCTGCAGGGGGTATTAGTGAAAAGGTATAGCTATTATCTGGGTAGTATGCCAATTTTAATCAGTGACATATTTGTTATTGATATCTTGCAAGAGAGTTTTCTAATTTTAATCAGACAAATGTTGCAGATTTCTTGCCAAGTTAATCCCCAGATATCTGACCTAGTGAATCTTGCAAAGCGGGCTTGCTATATTGGGAGGTGGGCTCACCCTCTCGTCAGGGGGTATAATTCAGTTCTGTCCTAGTTAATAGGCCAGAGTGCTGGCTGTATTTTTGCACCACTAGTACCAGTGGTGCAAGGTTTTCTGAGCGGTATTTAACATGTAGCTGGAAATTGTCTGCAAATGAAGGCGGTAAGACTGTTTGTTTATAAAGCTTAAGGTCCTTCTGTGCCCGATATTCCCTCGGTATGAATGCCAGGGGTTCCATTATGAAGGCAAAGACAATCGGGGAAAGGGGGCATCCTTGTCTAGTGCCACGGGACAATGGGAAACGGTCCAATATACTGCCATTAGTATAAACTCTGTGGGGTTGGTGTATAACTATCACTTACAAAAAATGGGAACCTACCCGAATCTGTGACAGTACAGAAACCATAAATCCTTTTCCAAGGAGTCCAAAGCTTTTCTGCATCTAATAACACGGCCACAGTATCCAATTCAGAGAAAACAAGTGATATATAAGATTAAAGAATTTTCGATTGTCAGGTGCTGTGGCTGTCCCTGGTAAAAACCCACACTGATCAGGGAGTATTATCGAGGTTAATAAGTGTATAAGGCATTTGGGGAGTATGTTTGTCAGGATTTTGCTGCCTATATTAAGTATAGGCAGTGGGTGGTAGGAGTTACACAAAGTTGTATCTTTGTTTGACTTGGGAGGCACCACTATTAGCGCATCCCTAGAGGTGGAGGGTACAGATTTTTGCAAAATAACCTCTTGGTACATCAAAAGTAATCTGGGGGCTACAATATTACTGAACGTCTTATAGAACTCGGGGGCAACAAATCAAACTTTGGAGCTTTGCCCGAGTTGAAGTCATCAGGGTGTCTTTCAAAGTTGTTGGTTCATTCAGTGATGGTCTCTGCTCCTTCTCTAGAAAGAGAAGCTTGGCACGATCTAAGTAGGATTCCAACTGTGCAGCGTTTATCACTGTTTTAGAGGAGTAGAGGTTCGGGTAGTTTTGGCAAACTCAGAATGTATGTCTTGTGGAGTTCATACTGTACTACATTCCTGTGTCATAATGACCTCCATCTGAGATTTGCCCCTTTCAACTTTAATAGTGCAGGCAAGTTGTTTGCTTGGTCGATTGCCAACTAGTTATTTGCAGGCTATTTCTGCATTAAATGTAAATCTGGACTCTCATCTGTGAGCTCCTGATATTCTATGCATGATTTGTGTATCAGAAAGACAAAGTCTTCAGACTGATCAAGGGCATATTTGACCACTAAGGATATCAGGAGCTTGTACGTAGAGTTAAGGGAGTTTCAGATACTTTGATGGACTCCTGTCATTGTAGAGATGCTGTAGTCCCTTATATAACATTTAAATGGCTGCCAAATAAATTTCGAGCTTGATACAGATCCCTCTATGGGATAGAAAAACCAAATAATTTCAACATACATGTCCGGCTGCAAAGCAAGATGGCTGAGTGTAGTGGGAAAAGATGCCAGTTCCTAAACTTCTTAGCCAATGGGCATGCCTGTACAGTGAGTAGAAAAGGGGCGTGGGCCGAGAAGGTCCTAGGTTGTACGTAGTAGTCCGTAACTAATCTAGAAAGTAGAGAAGAGGCAAGCCATAAGTCAAGTGTGGAGTAAGAATCATGCACAGAGGAGTAAAAAGCATTGATAAGAGGGTAGTCCTCCATGTATTTCTTAATTACGCTGACTGATCGGGAAACTGTGCAAGCGGATGTAGAAGATCTATCCAGATAAGCAGTCAGCGCAATGTTAAAATACCCTATTAAAATCTTCCATCCACTGAATTTGAGCATATTCTATCAAACAGTGGTAAACAGCCTTCCAGCGCTTGCCTATGTGAGAGAAATGGGCAGATACAAAACCTTTGGTGTTGATAGATGTAGGTTGGAAGTACCCAGTTCCAGAGTGCCAAACTGCTTTCTATGTATTTGGCGGAAGAAATTTGGGAGTATATAATCCCTACGGAAGAACCCAGAGTCTACAGTGCTTTGGACCTGGTTAGCCGCTGATGTGGGGGAGTGCGACAGGGTTAAAGAGCAGAGCTAATGGCTAGACTTCTGGTGGCCTTCTCTGGAGGGTTTTGTGTGTGTGTAATGTAAGGTGTTCGGAGATCTGAGAGGGGAGTCGTTAGTCGAGGAAAGGCAGGAGTAGGCCTTACAAGGCAAAATAACCTGCAACTCTGCACTCCTACGCCACGCCATTTGGAGTGGCCAATTTCTCTAGCTTACAAACCATCACTCTCTCGATAATAGACACATTGTATCCCATGAGAAACAAAACAAGCATCTGCGAGTTGGCAGAGACGGGAGACGGGCAGTGTGGAAAAGCAGACATTACCATAACCAGCTAAGGCTTATGGAAGGCAAGAAATTAAGGTTCGGATGGAAGGGCAGTTTAAAATTTTAGGACCGCAGTCACCCATTTCACCTTCCTAAGTAGGTTGGTTAGCAGGCTGAGAGATGTCTCCAGCCTTGCTCTACTATGCTCAGGTGCTGTGTTCAATGGGCATATATGTTAAATAATGCCATCTCCAAACCCTCCAGGTACTCTTCTACTTTCAGGACAAGTAGCTTCAGGATCAGTAACTGCGGTTATCATGTTAAACTGCAGCCTTTGTTGTATCAAAGTAAAGACCCCCTCTGGAATAGCTTGAGTACCCAGCAAACAATTTGTGTGGGCTCCACCCTTTAGGATATGAGATGATATCCTATTTATCTCGCGCTCATACACAAGTGTTTCAGAGCGTGACCAAGCAGAGGGAGGGGAACAAGGGAGGATAAAAACAACGATCTTACTAGGCCCAGTGACATTAAGAACGTGCAAGTGCATGGAAAAGGGGAACGTGCAAGGAAGCGTGAGAAGTGGAAAGTGTGGCACAAAGGAGAGAACAGAATAAATATTAAGTGCAATAAAAATCAATACATGCAATAAATAAATGCAGTCAGCGGCAAGTGCGTGATTTTTAAATCTGATAAGTGCAGGAGACAAAAGGAGGAATATATGGGTACAGATATAGATCCCAGTGCAAGGGGTGGCTTGGAGGCAGTGCAGGAGGGTGGCAGGGTGAGCAGGTACCTGAGCCCAAAGGGCAAAGGGTGGCCAGGAGCATGGTGCAGAGAGAGAGAACAGATCAGCAGGGGAGAAGAGGGGCAAAGGCAGAAGCAAAGAAGAGGTCTTGAGGTGCTTTCGGAACCAGAGATGGTTCCTTTGGCCATTCTTCTCTGTTTACCACCCCTGAGGTGGGTTTCCTGCAGGAAGGCGATGCATATAGAGTGGTGGTTTAAATATGCTAACCTTTCGTTCTTTCATAGGGTTGTTAAGCCCTCGCACACTCCATGTTACACATTTAACAGTGGCCACATACCAGCTTAATATCTGAATGCTGTTAGGGGCATGATAACCCGAGATGTCACGCATCCACATGTAATCGGTTACCCACAATGGCCTTATCGAGACGTCGTTATTAATATGTACTTTCTCGCAAAACTTAAAAAACATTTGGTACCTACTCACATGACCCCACACACACTATCCTACCCACAACGGCTAGGAAGAACCCCTCAACGGGCCATGGCGGTACTGCCCTGGCCACCTAAATGACGTTGTTGCCATTGGGGACACTTGCAGACCTAACCCGCTGCAGTTCAGCATTAAGACATTAGTCATGATGTCGATTTGCTGCTGTCAATGGCAACATTTCTCTGTAGTGGTTTTCTATGCCCTCTGTTGGAGTCAGCCACTCTTTTTAACAGTGGTTGTCATGAAGTGCATCGCGTCCTTTGTAGTGGTCTAGAAATTAACTTTGTTGTTGTAGATAATTTTAAGCTTTGCAGGGACAAGCATTGCATATTGGATGCTTAAAGCCCACAGCACCTTGCAAACCATATCGAAGCTTTTACTTGAGTTTTGAATGGATGGCCTGTAATATGGGAATATCATGCTTTTTGAGGATTGAAATGGCAGGTCCCCTTTGGCTCTTGCCACTTTGAGGAGATCCCTGTCTGTGAAGTTAAAGATTGTCGCTATTATGGGGCAGGTGGCAAGCTAGAAGTGGACTGAGAGATCTGTGTGCCTTTTCAACAGAGAAGGACCTGGAGAACACAGTTGGTCAAAGAGTGCCGCAAGCATATTTTCTAGGAACGGTCGACCAGGCCAATCTACGTTGAATGTGGAAGGCCAATAATGCAGACATTTTTCGGCCTGGACTGGTTTTAAAAATCTTCACTCTTCACCTTAATCATAGTAAGTTTCTTCTTGACTATGGCAAGCTCCCTCTCTGGTTGCTGCACAGTATACATTAGTTACTCTCTGTTGAGCTTCGCCTATTCTTTACTAACTTCTCCTCTTGCTTAGTATTGGATATCTCCTTTTGGAGGTCAGAGTGTCAATTTTCTGGCCACTGACGCTCTGCTCTAGTGTTTTAGCATCACCTGCATAATATTATCTGAAGGAGAGGTCATAGTAGATGACTGCAAGTGGAGTGAGAGGGGTCAGCATTCTTTTTTAGTGCGGTTGTCCAACTTGATTTTTTTCTTTGCTCCTGATCTTCTAGCCATCTTGTTCGGGTAGATTCTAGTAAACCCCAGTCAGGGTTGGTTGCTTGGTTCTGAGTATTTACGGCAGCAGTGTTATTTGCGTGGATAGCGGACCTCTACATAGAAGATGGTGTTTTGACCCATATTCTGGAGGCACAAATCCCAGTGTTGTTTTACCAGCCAGTTCAGTACTGAAGTCGCAGTGTTTTCAGTTGTCAGGTGCCCATATATACTGCTTGGTGCTTCTTAGACGCTGGCACTGTTGGAACTACCTTCTGACTGCTCCCTTGGTGCCGCTGATTAGCAATCTGTCTAGTGGATTTTTTAATATGAGTTGTGCTGCTTTCCAGATCTTCCGCCCACCTCCCCACCCAGGCTTGGTATCCACCTCCAGTGGTTCTCCATCTAGATTTCTGGGACCAGTAGCACCCTGCTGTGAGGCAGAGTAGGTGTGCGGCCTACAGAAATTGGTGGCTCACCCAACCCATGCAGTGAGTGCTGCACTACGGGACAACCACCTGGGTGAGTTTCGGTCACGCAGTCAGCAAGGGAGGCACATTGCAGGAACTCCGACGTTTAGCACTCTCCAGTGCCTCGTTGTGAATATGTGTACATTCTGCGCACAGAGGCTGCGCTGCGAGCAGGACTGGAAGCTCCTCACTCAGGCAGTGAGTATGCGGCTGCGGCACGTTCTTGCCACTGTCTCTGTGGTAAGTCAGACATAGAAGACAGACCAGAGGACATGGTTCAAAGTAGAGCTTTATTATAGGAAAAAAGGAATACCTCTTCTATTCCTACAAACTATGATGGTGATGATGTACCCTATGCTTTCAAAGAAAACAATAAAACAGTGCTCATCAGGATGTCTCATAAAAATTCCAACCTCCATCCAAACCTATTCTGTCCTATGCTCTCCCTACCGCTAATAACCTAAATAAAACTTGGCTATAATTGGCTCATGGGGGCTGGTTTCTGAGCCACTCCCAATTGTATATTTGATTACCTCTAACTTTTTTTCTTAGGCCGCAGCCTGTTGATACAGTTCAAAGTTCTACGTGTTCTTGTAAGTTCACAAATTTCACAAAATGCAGCTGCTGCTAGGAGTGGTTGGTTTCCCAAAAGTATTCTTTATTTGGAGGCCCAATGAGTTACAGTTTGTATTATTTTTTGTGGATGTTCAGTAGCTTCCCTGCTCTTACTGCGTCTTTTAACTCTCAGGATTGTTAGTCCTTCGGCCCGGCATGGGCAGTCTGGCTCTTCAGGATAGCGAATGACGTGTACCTCTATTTTGTATTTTTTTTAAAATGTGAGGCATCTAGACGCTTATCTTGCAAAAGTATACATTGAGACAGGTTACAATATAGGGTACAATTAATTACATATGTTACATGAAGTGTAGATAAAGGACATGGTTATATCCAGTTCAACAGGTGTAGCAAGGTGAAGTTACAGTCAATCATAGGAAAGAACGCATAGCTAATTCTCTTGTGTGGCTAGCCGGGCTTTTGCCTTTTTTCTAAAGATATGAAAGTATGGTTCAGATCGTAAAGTTAAAGGAAGGGACTTCCACTTCTTGCCAGCCAGAGTTGGGAAGCTGTTGCCTCCGGCCTTCTGGAGTTTGAATCTTGATATCTTGAGGCAGTGCGATTGTGCAGATCTGGTGGGGCGATCTGATGAATTGCGGGTCAAGTTGTTAGTCAAGTGGCTAGGAGTCTGGTTCGCTAGACACTTTTGAGTTATGGATATAGTTTTGAAGTCAAGTCTTCAAGTTGACCGACAGTCAGTTCAGGTTTCGTCTATGTTCGGGAATGTATTGTAACGTAGAGATGTTTCGTTCCGATCTAATGGCATTATTTGGTAATACCTGCATCTTTTTTAGATTGTGTTGGCTGGTTCCCACATATAGAGCATTACAGTAGTCGAGTTTAGATAGCACTAAAGCTCTGGCTAGGGTTATACAGTAAGGTGTTGTGAGGAAAGGCCTGAAAGCTGTGATCAATTTGCATGTGTAGGCCCATAGATGAAGCTAGTGCATTGATTTGTCCAACTACGTTCAATGTCGAGTCAATATATACGCCTAAGGATTTTACTTCCTTTGAGACCTTGATATTGTACCATCAATGTTAAAGGAGTTAAATTGTTCATCCAGATTTTTCAGTTTGGATTCGGAGACTAAGAGGAGTAATTCCATCTTGTCAATATTGAAGTAGAGTCCGTGCTTAGCCATTCAAGCCTGGAAGGTAGTGTAAATGTCATTCAGTGCCTTAGCGTCAGTGGTGTAGTCTCCAGTCAATGGGATGAGTAACTGGGTGTCATCGGCATAATTAGTGTAGGTGACACCCAGATAGTCAAGATCGTCAAACAATGGCTTTGTAAATACATTATATGAGGTGGGGGAGACGCAAGATCCTTGAGGGACGCGGCAAGGGACTGGTGCTGGTGCAGCGCTAGCAGAGGGTGCGAAAACTCTCATGGATCTATTGTTGAGGAATGATTGGATCCAGGCGTTAGCTCTGTCCGAGAAATAAGCTACTGAAGTAAGATGGTTGCAGGGGACTTTATGATTTACTAAATCAAATGCTGCTGACAGGTCTGATACTAGGAGGAGGGCAAGTTTGCCTTTATCTTTTAGATTTTCCAGTTGTGTCTTGAGGTCGATCAAGGCCGTTTCAGTGTAATGTATTGGTCTGAATCCGGATTGTCCAAGGCCCAGGAGGTTGTTTGTTTCTAGGTGTTCTAGGTGCTCTTGGATCTGCAGATAAGCTGCTCTGTCCAAGATTTTCAGTAAAAATGGCACCTTAGTAATAGGTCTATAGTTTGTGGGAATTTTGGGGTCAAGGGTCTTTTTTTCTTTTTTTTTTTTTTTAGAAGTGGGAGGTCCCAAGCATCTTTTAGGTTGTTCGGGACTGAACTGGTTTCAAAGGACGCGTTAATAAATGATGTGATAAATGGGTTTGATCTTTAGCTGCTTCTTTAATGATCGTTGCAGGGAAGATGCCGCCCTGGCTTCTTGAAGGTTTTAGTTTCAAGATTTAAGTCCTCGACCTCTTTAATGGAGATGGGGGATAAGTTCAAAGGTTTGATGTTTTTTATAGATGGCATTGATGGGGTCGAATGGGAGGCTGAGTTTTTTTGCTTCTATTTTCTCTTGTAACATGTGAGACGTTTCATGGTTAAGCCCCTTGGGGCTCTTCGGCCTCTCTGCTTGTATTCACCCATTTTGGGGTATTCTCTGGTTCAGCCCCTCTTGGGCTACTCGTCCCTCCTGGCCTTGTTGCATCCACCCCCCTGTGGGGTATTTTCTGGGTCAGCCCCGTCATGGGCTATTCCGCCCTCCAGGCCTTATGTTTCTCTGATGGCATTCACCCCGTTGTGCAGTATTATCTGGGTCCGCCATGGGCTACTCTGGCAGCTCACCACCCTCCAAACCTCTTCTCTCGTTCAGTCGCCTACCTGTGGCGTGACTCATTGTGGGAGGCGGCCTCTTTGTTTGTTATGGAACCACGACTCTGATGTCTTTGCAGTCAGGTCTTTTGTGTTTGTTCCTCCTGCCAGAAACCGGCAGGACTTTGGCGTTGGGACTAGTGGGTGCCGGTATGCGATTGCGGCAGGGGTTTGCTTATCCCTACATCCGGCGGCTCTATGTTTCTCATGGCTCTCAGCCATCGTCGAATCATCAGTATTCCCCAGGCTCACAATTTCATCTGTCCACCATGTTCTTTGCATGGTCCTCCAGGATCCTGGGTGAAGGGAGGCGCCACTTCCGTTGAGTTCCTGCTCAGGTTTCTCTTGCTTACACTCAGGCTGGCTCTCTCCTCTTGACTCAGTGCTGGGTTCTTTATGTTGTTCCTTGAAACAAGAGAGACGACACCATTGGTTCCACTCTTCGGTATGGGAGCCAATAACACTGGGTCAGAAACCAAGCCACTTGCCTTTAAAGGGCCCTGCACCTTTTGATAATGCTCAGCCCCCATATAGCCAACAACTACTTAACAGTCTGAGCTCAAGGGAAGTGTGGACAATCCTTTACTTAGGGATTCCTTGTCCCCTAAGGGGTGCGAGGGGTCACCCTAATGAGATCCTGCTTGTCTTGTCACCTAATGAGTGTTAAGCATAGCTGGCCAGCCTCCCTAGTCCCAAAGCGGGTATCTTCCCCCTTGGGGAGAAGGGACAAATTCCCTGGATTTGTCACAACTACTATCTCTTCATAGATCCTATTCTCCACCAGGGCTCTTCCCTGATAAACGCTGCTGGTAGAGATTGAAATTGACGGGCTAGCCAGGTGTTAGAGAAACCATCATTAGTCAGGTTTTCACAAAGGTTCTTTAGAAGTGGAGTGGAGCTCTTTTTTTAGGCAGCTAACTTGATCACACCCTGTGACCTTCATCTATCAGGCACCCGAGCAAACGCTCCTCTTTACCCAACTTGACAGCAACACATCTTTAAAGCAGAATATGGTAAACTTCCAACTCTCACTGCCGTGTTTATATACTGGATAGCACATGCCTACATTCACCTATACCATCGGATTAGAGAACCGCCTCTTTGGCTTTTGTTTTATTACAATGGAACTATCGCCCCTGGATCTAGTACTCCATGCATTGAAGGCTATTTAGAAAACACACAGCGCCTGTATACCATTGTTTGGGGTGCGTCCCAACAGGAACACTCCTGATACATACTCACAGGAGTGACTAACTGTTAAGGCGGATTTCTAAACTCTGTCCTGGCGGCGCAGAAGTTCAGAAGGCCAACCTAATTACTTGGAACAGGGTAACCTCTGGACAAGCCAGACCAATCAGGGTAGCGATCGCGGCGGTCAAGACTAGGTCTCAAGAGGGGTGAGGGTGACTGAAAGCCCGCAATGAGCACACAAAGCAAGGACACTTACAAACTACTCCAAACAGGTGTTATATAAAAATATATACACATTTATTCTAAGGCCTTTGCAATAATGACCGTAGCGAGAAATCACAATACAACTCTAGTAAACCAACACATACCAAACCAATACAATATATACACAAATACAAACGAGTCTAAAGCGTTAGATGCACGAAATGTGTAGTCCACCTAGAAGGGAAGGAAAACAGGCAGTGCGAAATAATGCTTAGACCCAGTCCGCCTTCAGAGGCACCTAACTAAAAGGAAGTCCGAGCCCTACGAAGAGTGGAGCCTTGTGCTCAAAAGTACCTGCACACGCTGGTGCCAACGGGCAAAAAGGGAAGTCTCTTCGAGGGATTCAGGCAGTTCAGTTTAGTGCACAAATGAAGAAGAACAGAGTTCCGCGACTCAAGCGCAGCCTCCACTGTGGGCAGAAGCAGAGCGCGAGTACGGAAAGGCGTGCTGTTTTGACACAGCGGGGAAAAGCTATGGGCTCCTGCAGGAGGGCGACCAGTTCCTAGCTATGCTACTCACCGGTCCCCGATGCAAGCAGACCCAGGCTTCTCTGCGTCATTTTCAGTGCTGGCAAGTTCAGGAGAGCAGGGGACGTCTTGTCGTCGTGTAGATTCTGCAGCAGCAGAGTTGAGTTAAAGATGTCCCAAACGAAGTGAACCCGCACAGTTTGTTACCACAGCAGGGCAACGGAGCGGGCGTGTGTATCTCAGCCAAATGTACACTACTCACTTCAGACCTGGGAACGCCAAGTGTACGAATCGTGTGAGAGTGACAAGGACTAGAAATACACCACAACCTGGCGGCGGTTACAGAGCAAGACTCCTGTGTAGGCTGGTCAGTCTGCTGGATGGCCCAGAGACACTTCCGAAGGCTTACGTGCAGGAGATGGTGAAGATGCCGAGAATAGCTGTTCCCGCTATTCCAAGGGTCAAAGTACCAGTACATGCCTTCTGGTTCGATCGGAGGTAAAAAGGGGTTCACAAGGCGACAGCAGTGCAGAGGAGCAGTCCTTCAGCGGGTCACCAGCGATTCCTCGGTTCAGCCTCTTGGTTGCAGGATACTTGGCTCCTGTATTCCTTCGTTCGTGAGAACTCAGGAGATCGACATGGTAGTGGCGTTTCCAGCCTCCTCTTATCCACGGTTCCCTTCGCGCCAAAACGGAGGGGACCCAATGGGAGATCCGCTCATCAACACTCACACCATACGTGGACCTATCACGGACCACGGTGGTCCCAGGCATTCACACCACCCTAGACTCTCTGGCACCCAGGATGTGTATTGGGACCAGACATCCCAGCCCACATCCTGGAGGCACACACAAGGCCTGTAGAAGCCTGCAAAAGCATCTGTGTTTCGCGGGAAAGTACATGCCCAAATAAGGAAGGCCCTGGGTCGGCTCGACCTGGGGAAGGTGAAGGGAGCAAGACGGTCAGCGGACAGGACAAAGGAGCCTCGTGGTCTGGCCATTTTGGGAGCCAGGCCACCATTTTGGGCTAAGCGCGAGAAACGCGCTTAAAACGCCAAAAGGAGCTCAAAGCACAAGAAACGATCGCTGCCACCATTCCCGTCCGTGATTCACTTGCACCGATCAGTTACAATCCAAAAAGAGTATCTAGGGCCTGTAGAAGGCTAGAGACCCAAGAGAGGAGTAACTTAGCTTACAGTGCCCTCTTGTGTCATGTTGCACGAAAGCCGCAACATGATAAAGAAACTGCGGAAAACAGTGTTTCCCGGTACTGACTGTCTTAAGGGCATGTCAGTTTCCCCGTAAGAATGGAGCGAAAGCCCAGAGGAGTGCGGCAGAAGGCTGCACTTCTCTGGCAAAGTCTAGATCATGGTGAAAAACAACAGCAAAAAGTTTAGGGGTTGCCACATGGAAGGAAAATTACCCACAATTACGAAATCTTTCCTAACACTAACGTACTCCTAATCCGTAGTCCCCTTTCCTCCATCCTGTATGGGCGTCCCTCGCGAGGGCAGGAACAGAACCTCTTTTCCACCAGAAAAATACATTTCCCCTTTAAATGTACTGGTGTGCGGCATCAGGAGCACAGGCTCCCTTAACCCCACCCACCGGCACCACACCTCAGTCCCCTTTCGACACATCGGCTGTATTATAGTCTAACAACCTCACTGGTCTTATTATAGGGGGGATGGTTGGTGGGATGTATGGAGGGAAGGGGACTATGGCCCAGGACTACGTTAGTCACTCTGGTGAGTAACAATTAATTACTCCTACGTCTGTCCACTTTCTTCCATCCTGTATTGGCTACTACAACTGGCAACTCCCTGGGGAGGAGAGCCTGCCCATCTAGGCAAATAGATTACTAAGCACCGCTTGGCCGAAGGCTGCATCAGCCTTGGCACTGGTAATCAAGCAGTAGTGCTTACAAAAAGTCGAAGGAGTGGCCCATGTTGCCGCCCTGCTGATCACCTGCCAGGGAACGTGGTGCTGGAACACGACTGCTGTCGCCTTAGCTCTTACAACATGTGCATGAATGCCCTGCGGCGGATCATTGGCTGCACCTTGTATGCCTCATTGATCGCCGCTGTCCTCCATCGTGCTATGGATGCCTTGGAGGCCTGCTGTTTAGGCCTAGAGAATCCAAATGTCACAAACAGGGTGTTTGTCTTGCGGATGCTTTTCGTTCTGTCTAGATAGAATTTCAACACCCTCCTGACATCTAGGCAGTGGAGCGTCTTTTCTGCATCCTCCTCGGGGTCCAGGAAGAATGCGGGGAGCACAAGCTTCTCGTTGAAATGGAATGATGACACCACTTTCGGGAGAAACTTGGGGTGCGTGCGGAGCATGATCTTGTCCTTGTGTAATCTAGTGTTCGGCTCCGACGCTACTAGCGCCTAGATCTCGCTCACTCTGGGCAGATGTGAACGCTGCCAGAAGGGCTGTCTTTAGAGTGACCAACTTAAGATCTGCCACTGTCATGGGTTCAAATAGTTTGTGTGCTATAGCGCTTAGCACTATGTTCAGGTCCCAAACGGGATGCAGACGCCTGACCGGGGGGTAAAGCCTGGTCAACCCTGATGTTTCTTTACTACAGGATTGGCCAAAGAGAGAACAAGAGAATCAGAGTTCCTTTATGCACCGATAGCAGCCAGGTACGTTCTGCAGCTATCAACCTCGACACCAGACCTGGCGAGATAGGCTGAGAATGATAAAACTTGGTCGAGGGTGCAGGTCAGTGGGTTAACCCTGTGTTCCTTGGCCCAAAAGCAGAATATTGTCCATTTACTTTTGTACTGCTTGCGCGTAGCCCGACTCCTAGCATTTTGAATGATCTCCAGATGGTCGCTGGACAGCTGAACGTGCTCTAGCATTAGCTGCTCAGGAACCAGGCCACTAGGGCTAGTCCCTCCAGGAGGGGAGTAGCACTGCACTACAGGGTCAACGCGCACAGTTGCGGGGATCTGGTGCCCCCCTGCTTTTTCATATAGAACATGCAGGTTGTATTGTCCCTCTGGATGCACAATGACCTGCCCTTAAAGGTCGGTTGAAAGGACCTATGGGCCAACTGTATAGGCATAAGCTCCAGTCAGTCTATGTGATTCTGCTGGTCCGTCTGGATCCAGAGACCATGCACAGAGTGTGCTCCCCGGATGGCTCCCCAGCCGTGGAGTGAGGAATCCGTGGTAATGGTGTACTCTATGGGGGGTGGACGGAAGGGTCTGCCCACCAGAATATTGACTTCCTGTTGCCACCATCTGAGGTTGTGGTCCAGGTGTTGTGGAATGGAGATCGGGGCTCCCTGATGGCCCGATTCCTGATCACAGGAATCCGCAAAATGTAGCTGATCCTCCTCATGCGCAGCCTAGTGTAAGGAATTGCCAGGAGACATGCCGCCAGCACTTCCAGAAGGTGTTGCTTCCACCAGGCTGTGGTGATCGATCTGCTGTGGAAACGGGAGACTGACGATCGAATTGCTGTCACCTTGTCCCCTGTGGAGAAATCATCTGCTGCCATGTGTCCCACAACAGGCCCAGAAACACCAGCATCTGAGTAGGGATGAACTGAGATTTCTGGTAGTTGATCGAAAACCCAGGTTCGAATAGGGTAGAGATGAGTTTCTCCACTGAGTCTCGGACCTGCTCCGGAGAGGAACCCCTTACAAGCCAGTCGTCGAGGTACGCTTAGACATGCAAACCCTCTGATCTGAGGTGAGCGGCCACCGCATTCATGAGCTGCGTGAAGACTCTTGGAGCTGAATTTAGCCCAAAGGTCAGAACTCTGTACTGGAATTGCAGACCCATGACTCGGAAACCTGAGGAAAGCCTGGTGAGGTTGCACAATGGCAACATGGAGATAATCGTCATTCAGGTCCAGGGAACACACGTCCGGTCTCCCCCAGAGTGTCTCGGCAATAGGTGCTGGCGTCACCATCTTGAATTTCTGCAAGAGTAGGTAAAGATTAAGGGAAGACAGATCCAACATCACTTGCAGGCCCGCCTGGTTTTTCTTCTGGATAGCGAAGATGCAGGAGTAAAATCCCTGCCCCTGCTGACCTATCGCTTCGCTCTCAACAAGGGAGAGAATATCCGTTAAGGGTGATGGTGTGCTGATCTGTGGAAGGGGAGGGGAACTTTGAGGAGGAGAGAAGAGGTAGCCGGAAGCCACAGGACACTACTGAGAGGACCCAGGTGTCAGCAAGCTTCACCTGCCAAGCCTGACTGTGCAGGGCCAGTCTGCACCCGACTGGGGTTCTGTGGACCTGATGCGGAACGCCATTGTTTCTTCTGGTCAGAGGCTGCAGCAGAGGAGTGGGGGACTGGAAGAACCCCTTATGAGCTATTTTGTGGTGCTTTCTCTGGTGTTGACTGGGAGATCTGTCTGGCTGTCTGGCTTTGTGGTCCTGGAACCCGCGGAAGCCCCCAAATGAGCGCCCCTTGTCTGAGCATGACTGGGACTGAACAAACAGGTTAGTGGCCGTTTTGGCCAGAATGGCAAGAGACTTTGCTGTCTGGGAGCTAGTCTTCTTTTTGTCAAGCTCCTCGTCAGTTGAGAAATGGAGGAGACCCCCGCCCCTCAAATGGAAGAGCAAGGATTATTTCCTGGACTTCTTGGTTGAACCTAGTGGACTTCAACCAGGCAGTGCGCCTCATGCCTGTTGCCAGACAGATCGCTCTATTACCCGTATCGATGTGGCCCACAGAGGCCTCCATGATATGATGTATGATATGATATTTTATTTATATCGCGCTCGTACACAAGTGTTTCAGAGTGCATACACAAGTGTTTACATCATATCTTGGGCTACAATTTTCGCCTCTGCCAGACCTGCTTTAAATGAGGCTTGCTTGTCCTTAGGGTTATCAGGCAGCAAGTCTGATCTCCCTCCACAGGCGCTGATTAACTGTAGCGAGGATAGCGTCTGCGTTGGCCTGCCTGATGTGTAGGCCAGCGTTTGAATAGACCTTCTTGCCATAAGAATTAAGGGTCTTTTCTTCCTTGTGGAGGAGGGTTGTCGTGGTGGTACTGGACGAGGAAGCCTGGAGTTTTGCATACATAGACGCAGCAGCAATCACTAAAGACAGGGGCTGTGGGTGTGTAGAGAGTAGTATGCTGTCCCCCTCGGTTTGCCTGAACCTAGCGGCAAGCTTTTCGTTGACGGGTTGTGTGGAATGGGGCTTTTGCCAGCCCTTTTTGGCCAATGTCTCTTTTTGTAGGGGGATGCCAGAGCAAGCCTCGGCCTCGATGCTCAGTACTTCCGCCAGAACCCCAGCTTCAGGGAGCTCCTGTTGTGGCTGGGGGACTCCTAGGTATTCTGACAAGTCAGCAATCCGGTAATGAAAGTCTTTCCCTGAGGAGGGCGTATCTTGCTTCTCCTTGTCTGTGTCCTGTTGGTCCACAATTTCCTGAGGGTGTGGGGGGTGTTGCCTGCGGGCCTCAGTGGTTCCTCCGTGGTGGGGGTATGGGACCGCACCCGAGTTGCTGGAGCCTTTGTACGAGGCTGTTGCGACGGTGGAGCGTGAGGGGGAGGCATAAGGTGCGTTGCAGTGGGTTGCGCCGGGCGGCCAGTGGCAACATGTCTTTAATAATGCCCCTGAGGATTACGCCCATCTGAGGGTAGTGCATGAGGGACATGAACTTGTCAAAAGACCTGTCCTCACAGGATGGCTGTGAGCGGTCTGGCGCAGGGAGGGCGAATATGCCAGCTGTCTGCCTAGCCCCTGTCCGTACATGGGGATATGATAAGACGTAGACCAGGTGACAGGTGTCAGTGGTGCCCAGTCTGTCCTAGGAGCCACACTTTCCCTTTGCTTATCTGTTGGTTGACAGGCATCCGTGCTCCTCTGCAAGGCTTCTCGCCTCTAATGTTCGGGGGTGACAGCCATCTTGTCTCTATCCGCCGCCATTTTGTCCGCGCCTTGAGCATGTGGACCTGTAGCTCTGCCCGCCCTGCACCTCGGGTGTATACCCGGGAGGCAGTAAGCCCTTGGCCTCCCAGCCGCTAGTGCTGGTCCTGCGTGAAGGCACCTCCTCAGTTAAAGACCTGATATCAGGGCGATGCCCCTCAGGCCGTGTCCCGGTGATCATGTAGCTCACAGGCCACTCGGCTGCAGGCCCGGTAGGGCACATGGACCCCTCGGCCATGAGCTGCGTAAGCCTCGGTGCTCCCTGCGCAGGTGTGAGGGCCAGACTGACCCCTCCCACCAGAGGGCTTCCCCGGGAAGAAGTCCCCTCTGCGGAGTGCCATTGAAAATAACTGTCTTCCCCACTGACATAGTCCTTGATGTTCTGTGGACGAGTCCTGTTGAAGAGTTCCCTTCAACACTCGAGTTGGTGCTTGAGTGACCTGGGCGTGAGGGAGTCGCATGCGGAGCATCTGTCCCAACCGTGGTCCTCACCAAGGCATTGAAGACAGAGCAAATGTGGATCTGCTGTCAGGAAGGAACCACCGCACAACGGACATCTGCTAATGCCTGTCGGGGCCGACATACACCGGGGACAGAGCTAGGGCACTGGTGGACAGTATTCCCAAGTCTGAAAAGGAAGAAAAAGTTTAGAAAAACTATTGGGGAAGACCATGGAATTACAAGGCAAAGCCTCACCCAGGAGCGCTGGTGGGGCGGTCTGTTCCAGTCGACACAGAAAAGGGGACCGAGGTGCGGTGCCGGTGGGTTGGGTTAAGGGAGGCAGTGCTCCTGAGGACACGCCGCTGCACACCAGTAAATTTAAAGGGGAAATGTATTTTTCTGGTGGGAAAGAGGTTCTGTTCCCATCCCTCGAGAGGGATGCCCATACAGGATGGAGGAAAGGGGACATGATATAGGAGTACAACAGGCACCAACTTATTTCAAGCACTCTCAATGCCTGAAAATGAGCAGACTAGCTGCACCCACTAATCTGAACGAGCCAGGACTTCGACACACACAGCTAGATTTAACCACGATGACCAGCATTGCAGCTAATCAACGCGGGACGTCCACTAACCATAAAAAGTGATTTTCAAGGTAGCGTGGCTCCATGACGAATGTGGAGCACCATCATCTTCGAGAGAGTTCTTTCACTCCACCCAAAAGGTAAGATTAACTTAGCTAGATGCCCAATCGATTTTAGAACGGGAAACACTCTCTAAGCAGGTCACCATCTTAAAACTATGTCCAACATTTTAGGGTTATGAATGTATTCTACCTGCTTGATTGCAAGCATACTACTATGAGGACTACCAACTTGTCTGAAACAAGGTAAATAGGATTCTGTCTTTTTAACCCTTTGTCCACTACCACTGATGTAACCCTACACATTCTGAACCAGCAAAAGCTTTTTTCCAAGTACAAGCCACAAAGTATTTTGATTCGCCTCATGTTGATTGATTGATTGATTTATTTATTGAGCGCCATTACTCTCATTACAAGTATGATGGTAATGGTATGAATGTGTGTGTTTTAAATTATTTTTTTAAAACGTTTTTATTATTTTATTCAAACAAACAATACAAACCAAACTTGCAGTGCATACATTTCAATTAGACATCGCTTTATCATGTCCACTGCTACCCTTATCCCACCCCCCGTACGAGCCTACTTCTATTCACCTTCTGCTCCTGCATCTTGTGTTAGGGTATCTCCTTCTATGGGTTCCGTTGGGTCTTGCCTTGATCCAAATAACTCTGCTATTAACAATTTCCAGGCCATCAGGGTCTCTGTCTCTTCCTCCCCCCCTGTACTGCTCGATTCTTGCCCTACCATGGTTTCTGCCCCAGCCCATTTCTGCAAATCTTTCCACCATACCTCTAGCCGTGGTCTGTGGCATGTCTTCCATCCCTTAGCAATCCTCCTCTTTGCAAGCGGGTATGCCAGGTCTTTTAGTTTGCCCACATGTTTAAGTTTTGGTGATCTAGGGAACCCCCGCAACAAGCAGGCCCACACTGTATCAACCGCAATCTTAATGCCTCTTTCTACTAGCTTGTGTGCCACCTCGCTCCAAAAGCGCTCGATAACCGGACATGACCAAAACATGTGCACCATGCCAGCATTCTCTTCATCACATTTGGGACATGCTTGCCGTCCTACATTTTTAAACCTGGCTATTCGCTGGGGTATCATATACGCCATATGCGTGATATACAGTTGAATCTGTTTCAATCTTGCATTTCTCGACACCTTCTTATGATACCCTTGGGCTCGTTCCCACATCCCATCATCCATCGGGGCCCCCACTTCCGCCTCCCAGTCTTGTCTCAATTGTACTACTTCCTTCCCCACCTTAGACATCATCATCTCGTATATTCTGGCTATCTTCAGTCCCCCTCAGCTATATCATATATTGTGTCTATGGTAACATCCGGTTCTCCCTCCAGTACCACTTCAGGCCATGTCTTCTTAATTCTCCGTACTATTCTGTGGTACGTAATGTACTGGCCTGTGTGTAACCCAGTTTCCTCCCCCAACACCTCAAAATCTATTATAGCCCCCTCTTGCCAAATATCCCCCATCGTTGCTATCCCAACAGGTTCCCAGTGGTTTCTGATTATAATCCTGAGTTGCTTTTCTTCACCCGCCAGTGCCACTAATGGCACCTGCGGGGAACACGGGGCTGGATTCTGCATCAATTGACATGCCCTACGCCACATCTTCCATCCGAGTACCATCATCCTAGGGCGCCCTCCCATTTCTGCCTTGGGCAGCCACATAACCTCTTTTTAAAAAAAATGGTGCACAATCTTGTCGAAACCGCCTAGACTCGGGGGTTGTCTCCTCTGAGAGCCATTTGGCCACATATTGCAGCTGGCTTGCCACATAGTAAACTTCGTAATTAGGCAGTTTTATACCCCCTTTCTCATAGAAATTCTGCAACTTCCAGATGGCCATGCCAAAGGAAGTCTCTACACACTATCCAATCTAATGAAGAACTTCTTAGGTATCAAGTACGGTATATTCCCAAAGTAGTGCAGGAGCCTAGGCAGGACCACCATCTTCAACATCGCCCCACGTCCCATCATTACTAAAGGCAGTTTCATCCAAAACCTCATACAGTTTTCGATTTTTTTCTTAATGGCTACCTCTGTATTGCCCTTATGCTCTTCTTCTACCATGTGGTATATATCTATCCCTAAGTAGCAAAATGTGCTAACATCCCACGGTATCTGCAACACCGGTAACTGTGTCAATGGGATCCCCTTGTAGCCACCCAATGGGAACATACTAGATTTCTGAGGGTTCACCGCTATGCCAGACAGCCCTGCGTATCTTCCCATCACTTCCAAAATATATTGGAGGTTTTCCTCCGGGTATCGCAAATACAACAACATGTCATCCGCATATAATGAAACTAGATGTCGTTCCTCTCCCACAGCAATACCTATCGTGTCATATTGTTGCCTCAAGTTTATCGCTAAGAGTTCCAAGGCCAATATATAAAGCATGGGGGACCATGCACATCCTTATCTGGTGCCCCGACGGTTCACTATATAGCATTTTCGCCCACTGCAGATACCCAGGCCCCATGTCATAGCCAGCCACGGCCGCCAACAGCCATGGCCACTTGACCGAATCAAAGGCCTTTATTGCGTTCAATGATACAATTGCCATTTCACTTTCATTCCCATTACCATGCTCAATAACTCGATGGAGTCGTCTAAGATTATTGGATATGTTCCTATTCGGCACATAGCCCGTCTGATCTAGATGTATTAATTTGCCAATAACCCTCCTCAGCCTATTTGCCAGAACAGCCGTCAGTATTTTGCTGTCTTGATTCAACATTGATAGGGGTCTGTATGAACCACAGCTATGCCCGGGCTTGTTGGGTTTGGGCAGCGGTATTATAACCGCTTCTCTAAGTGACTCTGGCAGTCTGCCCAGATCATATGCCTCATTCAACATTTCCAAAAGCGGGGGGAGCACTTCTCCCCTAAATGTTTTATAGAATTTGCTGGGGAGTCCATCAGCCCCCATAGTCTTGCAGGTGGGTGACTGCCTCACCACTTCTTCCAATTCTTCCAAAGTAATCGCTGCATCTAGCTCTTCTCTTTCCTCTGCACTGATCTGCGGCAATCCTATGTCCTCCAATGTTTCTACTATCTCCGTGTGATTGCTCACCCCATCATCCTCATATAACAACATATAATAGTCCGCTAATTCTTGGTTAACTCCCTCCTGGGTATCAACTACACTTCCATCTTCCCTTGTTATTGTTCTAATCGTGGGTCTGGGGTTTCACTCGTGTATAGCCATGCCAAAATCCTTCCTGGTTTATCCCCTTCCCGCATGCTGTCTCTCTATATATTTTTTTATAGTTTAGGTTACACAGCCTTTCCCAGTATCCAACACATTTCTGCTGTA